>NC_136741.1:12630000-13065000 GCF_936440315.1 Barbus barbus
GCTGTGATAAGATATGAAAAAAATAGCCTACGTATTCACTAACAGCCACTTCAGAGCAGGCACTTGAGTCCAAGCATCTTTAAGTATTCAATTACTTTTCATGCGCAAGTAAACAGAACCATTATAGAACTTCAGAGATTCGTTGCATGGTGTGATGATTAGATGGGCAGGCTCTGACTGAAAATCGAATGCCTTCACACAGTGTTTCTGAGTGATTACTTTATGCTGATATGAGTCACATCCTTCTGAGTCAGACTTAAACAGCTCAAGACTCCCAACAAAGAACCATGTGAGTCTTGCAGTATGTGGTGCCATCCATTACTCTTACTCCTGTGTCTGTGTTTCCAATGCTTTCTCTCTCTCCTTTCTTTTTCCTGGCTCCTTATTTTCAGTCTGAGCACACACACACACACACACACACACACATTTCCTGGGTGTCATGAATCTTTCATTCTGCCGCTTGGTATAATCCCTGAGGCGTGCTCCCAGGAGACACACACACACACACACACACACACATTCACATTGCCTTACACCAGAGGAGAGAGAGGGAGAGAAAGGGCAAGAGAGAGGAAGACAAATTGATGCATACTGTAGGACTGAGCTTCAGAGCAGCTATTACTTGGGTTCTTTTACAGAAAAAACCTTGAAAGACCGGCAGAAAGACAAGGAAAGGCAAGCCTCTTTTCTTTTGTTCTTGCAGCTCTATACCCTCCACTTCCCCCCAGCTATTGTACGTCAGACTAAACCTGAGTTATGCTCACACAATTTCCAAAACGTCTTCCTCAGCCTCATTCTGAACAGTCAGAGATACATCAGAAGCGCTCATGGGAGTGGATTTGCCTTCAGGGGAAACATGTTCCACAGTTTCTACTAATGACCAAAGATACAGAATCTAATCTGACCAATGTCAGTAACACAACTAGAGTCTAATGAGCACAGTAAACATACACCATACAAATTAGACCATTTAGGAGTTATGAAAAAATTCCCACATGTAATGCAACTTTCTTAATTCTATTTGTGTTATTCCATGTGGAACAAAATAAATTGGAGCTCTATTAATTAATGTCGTGTGTGGTTGCACCAGCCCATAAATACACAGTCTGAGCATCCACTTGAATATATGATGCTACTGATAACCAAGAGATATTACATAACAGTGAAGAGAGAGCAAAAAACAGAAAGAGAGACATGATAATAATAATTACAGCCTAAAAAAAGTTTGAATGTTTTAAGAAAGTTGAAAATAATTAAACATTTATTACAACGCAATTCAAAATAAAGATTATTTGGTTGCACTTTATTTTACAGTATGTGCACTTTCCTGTACTTACAGTGTACTTACTGAAGAAAGTATTGATAATATAAGGTAACTACATAGATTAGGGTTAGGTTAAGGGTTAGGCTTAGAGGTAGTACCTAGTTATTACCCAGCTATTTGAATTACTATAACAAGCACTTAGTATGTATATGTGGAACAGGGCTGTAAAATAAAATGCTACTGGTTATTATTTATTTGTGTACTTTTTTTTTCAGTGCAGACAGGAGAATCGGAGGCAGAAAAAGAGAAAGCAAGAACCACCAGCATATTGGTGAGGTCTTTTTCCTTTCAGAATAGAAGGAAGGAACTGAAATCAAGTGGTATAAATTTACAGACACCTAAAGCGGCCTTGACTACATCATCTACCAATCCCCAAATGCATTTCTCTGTGCAGTCTCCACACATATATTGTAACAGAACTGTTTGTTTAGTTTCCTTTTTGTCCTTATTTGGTTCTTCCTGTTTTAGTTTCTGACCCAGTTCTGTTAATTAGTCATATGCATCACCTGTGTTTGATTCAATTATCTTGTTTTCTCGTTTGTTCCAGCCCCTTTACAAGTCCTCAGTTCTGCCTTTGTGTTTGTCTGATCGTAAGTTAACAAAGTGTTTATGTGCGTTGAAGCTATTTTGATTAAAGATTCCTCTTTTGTTTTCACCTCTCGTCGTGAGCCTTTTTCCCACAACCACGAACCGTTACATATATATGGGTTATAGTATTCTGATAACCACTTCTGAAACACAATTATAGTGAGTTATGAATGTGAAACACAGTGTGTGCAGAAAGTGGGGGAAGGGAGGGCGATAAGCTCATCGGTATATCTATGGTCTTGCAGTCTTGTGTCGCTGCCTCTTGGAGGGGGCAAATGAAGAGGGCAGAGCAAATTTCACGCCTCTGTCACCATCTTTTCAGGCTACACTTGTTCGCCGACTCCAATCCCTCTCTCTGCCCTCATCTCCCCATCCCCCTGTCCCCACGGTCAAAAAATGACAAAAGCACAGAAATTCATCTCCAGCTAAACCAGCATACTATCATCCGCGTAATGATAGAAAAAAAGAATGAGAGAGAGAAAATATCCATTTCAATGCTTCAGCCACAGTCACAGAGCTGTTTCCATATGCACAGGGACAACGTTTGCTTAATTGGAGATGTTAAATGGCCTATTTATCATGTGTCCAACATCTCTCCACCAGTACATGCCTAATTAATGCCCATAACTGCATAATAGGATTGCAATTATGTTATTTAGGTGCAACAACACAGTGTTGACATGTCCCCACCTGTGTTCGTGTCAGATGAACGTTGTTTCTGTTCTTATTTTAGCTGCTGCTTTCTTAGCAGTGTTGTAACCAGCAGGATGCCACATTTTACTGCCTTTTTGCAGCTAATCTTTAATTGCACATAGCAGGATGAGGAGGTGTTTGATTCCAGTTGTTATGGATGAATGTTTATTCCAACAGAATGCAATGTTAATGCCTTTGTTTCTGCAGCCATCCTAAGTGACAGTGATAAGATGCGGTACTTCATTTCAGACCCCTGGCAGCCATACACTAGACAGTTTCCCATGGGAGGTATATGTCTGAGTGGGGGCTTTCAGACGTCCCGTCCTTCATTTTCTAGTCTTTAGACCAGAGAGTAGACTGCAGGCACAACTGTTTGCCAAGGACACTTAAAGGTCATTAAGATTTCAATTAATATGACTTTAGACAGGGTCACAAAGGCAAAATGTTTCCTAGTATCACAACTGATAAACTTTCTTTGTCCAGCTTCCGTTATGATCTTTAAGACATGAAGACTCTTTTTTTTCTTTTTTTTGGCTTTTAATGGCAACATGGCTTGCAGAATATAGCATTTACAGATGTAGGGGTGCCAGCCATGCCTCAGTGTGATTAAACAGCCTGTACTTACACATTACTGGAGCTGAATGCTCATATGACAACTCTTCCCAAATGGGATTTTACACATGGATGAACTGTGAAAATCCATATTTCCATGACCACATCCCTGCATTCCGGCAGGGAATTACTTTGCCCCCTAACACTTTACCTCAAATTAGAGGGATGTTCATGAATAGGATGAGAGAGAATTCATTATTGGTTGGGCTGGTAGAAATAACACATCGTAAATGTAGCAGAAGTAAGCTATTAAAGGAGAATCAGACATTATCAATGTGGTAATATCTGAGGAGTAATCGCAGTTCAGCTAATAATGAACTATCAATCATAGGTCACTTAACAGATGGGGGTTGGTGCTCTGGAGCAAAAGAGTTCACACCGACACAAGAAGGAATATTTTGTCAATAATGAATTTGTGTCTTCTGTAATTTGGAAACGCATACAGGAAATACTTTTTATTAAACAACAAACACTGTACAATAAAGTCTGCTTTAAGGAAAGTCATGAATCCCTATTTACAATCCATTTCTTATGAAGTCACAGATCAGATCTCACAATAAAATTAGTACTGCATATAACACAGCCCTGACCTGTACGTTATCTTACTCTTAATGCAGTTGCTTAGTGACGAACTTGATGCAGAATCACAACTGATGGTATGATGCGGTTATATGCATAGATATTAGGGGTGGCGCGGTACACAGATGTCATGGTTCGGTACGTACCTCTGTTCGAGGGACACGGTTCGATACAATTTCGGTACAACAGGAAAAAAACAACAAATCTACTATGCTCGGTTTCTTTTCATTTATTTTGAACAGAGCAGTACAGTAGTAATACTAAATAGTATATTACATTACATATATAATCTGCAGTAAATATATACATACAAGGAATACATTCTTGAAATATATTTGATTTATTTAACAGATAAACAAGGAGAAAAAACATGTAACATAGCCTATATATTGCTGAGTTTCAGTTTATACAGTGATGCATTATTAAGACGATAAGTGTTTAAAGTTGACTCTTTCAAGTGCGCAACTCATGGCATTCGCTGTTCTTCTGCTGGCGGTTATCAAACAGCATTGCATTGCTGCGGCGCCGCCTTCTGGATTGGGGGTGAACTGCTTGTATTCATTGTAAGGCCTCATGCACCGAACCGAGATTCCCGTACCGTGACTGTTCGATACGAATACATGTACCTTGCCACCCCTAATAGATATGCATTGGTAGTTGACACATTCGACTGCTCCAGACACATTGACACATCCACCATCTTGGAATGGTCAATGTGTCATCAATCACAGTAAAATAATCAATGAGTTTACATAGATGCCACAACATTGCACAGCCTCTGGTTGTAAAAAAAATTGCAAAGAAATGGGATGTGTTTTAATATGTATTTTTGAACAAATCAAGTGAGCAATGACCCATTCATAAGGGCTGCATCCGAAATCGCATAACACAGTATGTGACAAGAGTAGCGTGACCTAGATGACCTACTGCTTTTGGTGAGATTCTGAAGTGTCCATCCCATGAGGCCATGGGAGAGGATTTGTGAATGACAGTGAAGCGAAACAACTGACGCTGGTCGGTCACATGACAATGACAAAATGCGAACGTAGTTTGTCCAGATTACATTCATATAAAGGAATATAGTTTTTAAGCATCACAAAGTAGTTACTTATTCAATGTAAGTACCCACTCAAGAGAGTATGTGATTTTAGACATAGCCAAGGATAGTAACTTGCTTTGTTTTTGAATAAATCAGAAGTTTGAATGAATAAGACAGTGACTTCTACCAACACTAATGCTGGTCTAAAATTTTATGGATTTGTGTGTGTGTGTGTGTGAGAGAGAGTGTGTGTGCAAGTGACCTTAAGGATATTTGTCTCAGTCAAAAAGAACATGTCTGAGAATACCAGGACGGTGAAACTTATATATTATCTATGTAAATATATGTGCAAGCTATTTCTGCAGTTCTTTCTCTTTCCTAACACCCTCTGAGGATTGTTTTAAGCTAATTCTGTACAAAACCCAATGGATAAGCACAGAGATAAATAGATAAAACTATGAACCTGCCTGTGTGAACTAGACTGACAGCTCAAACAAGGGCCAATGATCTCATAAAAGTATGATAATTGTCAAATTTAACAGTGTTGGTTAAAACAAATGGATAGATGACAGGGTCACTAACAAAGAGCAGGTTCACTAGACCAGCAAAATGAGTGAAACATAAAACAGATAAACTCAGTGGCGCTAACAAAGCAATTACATCCATGACAAGGCTGTAATTGTGTCTGATTGCAGTACCATTACGTCTATTTGCATCACCTCTCATTATGGTCGCCTTTTTGAGCGCCTGCTAACCTCTAAGCTGCCTCAGGTTTTATGCATTCACTGGTAAAGCCACTGAAATGTATGCGCTTTACACACACACACACACACACAATTATTTATGCATGAGTATGCAAACACATTCATGCATGCACACATACATATTCAGTGACTCGTAGTCACACACACATATTCTTAAGAGCTTCCAGCGACACTGCAGAGATCTCTCCATTCTGAGGCTGTAATTATGGACTCTCGAGATAAATCAATTAACACGAACATATAGCCTTTAATTTAATCCACAACTAATTAAAGCCAACAGAGGAGGGTGGGCCGGGGTGGTGGTCGAGCCATGGGAGGTGTGTGAGTAATGAATGAAAAGATTTCTATCTAAATCAATGCTTCAGAAAGATTACAGTAATCTGATCAGTTAATTGTGTCTATATTCTACAAACATTTTATCTTAAATAACTTATTTTGACAGTCTACAAAAGTCTACAAAATTCTACCCAGTTTCCGAGATGTATCAACTTTATATTTTACATTCATTGTGAAATGAGTCTCAAAGCTTGTATCTATGATTAGGGTATATTACTCTATGGCTGTGCAGTGCTAAATACCAACAAATTAACATCCTACAGTCTGCAGCAGCTGGTATGAAAGGACCCGAACTGATCACAATCGTTCCATTTCAATTTAGCATTGCAGCTGAGTTCGTCCCCGCTAGCCATTTATCTTTCTCTGCATCCTTCTCTCATTTGTCTCCCCCTCTCTCTCGGACAAATGGAATGGAGTGGAACTGGACACGCCATCAAATCCTGGCATAGATTGAATCGGACAGTAAGAGTCTGGTCTTATCAGGGTGAGAGCGTGCCGTCTGGAACTAGCATGGGCCAGCTGAGAACAGACTGGCACACTCTGGTTGCAGCATTTATGTCATTTTCATCAGATTCATTCAGCCACAAAAACATTCGCTGCTTGAGTTACTGCAGCCATTCAACTATGAAAAGTAATCAAGCCCAAGAAATGCAGTCTTAGTATCAGTGTTTGCAGAGTTTACTCCTCCCTAAGTATACAACGTTTGCTTAATTGGAAGTAAACAGAAGGCTGATTTCAAGGGTATAAAAGTCTGTTATTATGAACGCTAGCTGTCTGAAGTGAAGTACTCAACCTTATCTGATAATCCAGAGCTGTTTTTGGGTAATAACATTTATTCATCTATTTATTTTACTCATTACTGATTTTGATTCAAGAAGAAATTATTTAATCATGTGTAAAGAAAGAGGAGTGATAGGAGAGACATGCAGATATGTACAGTATATGGACAAATATACAGTTTAGAGGTCATTACAAAAAGTATTTGACTGCATAATCCTGCAACTGACCAATCAAAATCAAACAGTGTGGTCTACTAAATTAGCATGCATACAACTCAAAATAGCTGTTTCTATAGACTCCCTAAAGGCTTTTTGTAGGTCACTTTAATATTTACATATTTACTTGGAATATAGCCTACTTTTCTGGCTGTAGAGAATGCTCGTAAAGGGTAGTTCAACCAACAATGAAAAAATGCAGAATGACGCTTTTTTCCCTTATGGAAAAACAATGCAATGATATTAAATGGTGACTTAGGCTGGTCGGAGGATGAAGACGTGTCATATGGGATGAATACACAAAGTAAATAAAGTATTTTTGGGTAAACTCTGCTTTTACGACTAAGTAAAATAATGTGTTGTACTGAAATTGCAAACATTAAAAGAAGAAATGTGCCCAAAGATTCCAATTTTGTTATTTCTTTGCAAACTATAATGTAAACTGTGTCAATTGTTAAGGTGTTCGAATAAAAACTACAAGGCATACTTAAAATGACATTTTACATCTCTCAGATTAATTTTGCCTAAAGGCAACCTAAATATACTACAAGGTCATAGACCCCAGTTAGCTGAAGGAGAATGTGGAGGAATGGATACAAAAGTCCCATACTAGACATTTTTCTTGTATTTGAGGAATGAATACTGTTTGAACACAATCTGGCCCAAAATCTTTGCCAACTAAAATCATGTCTTCATTTTAATAAAAAAAAAAAAAAAAAATCTTATTTGTTTATTCACTTTAAACCACCAAACGCTGTGGGGTAATACCGACCTGCTGCTCTCATGTGTTGTTAGGAACATTTATCTTCATCAGGGGCTTAGTCTTCAACCAGCAGAGAGACATGGAAATGTGCAGAATCTGGATTTAAACCGCCTTTCTTTGAAATTTGTCTAATTAAGCCCACAGATTAGCCCTGAGGCTACATTGATTTTTCAACCGTTTTTTTATTCATTGGATTTTCTTTCCCTTGTTGCGATTGTGGATAGAAATGTAAGATAACCTTGCTGTTTGAAGGTCAAATTAGCAAGGCAGACACTGCCTAAATTCAATGTTTGGCTTAATGTAAAATTGTTTACACTGGAGACATAAGCCCACTAGGAAATGAGAGGAACGCATGGACAACACGTTCATGCTAATTCAACCAAGTAGCGTAATAAATTTCTTATTAATCCTTAAATATAATTAGGTCTTAAAATGGACTATTTAGCTGTTTAAACTGTCCCTAAAGGGAAGACAGGGGTTTCTAGTCAAGGTTAGGAGTGTTAGAGATGAGATGAGTTGCCCTCCAGTCAGCAGTGCTAACTTGCTAACCTGAGGCCCTGTGATCGTTTCCAAGGCGACGGCAGGGAGGAGATATAGAACCTGCCAAATGGAAAATGTCAATTACAGCAAATATGTAGATATGGTGCAGTGCGTGTACAGCAGGGCAGACTGGGAAAGAAGGATAGGAGGGAAGGGAACATAGGGCGAGACAAAGGGCTGAATTGTGCCCGCCTGGCTGACACAGAACATCTGTCATATTTCATAGTATAACAGTCTCTTCAAGAGAGAAGTGGCGATCTAGGTAGGGAGATTTTCCCCTTTAGAAACCCCCCATACACCTTCTCATTCACCGTCAGAAACATTCGTCCAGTTGATTGAGCCGCAGAGGTAAGGTCAGCCAGATGAGGAAAGCAAGAAAATGGACAGGTGAATAAAAGGAAGAAACTGAAAGGAATGTTAGGAAGGGAAATGAGGGGGAGAAAAGATAAGAGGAGGATATAAGAGGGTATTCTAGCACAGTCACAGCCATTTCTTTCATATGGGCTTACTTGAGGAGATCTGTTTACTTTTAATATAAAGTGACAGTACCAAATAGTTGTTTATCATGCAAAATCAAAAAAAAAAAAAAAAAATCTACATTGATTTTAAAACAATAAAATATTTTATTTGAAAACTGTAACACTGAAAGTACCATGAAGTATATTTTGGTTGTGATTTTATGCTTTCTTTAAGGCTTGACTTTCCAATTTGGGTGTGTTGTAATTATTTATGAAAAAAGCACATTGTTATTGAATACATTGCCATCCACTAATATTGGTACCCTTAGTATATATGATCAAAGGCAGCTGTGAAAATAAATCTGCTTTGTTTATCCTTTTTATCTTTCATTAAAAAAAATCACAAAATTACAACCTATCATTGAAGTAAAACAATTGAAAGTGTGTGTGTGTGTGTGTGTGTGAATCTCATTGTGAAATAAATGCAACATTCATTGAAGAAAAACATTTATTTCATCATGAGATTTTCTCCCCACTTTCAGTTGTTTTACTTCATTGATAGGTTAGAATTTTGTGAATTTTTGGTTGAAAGCTCAAAAGGATAAACAATGCAGATTTATTTTCACAGCCGCCTTTACTCATATGTATCAAGGGTGCCAATATTAGTGGAGGGCACTGTAGTTGTGAATGTTGATGGTATCCTTTGGTTTGTACAAATTTAGTGTAATGTCGATTAAAAATAGCAATAACACTTGCTGGAAAACATTACTCATTCAGCTGGTTTATAAAGAGACAGACGTGTTTGACAAATAGCTAGATCAATAATAATTCAGTGCGTGCTGGTAAGCTAGAGATCTGATTTTACGCCTATGAAATAATAAATAAGAATAAGTGAATAACTGCTAATAACATGGCAATACAAATATGTATATATATATATAACGCAGACTCCTCAATCTCACACATAGTTTTACGGTTCATAGTTCTTGTATTTAAATTATTTCTGTAATTAATGAAGGTTCTGTAAGACTGTGACTGGGAAACACTGTCTGTTGGCGTAATAACTATAACAGCCCTGTCTGAAGCTATTTAATGATGTACTTAAAACCGTCAGGATAAAAAGGAGCTCTATGTTTTCCAAAATGCTTTGTTCAAATCCAGAGAACGAATACTCCTCATTTAGTACAGTTCCCCATTACATGACTATCCTCGTGATAGAAGGTAGCCTCAGCTAATGGCCCAGTTATTTTGAAAATGAAGATAAGTATGCCTATTGAACAAGCATCGAGATCTTTTGTAAGTGTTTAATACCTTTCTGAATACTGCTGCAAATTATTAAAACTAAAACTCTTCTAACTTAAAGAAAACAGAGGAGAAATAATAAGAAAAAGCAGTAGAGAGGACAGAAATGTATGAACTAATAAAAACAACAACAAAAAAACGCTGGTGGTATTGACACAGATGGAAACAGATAAAGCAAAAGCAAAGGTGTATGTCTGAAACAGAAAAAAGAGAGGCGGTTGAGGAGTGGTGCCATAAATAAATCATTCAGCAGATGTATGAGTTCTGACTGGAACTGAAAGAAAAAGAAGCGAGAGCTCTGACGAGATCAAAGGAAGGTCACATAGAGAAGATGAGAGAGAACATTCTGGAAAAAGGTCAACGATAATGTGAAGAACCCACTGCATGGTACAGAGGGAAACCATCATCCATACAACCTGTCAGCATGTAGAGTCTGTCTACACGTAGAGGAATTAACTCATTTAACCACTTTTTATTTCATATATTCCAAAAAAAAAACTAAACAAAAACATGATCATGGAAGGTTAAGTTTAACTTAAAAACAGAGAGTATAAGCTAATTAAAACAACTGCTAAACTATAATGAGCAAGCTTGTTACTGAGGCACTGACACTGACTATGGATATAGTTAATATCATTTTGATTATCACAGCTATAATTATAAGCATCATTATCCCTGACAGTATTAATAATGATAACTATTTAGGCCAATTCAAGGCACTTTATTTTCACTATCAGTATGTAGAAAGGTAATCCTTTAATTAATCACAATGAGGTAAACTTACTTCATTCTCTGTATAATCTTTTTTAATCTCCACCCTCAACTGATATTGGTGAAATTCATTAGGTGGCATGTGTGAAGCTTGGTAGTGCATTACTGTCAGTGTAATCCAATTAGTTTGAGCACAGCGATGTTCAGGCTCCAAGCTGGTGTTGAGGGAATTCTGTCTGCATGCACCCTACCGAATACTTCCCTGCTGTGAGTAAGAGCATTAGCAACACTGCCTGGACACAAGCAGGCAGTTTTATTAGCATTATTATCACCTTTCTATTAAGAAGGCAGGGGAAAAGCTCTGCTCTGTAAATAGCCAGGCGATGGTGATCATGGGAATCACCGTTTTGGTTGAGGGATCTCTCACGATGCTACCATTACCTCATAATGGGTATTTACAAAGTGACTATTCTGGAACATGCTATTGATGATCTTTGTTGGAATTGTCACTGCGGACTGTTGTAAAATATAATCCACTTACAATGCTTCTGTGCTGTTTTGGGTCATTTTCACCAATTTTAGACTAAAACACATATTTACTATAGCCTGAAAAATCACATAATCCTCCACAGATGCTGATTCTTTAATTGCAGAAGCAAGGCATGGACTAATAGAATAGAATAGAATAGGGTCACACTTTAGTTTGGGGACCAATTATCAGTATTTACTAACTATTAACTATGACTTGTACATCAATAAACTCCTAATTAGCTGCCTATTCATAGTTAATAAGGCAGTTGATAAATTTAGGTATGAGGTAGGATTAAGGGATCTAAAATATTGTCATGCAAAATAAGGCATTAATATGTACTTGTCAGGGTACAATAGTCTCAGCATCAGACGTCACGCCCACGGAACGTTGGCTAAATGCTTGATGTTATGATGTTGGCTAAACACTTATCTGGAAACACTTCAGGAGTGTCAAAGTCGTTGTCGGATTGGTTGAATTATACAGGATTTCCGGGAGACGTGTGTGTCGTGTTCTTTAACGTTCCGCCTGGAAACAAATATGCCGTGGCGCCAAACCCCCTCACGAAAGAAACTGTCAGCCTGAAGGTCCGGCTACGCGAGACTAGGGGTACACAGTCCAGAGAGATGGTAAGTTCAAGCAGGCTTTATTGAACACAAACTTTGAGCATTTTTAGATTTTCAAAAAAACACCATTTAGTACGTTTTTTAAGCCTTTTGAATTACGGGGACATAGGCAGTGTCCTCATAAACCACCTTCATATTGTAATACCTCTGTCATACCCATGTCATTATACAAATTTGTGTCCTCATAAACCACATAAACATGCACACACACACACACACACGTTTACAGGCTAGAGGTAAAAAATTTCCTGGATGATTGGTGACAATGAGCAGGTGAGCAACAGGAGGAATGATGGGAAATGTAGTTCAGATTAGGTGACAGAACTGGTGACCATGACAGTACTTTGTAAGCACTAATAAATAGCCAATATAATAGTAATATTCATGCAAATAAGCAACCAATGGAAATGGGTCCCTAAACTCAAGTGTTAAATAGAATAGAATAGAGATAGTCTTTTTGTGTGAATCTCATGGTCACACTATATTTTAAGGTCCAATTCTCGCTATTAACAAACCATTAACAATGACTTTTGCCTCAATAAACTCCTAATTTGCTGCTTATTAATAGTTAAGGTAGTTGTTAAATTTAGGTATTGGGTAGGATTAGGGATGTAGAATATGGTCATGCAGAATATGTGCTTTATAAGTGTTAATAAACAGCCAAGATGTTAATAATAGGCATGCTAAAAAACAACTAGTGAGAATCGGTCCCTATACTAAGGTGTTACCAATGTCATTAATCTTTTCCTCTCTGGCTAAATCCTAACTTTCTACTAAAAAATAAGTACTGCACTTGTGATGAGAAAGTACTGTCTATTATGTAGCCTACTTTTGAGTATATAGTAAGACTTTACAGCATGTGAATGTACTACAGTATCATACTATTGTGTCTTGATACATCTATATCAACCCCTAAAGTATGTATGGATGCATTCTATTTTCAACACCTTTATTATAATCTTGCCTAAAATATAAGTATTCCAAACACTATTATAATCACCCATTCTGACATTGACATTTATGTTTTAAGAATGTGCTTTTTATTAAAGCACTACACAATTGTGCAATTGTGGTCATTTCATCTGTACACAAGGACAGTTTCAGAGAATACACAATACTAGCTAAAATAGATCTCAAATGCCAAAGACAACCCCAAAGCAATTAGCAACTACAATCACCATTTAATCATGTCATACCTAATACACAGCCTAGAGGAATCCCTCAAGGCAAGCAAAGGTTCCTTATGCACAATGACAGCCGAGAGAGCGGCCATCACCAAAAATGACAGAGATGAAAAGGGGAATGCATTTTTAAGTCACATTAAGAGCCCTTTCTTCTTAACCCTGGACAGCAGAAGCACTTAAATAATCTTGTATTCATACCTGTAATTATTACTGTCACAGAGAAGTGAAAAGCTTGTAGGTCATTACAAACGATTTGTGATGTTCACAGTTTAAAGAGCCCACTTACATCTATTTTTATGTCATGTCAGAGCAAAATACTTGTATCGGTTTATTTAATGTTAGTTTTTATTGTTTTTAAACATATATATAAAAAAATTATTCATGTACAGCATATATCAGAGATATATTCAGATGTATTCAGAGATACAGAAAATAAATATTACAAAACTTGTCTGTTATATACAGACAGACAACAAGAGAAAATGGATAACAAGTATTCTAAAAATACATATAAAGTGAGAATATCTGAACAAATGATTCCAGAAATCCTTTTTTTTTTGTGTGTGAGGGCAGTGGGGTCACAAATAAGGATGCCTGCAGAAACACTTGCACACAAACACATGAATCAACCTCAGTCTATCTGTGGAGAGGAACGAAATGAGATTTTTTTTTTTTCATAGTCTGATACGGCCGTGTGCGGAAATGCGTGAGGTGTTTTATAATCACAGATTCTAGGATTGGGTGTCAAAGAAGGCTTGGGTGACAATCTATCACTGGCTCACCGCAGACATGGGAGGTCTTTAAAAGAGATGACTTCAAATGCACTGAGCAGAGCTTCTGTTCTTTGGCCCATCACTGCCATGTTGGGGGGCCACACACATTCTAAAACTATTGGAGCACTTCTACAGAGACACACATGGACAGCGACCAGTGTGTCTGTTCCACACGACTTACCTTTAGAACACTTTCAGGAAGAAACACACATACGCACACACACACACACACACACTACATCCAATACCACCTAATTGGAGTCTGACCCCCCTCCTCCCCCCACACAAACATTTCTCTAAGCAGCTGGGAAAACTGAGCTATAACAATACAATACAAAAAAAAAAAAAAGAAAAAAAGTGAATATTAAATAATGTCCATCATGGATGTGTGTATTATAAGACCAAAGAACAAACTTTGGTGCTTTGGTGTGGAGTGGCAGCTATTAGTAAACAAACACCCGGCATCCATGCCAGTAGGTTTCATTATAAAAGCCTAAAGTTAAGTCTAAGTAGTCCTAGCCTCAGACGTCACACCTGGACCACCCACACTTACATTCACTAAATGTCTGATGTAGATAGCACACTACTGTGGAAAGAAACACTTTCACGAAGGCAAAAACTAAATCTGATTGGCTGACTCCTACAGGTTTCCAGATGCCATTAGATGCATCCCAAATTACGCATTATACACTATGCACTTATATACTACTGAATGTACTCAACTGTGTAGTGTATGAATTTTAAAATGTTATTTTGTTATTCATAGCGTCTGATAGCCCCTCCACTATGTAATTAATGCTGCAACAGCCGAGTGCATGAAGTACATTCCATGCTTAGTTTTTTTTTTTCCGGTAAATTAGTTGCATCATCCAGGTATTTAAAGTGCACTTTTTCTTTTTGGAATTTTCAGTGTTAACACACTACTCCCACTATTTACAAAACGGCATAAGAATAGTTCATAAGTATGCAAAATGGGATGCACCTATTGATTCAGTGGAATGGATATTGTATTTTTGTTTAAAAATACGTATGAATTTTAAGTTAGTCCTTAATAAAAGAATTGTGCAAGAGCCAAAAGCAAATGATATATTCCTGAAATTCTTAAGCAAACTGTATTTTGCATTATTTTCAGAGGCGTGTATGTAACTTATTCTGTGCATTTTAATCAGAAAAGCAAAAGCAAAACAATTTCTGAAATGTTGTCCTTAATTTAATTGTGCTCAATGCATTGCATGACTACATGAATAATTTTTGTTGAATAAACTGAAACTGGGCAGTGAATATTTAGCACAAATTTTATTTTTAGTGACGTATTTCCAACTGAAACAAAATATCGAATAGAGGGCGGGGTTTTATTTTTGCACTCCTCTCATCTTTCACTTGCAGCAAACAAATGGTTGGGGGGGCGAAATTAGGAATATTCTGCCCAAGCCGTTTTCAGTGGATCAATTTACATGGATTAATTGTTCAATGTGCGCTAAGAAATATTGTAAATTTTGATTTCATGAGGACTTAAAGTTTTTGTGCTAAACAGCAAAGATTGTGGTTGCGCCATCCATTTGCATGCCTGTGTGTTCTTTGGGCTAAGAACACAAAATTACAAAAGAATAAATATAACTACTTTAACCTCCAGCTGAAAATATGACAAAATGCCTTAATTTCAAGGTCAAACAGTGAAATCATTGCTTCTCCCTATTCAGTGGTCCAAAGGGTCACAAATCTATTTGAGTGGGTCTGAAAAGCACTTAGTTATCAGGACCGCCACTCATAGCCCTAACCATTTCCCACAGGAAGATGAAACAAAGGCCTTCATTAGCATATGTGACCCTTCATTACGCATATGACTACTGAATGATGCATAAGAGCTCCACTGAGCTTCCGTTATTAGCAAGGGCCTTCACCTTTGACCTTTCATCCCTCTTATATTTCATACTTCCTAACGATCCGTCATAAAGACTTGATGGATATCACTCGTTATCGGATTGAGGTGTCACTGGACTTTAGCTGTTAGTTAGTTAAGAGACATAGTGGCAGGCACAGGGTGGTCAAGGCTTTGACTTGAGGTTAGTTAACTCTGCATGCTTCACCCTTTACTCATTTGAATATGCCTCAATAGGTATAGTGGACTAAGATCTTAGGTCAGGTCAGTAAAAATGAGAGGAAATGCTCTTCAGCCCATTTTCTCAAACATGAGAGGTCTTATATTACCCAGATGAAAAACAAGTGCACTTCCATAATGTACTTAAAGTGCTCTATTTTTGTGCACTAATTTTGTACTTAATATACTAAAAAATATTTTTTAGTACTTCTTAAAATAAACTTAAGATTATCTAAGTGTCCTCAACTGTGCTATTTCGGGACACCATGAATATGAACTAAAATGCACTTTTAACATACTATCTCTGTATTTAAAAAAATTTATTTAGTTACCACTTGTAGTACACTTGAACCATCTTTAAGTACATTATGGAAGTGTACTTTTTTCACCTGTGTAGGGACTGACACTGTACATAACATATGACTTCAAAAAGAATGTATGTCTATATACAATAGTTCAATAGTTGCAAATGCATTACTGACTGTGTACATAATTTTAAAGATTATTAATATTAACCGGGTCAATTTGACCAGTTTTGAGTTGTCGGAAATATCAGTTAACTTAGGGTTTTTTTTCTTGACATTGTGACATTTCCTCATTTAGAGTCATGAACATGCATGCAAAGTTTCAACACGCTGATGTGTTTTGACATGTCCAAAAAATAATTAGTTACGTTCGTACTGTTCCCGGGTCAATCTGACCCGCCAATTTGAATGCTATAAGGCAACTCTACAGACCCAAAATAATAAAATTTCTTGGTTATATTTTGTTATTTTAGTTTTTTTTACTATGCTATGAAGCAAAAAAAGTAGCTTTTCCCCACTCATTTCAATACAGAAAAAATATTTTGTCAGCCACATTAGCTATCATTTATTTTTTCATCTATCTGAAATACTATTTAACTCATGTTGTTTTTCTTTAAGTTTTGTTACTTTTTCTCGTTTAGGGTCATGAACATGCATACACAGTTTCAACAAACTGATGTGTTGTGAAATGTACATACAGAAATTATTATACGTTTGTGATGTTCGTGGGTCAATTTGACCCGCATAGACATCCATTCAAAAGCAACTGAAATACACACAAAATAACAACAAATTCCTTTGTTGTATTTCAGAGTTCCTCAACTCTAGTCCTGAAGTGCCTCCTAGTGTCAGTGCCTTGATGAGTTTAACAACTTTTTAATTTCAAAGTTTGTGAAAACAAAACAGTTTAGCCTTTTAACTGTAAGTCACAGTTTTTGAGCATAGACATAAAAATGACTTCCGGCTAAAATTGTTATAAAACTTCAATACTTCAGAGCACAGACTTAATATTGGTATCTTTTTAAAGGTGAAACATCACAGGTTATTGTAGAAGTAAAAAAACAGTTATAAAAGTACAATTATAAAAAAAGTAATAGAAGTTTAAATGTATGAAAATGTAAAATATATATTTTTATATTTTATATAAAATAGCAATATTACAAAACATGTTTGCCACCAAATCTTCAAAAAAAATCAAAGCCAATCATCTGATCGACTTTTGTGCCAAATTTTAGGTTGATATCTAAAAAAATTGACTTTTAAGTAAGATTTTGTGGATGCAGTACCAAACCTTTCCACTAGATGGTATACAGGGACTCTTGTTTTCATTTATTGTTTGAGTGTTCTGAACGTCTCGGTTACGTACGTAACCCTCGTTCCCTGATGGAGGGAACGGAGACGTTATGTCGTGACGACATTAGGGGATTTACTTGGAAGCCCCGACTGCCTCTGATAAGAGAAAACGCCAATGAAATTTGGCTAGTGGATTTTGCATACCTGAGCCACTCCCCGTGCCTACGGGTATAAAAGGGCGACAGGTGCATCCACTCATCAGGTTTTCCGCTGAGGAGCCGAGAACGTGTCCCTAGCAACCAGCGATGGTTCAAGATTGTGGCATGGGGACATAACGTCTCCGTTCCCTCCATCAGGGAACGAGGGTTACGTACGTAACCGAGACGTTCCCTATCTGTCGGTCACTACGAGTTATGTCGTGACGACATTAGGGGTCTATGGAAAGCGCCACAACCTGAACCCCGTCACGACCTTGTGGCATGCAGATGTTGACAAGCTAGCGCGTGACAGACAAATGCGATGCGAAGGTCGCAACCTTCCTGTCGCCCCAGCGCAAATTCGCTAACCTTGGCGCCCGCAGGGACCACTGAGTACATTGCTGCTGGAGATAGCCAAGCCGCTGTTCCTTTCCCCAGAAATCGGAAGGGATTTCGACCTTCTATGAAAGACTGCTTCAAGTCTTTCCTGTTTGTTGTTACAGCCCGGCAGTAACGACGGGGAAGCGAGCCTTCCGGAGAAGGGCACTATGGAGGCCACACCCTGCCCGAAGGGAGGTAACGTGTGGAGACACTGGTATGGACTGGCCCAAGCTTGGGGCAGTGCTACATACGTCTGGACCCCGGGGCAGATCCTACCTAGGAGAAGGGAGGAGGGCTGCCAGCAGGGTCTGACAGAGCTCTGTCAAAGGGAAGACACGGGTTTACCGTGAGGGAAACCGTACCGTGGATGAATACACGTGTGGGATCACCCGAAGGGAATCAGGCCACACGGGCACCTAGCCGAGTACAGGGGCTGACCGGAGACCTGGGCAAGCTAACACCGGTACTGGGCCTGGCGTCAGACTGACTGCCGGGGGTGCTGGAGGAACTCCGCCAGGGTTCGCCGTTTGGGGAACTAACTGGAGGAGAGAATAGGCGCTCGTATCCCCGGGTAAGGGGGAAATAGCGCAGCAAGCGTGACACCGGCCAACTCTTCCCGCCACTTACCTGTTACCCAACACACGGGAAGAGACTGGCTCAACGCGGAGACTGTAAAATCTCGCGAAGGTGTTCGGTGTCGCCCAGCCCGCAGCTCTACAGATGTCTGCCAAAGAGGCGCCGTGCGCCAGCGCATAGGAGGAGGCAACACTCCGTGTGGAGTGAGCCCTCACCCCGAGGGGGCACGGCTCGCCTTGGGATTGGTACGCCAAGGCGATGGCATCCACTATCCAGTGGGCCAACCTCTGCTTGGAGACAGCCTTCCCTTTCTGCTGACCTCCGTGGCAGAAAAAGAGCTGCTCAGAGCTTCTGAAGCTCCGGGTGCGGTCCACGTATATGCGCAGCGCTCTTACGGGACACAGCAACGCCAAGGCTGGGTCTGCCTCCTCCGAGGGCAGTGCTTGCAGGTTCACCACCTGATCGCGGAAGGGCGTGGTGGGAACCTTAGGCACGTATCCAGGCCGGGGTCTCAGGACAACGTGAGAGTAGGCCGGCCCAAACACAAGGCACTCTTCGCTTACCGAAAATGCTTGGAGGTCCCCGACCCTCTTGATGGAAGTGAGCGCGGTCAGGAGCGCTGTCTTGGCCGACAGGAATTTCAGCTCGACTGAGTCCAGCGGCTCAAAGGGACCCCTCTGAAGTCCAGCCAGGACAATAGAGAGATCCCAGGAGGGCATCAGGGGTGGCCTAGGAGGATTTAACCTTCTGGCACCCCTCAGGAACCTCACAATGAGATCGTGCTTCCCCAGGGACCGGCCGTCCACTGCATCGTGATGGGCCGCAATAGCAGCCACGTACACTTTCAAGGTGGAGGGCGACAGCCTGCGCTCCAACCTCTCTTGCAGGAAAGAAAGCACCACTCCAATCGTGCATCTTCGGGGGTCCTCCCGACGAGAAGAACACCAGTCCGCGAACAGACTCCACTTCAGTGCATAGGCTTGCCTAGTTGAAGGGGCCCTAGCCTGAGTGATGGTGTCCACCACAGCCTGTGGCAGGCCACTCAAGTCTACCGCGTCCCATCCAGGAGCCACACATGGAGGTTCCACAGATCTGGACGCGGGTGCCATATGGTGCCGAGCCCCTGAGAAAGAAGGTCCTTCCTCAGAGGGATGCGCCAGGGAGGGGCTGTCGCGAGGAGTGTGAGTTCCGGAAACCAGGTCTGGGTGGGCCAAAATGGCGCAACCAACAAGACCTGCTCCTCGTCCTCCCTGACCTTGCACAGCGTCTGTGCGATCAGGCTCACTGGGGGAAACGCATACTTGCGCAGAGCCCGAGTCCAGCTGTGTGCCAGTGCGTCCGTGCCGAGGGGGGCCTCGGCCAGGGAGAAATACAGCTGGCAGTGGGAGGACTCGCGGGAAGCAAACAGGTCTACCTGAGCTTCCCCGAATCGACTCCAAATCAGCCGGATCGTCTCGGGATGGAGTCGCCATTCTCCGGGGAACGTGAGCTGTCGTGAGAGCGCGTCGGCTGCACGATTGAGCTCCCCCGGAATGTGGACGGCGCGCAGCGATTTGAGCTGTGACTGACTCCAGAGGAGGAGATGGCGGGCGAGCTGTGACATGCGGCATGATCGTAGACCTCCCTGCCGGTTGATGTACGAAACAGCCGCAGTGTTGTCCGTGCGGACCAACACGTGCTGGCCTAGGAGCAGTGGCCGGAACTGCTTTAAGGCCAGATGCACTGCCAACAGCTCTAGGCAGTTGTTGTGCCAAAGCAGTCGAGGCCCCGTCCAGAGCCCCGAGGCTGCCTGCCCATTGCATGTAGCGCCCCAGCCCATGCTGAAGGCATCTGTTGTGACAACAACATGCTGGGACACTTGTCCTAAGGGCACCCCGGCCCGTAGGAAAGCAAGGTCCGACCAGGGGCTGAAAGAGCAGCGACACGACTGTGTGATGGTCACACGACGTGTCCCGCGGCGCCATGCCCATCTCGGGACCCGTGAGTGTAACCAGTGCTGAAGTGGTCTCATATGAAGCAACCCGAGCGGCGTGACTGCGGCTACGGATGCCATATGCCCCAGGAGCTGCTGAAACTGTTTCAGCGGAACCACTGTCCTGCCTTTGAAGGAACTCAGGCAGTTCAGCACTGATTGGGCACGCTCGTCCGTGAGACGTGCCGTCATACTCACGGAGTCTAACTCCACACCGAGAAAAGAGATTCTCTGCACAGGGGAGAGCTTGCTCTTTTCCCAGTTGACCCGAAGCCCCAACTGGCTGAGGTGCCGGAGCACCAGGTCCCTGTGACCACACAACTGTTCTCGCGACCGGGCCAGAATGAGCCAATCGTCGAGATAGTTGAGGATCCTGACGCCCACTTCCCGTAACGGGGCAAGGGCACCCTCCGCCACCTTCGTGAAGGCACGGGGAGACAGGGAGAGCCCGAAGGGGAGGACCCTGTACTGCCATGCCCGCCCCTCGAACGCAAACCGTAGGAACGGCCTGTGTCGAGGGAGAATCGAGACATGAAAGTAAGCGTCCTTCAGGTCGATCGCTGCAAACCAATCCACGGACTGAACGCATTTGACGATGCGCTTCTGTGTCAACATCTTGAACGGGAGCTTGTGTAGGGCCCGATTCAAGACTCGCAGGTCCAGGACTGGCCGGAGGCCACCGCCTTTCTTGGGCACGATGAAGTAGGGGCTGTAAAACCCCTGCCTCATCTCGGCTGGAGGGACCGGCTCGATTGCACCCTTTGCCAGAAGGACAGCAATCTCCTCGCGCAGGACAGGTGCATCTCGGACTGCCACCGAAGTCTCGAGGATGCCACTGAACCTGGGAGGCCGCCTGGCGAACTGAATCGCATAGCCGAGTCGAACTGTGCGAATGAGCCAGCGAGACGGGCTGGGTAGCGCAAGCCACGCCCCCAGATACCGTGCAAGTGGCACCAAAGGCACAATCGACGTGCCCGCAGTGGTGCAGCGAGGGGGAGTAAGGTTGGATGGAACAGAAGGCGGTGCGTTCTGACTCATCCCCACAAAACTCCCTAAGTCCCCGGGGGGACTGGCTAGAGGTGCGCGGGGAGGCATCGCGTCCCCAGACCGCACTCTCTTGGCCACTGGCAATATAGGTCTCGGGTGAGAGTGAGGAGGCAGTGCGTCGCACACTGTCAGCCCGCAGACCTGGGAACCCGGAGGAAAGGGAAATTGCTCTTTCTTTGACAATGTGGGTACCACTGGCCCTTGAGCCAGTGGCGGAACAGAAAGAAAAGAAAACACAGGATTCTCCACCCGGCCCTCCTCCGGGGGAAGGAGCCTCGTCGTCTCCTGGGAAAGAGCAAATTCCTCCATCTCCGGGTTGTGCGCGTCAGGGCCGCTTTGTCGTCTTCCTGGAGGACTTGGCGGCCGGCTGAGGCGCAGGGGGCGCCGCACTCCTGCGAGAGGCTCGACGCACCGGCCTAGGTGACGACTCAGCACGGGGCGGAGCAGCTCTGGAGGACGCAGGAGGGCGCCCACGGCGACCAGCTGACTGGGGCCTGGCCCTTGGGCCAGCGGTGGCAGCTGGAGCATCCCGCCGTATAGGGAGGATGTGCTGAATTGCCTCCCTCTGCTTTTGTACTGCCGAGAATTGCTGGGCAAAACCCTCGACAGTGTCGCCAAATAGCCCCGTCTGGGAGATGGAGGCGTCGAGAAAGCGTACTTTGTCGACGTCCTTCATCTCGGCCAGATTGAGCCAGAGATGGCGCTCTTGGACAACTAACGTGGACATCGCCTTCCCGAGGGACCGCGCCGTGACTTTCGTCGCCCGGAGAGCGAAGTCAGTCACCGTGCGCAGCTCCTGCATCAACCCCGGGTCGGGACTACCCTCGTGCATTTGTTTCAGTGCCTTGGCCTGGTGAACTTGCAGGATGGCCATGGCATGCAGGGCAGAGGCGGCCTGGCCCGCAGCGCTGTAAGCCTTGGCAGCAAGTGCGGCCGTCAGCTTACAGGCTTTGGACGGGAGACGCGGACGATTCCTCCAGGTGGCGGCGTTTTGCGGGCACAGGTGCACCGCAACCGCTCTCTCCACCTGGGGAATATCCACGTAACCCCTGGCCGCCCCGCCATCGAGGGTAGTGAGGATGGAGGAGGGAGACGAGCGGCTTCTGGCCGAGAAAGGGGCCGTCCACGACTTCGTCAGCTCCTCATGCACCTCCGGGAAGAAAGGCACTGGGGCAAAGTGCGGCCGCTGGTCGCGTTTTGCGCCGATGAACCAATCATCCAGCCGCGAAGGCTCGGGACTGGGCGGTCTGTTGACCTCCAGCCCGATACTCACGGCTGCCCGGGCAAGCATGGCCGTCAGCTCTGGGTCCGGATCGGCAGTGGCGACAACACCCGAGGGGGGCAGCCCCGCCGATCGTTCATCCTCAGAGGACGAAAGCCCATCCCCCGATGCCGCGATCGACATCTGATCCTCGGGCGGCGCACCGAATGAAATGCTGGCGGCCCCGTGAGGCGAACCAGCGAAATCACTCGGGAACCGGACGGAACAAGCGCTGCGGGAGGAGTAAGAGGTCCGCGGGGACGTGCCCGGCGGAGAAGCTCTTACTGTCACCCTCCGATCTCCCAGAGCGCCAGCCGGCGGTCCTCTGCTCGAGCCAGAGAGACCGGGACGGGTGGCGGCAGAGGGTGCCAATCCTTTCAGAAAGGAAAGGCGAGATCGCAGCGTTGCCATGTTCATACACCCACAACAGGCCAGAGGTGGGTAGAGTACCCAAAATTTGTACTCAAGTAAAAGTAAAAGTACTTCTAGAAATATTTACTCAAGTAAAAGTAAAAGTAATAGTCTGAATAGTTACTTGAGTAAGAGTAAAAAAGTATCGGATAAAAAAACTACTCAAGTAGTTAGTTACTAGTTACTTTGGTAGGTACTGAATATAGTCTATTTTTATTTAGATATATAGATTACATTTATGTAATGTGTATGTGTATACACACACACACACTGCCGTTCAAAATATATATATATTTTAATGTAATTTATTTCAGTGATGCAAATCAGAATTTTCATCAGCCTTTACCCCAGTCTTCAGAGTCACATAATCCTTCAGAAATCATGTTGATTTATTATCAGTGCTGCTCTTTTTAGCTTTCTATTCATCAAAGAATACTGAACAAAATATCACAGGTTCCAAAAAATATTAAGCAGCAAAACTGTTTCCAACACTGGTAATAAATCGATATATTATAATGATTTCTGAAGGATCATATGACTCCGAAAACTGGAGTAACAGCTGATGAAAATTCTGATTTGCATCACTGAATTAAATTATATTTTAAAGTAAATTAATTATGTATTATCCTATAACCTCTGACACTGAAACCTCTGAAAACACCTCACATGACTGCTCTGAACATAACGAAACAAATGCATATTGACGGATCTTCTGTTCTGCAAACTGTAAACAAATGTAGCCTATATTTTTGCAAGCGTAAATATTGTAAAAATATGAATATTAATTGTGTCTAGAGCAGGCCACGCGCCGCTGCACAGAGCTAACGCGGCTTCCGCGGGTGTTCATTTCATACTCTGTGACAGCTTATTTAATGTATAAATGATACATTGTATTTAATGTAAGGTACATGTACAACAAACTGGTAATGTCTTAGTGGTATCGTGGCCTATACCTGTGGAACAGTAGACAGCACACGCGGTGTTCATCTAATAAAAGATCTTCTTAAACTCTCTGTTATCTGAGTGAGAACCGCTTCAGAGACTCAGCGCGTGAGGCAGGGAACTGAACGAATCATTCAAACTGATTCGCGAACCGATTCACTGGTTTGCCAACTGGTTTGATTAAGCCTTTAAACAGAATCGACTCAAAAGAATGAATCATTCGCGAATGGGCATCGTTCATTGCCCAGAGAAAAGTAGACGGCGCGTTTGGAATAAACCAAAGCATTTTTAACTTGTATTGCATTAAGATACAGTAACGAGAGGAGAGTCGCCCACAGTAACGAAGTAAAAGTACCTTTTTTTCTCTAAAAATATACTTGAGTAAGAATAAAAGTACCCATTTTAAAATATACTCTAAAAGTATTAGTTACCCAAAAAAATGTACTCAAGTAAATGTAACGAAGTAAATGTAACTCGTTACTACCCACCTCTGCAACAGGCGCATGACTCATCCACAAATGCATCTTCAGCGTGCTGGATGCCCAGACACTGAAGACAACGCTCGTGACCGTCATCCGAGGACAGGAAGCGACCGCAACCAAGAGAACACGGACGGAACGGCATCTTTAAAAAGACGCGAACCGCCCAGTGTTTTAGAAATTTGCTCTTTCAGGTGAAGTGCCCAGGGGAATCGCTGCTGCAGGGACACCGCTGTCTGCACCGTGACGCCACCCAGGAACAAATTCTTGAGGCAGAAGGCTTTGTGGAGATCGCTTAGACTTCTCATCCACTCGGCTCCGAAGCAAAAATCTGATGAGTGGATGCACCTGTCGCCCTTTTATACCCGTAGGCACGGGGAGTGGCTCAGGTATGCAAAATCCACTAGCCAAATTTCATTGGCGTTTTCTCTTATCAGAGGCAGTCGGGGCTTCCAAGTAAATCCCCTAATGTCGTCACGACATAACTCGTAGTGACCGACAGATAGGGAACTATATGAAGTAGACATGCTATTCAAAAATAGTTTGGGCAGTAACTTTAATATTTGATTTTAATTATATCTCTAAAACTACGGAAGTTATAAGCGGCCATGCATTATTATAATTTTTCTGTCTTGTTTTCTCGTGATCACGACATAACCAGTTGTTTTGTCGTTATCACGACTTAATTTTCTTGTGATCGCGACATAACGAAAGTTGTTTTGTTGTTATCACGACTTAATTTTCTCGTGATCTCGACATAACGAAAGTTGTTTCGTCATTATCACGACTTAATTTTCTTGTGATCTCGACATAACGAAAGTTGTTTTGTGGTTATCTGGACATAATGAAAGTTGTTGATCGTAAAGTTTTAGACCCGACAGCCTCCTTCTCAAGTGTCCAACACTTATGTGTAAGTCGTCAATCACTGACAGACACAGAGCTAAAATGGCCAAGTATGAATATGCATGACAAGTATTCTATCATGGATCAATGTAGTAGGTCACACACACAACACCTTCAATATTTGGGATGGTACTTATACCATATTTTTATTATTTCAGTTTGAGTGAGTCCCTGATCAAAGTAAAAGCGAATACGATCATCCATGATGCTGCGATGATGCTGCTTCTATAGCATTTTCTAATGCTGAAAACACAGAGAAAATTAAGTCGTGATAACAAAACAACTTTCGTTATGTCGAGATCACGAGAAAATTAAGTCGTGATAACGACAAAACAACTTTCGTTATGTCGAGATCATGAGAAAATTAAGTCGTGATAACGACAAAACAACTTTCGTTATGTCTTGATCACGAGAAAATTACGTCGTGATCACGAGAAAACAAGACAGAAAAATTATAATAATGCATGGCCGCTTAGAACTTCCGTACTAAAACACATAAAAACATACATATAGAATAAGAGTGTGTTTGGCACCATATAATAAATGGAAAATCTATCGCTATTTATCTATTGCTCTGTCATTTCTTTGAAAAACAGTCACTAAATATGAAAACTAGAGTCCAAAACCTTTCAAATGATCACTTTAGGTTTAGACCAAGATATCGTTAAAAAATGTACAATCGCAAACATCTCACAGGTCTGGGGGAGTGGCAGTCAAAAATAGTGGTTAAAAACATTTTTATAAATCATAAATTCATATATTCCTTCTTTGAAATGTGTGAAAAGTACTGATATTAAAAGTTTATTGATTGTACTTGATTGTATTTTTTTTTTATATGTTGTAATTTTTGTGGAATTACATTGAATCCAATACGGGTCAATTTGACCCGGACCATACAGGAAGTCACCTGTTTTTGAGCAGTACATGAGGGTTAATAATATGCATATATATTTTTTAAAGAAACAGTACAGATTGGACTGAAAATTGCCCTACTGCTCAAAGCCAGAGCATGCACAGTAACCGTTGACAAGGATTGGTCAGTTTTGAACGGCATTGTGTCTGGCCATCTGTGACTCTTGTTTGTGCTGTGAAGATTTCGTTTTTCCTGAGTATACCAAACAAGTAACCAGTAATCAATTCACTTCTTGTCTGAAACCCAGACTCCTAAAAGAACACTCTGGGTAAGAGGTCACGACCCAAGTCTGACCTCTTCCGCGTGGACATTGATCGCAAGCTAACGATTCTTTGCAATCAATATCACAGTTGGATGATGTGATTCAACCCATTCAGAAAGCTCTTCTTTATCGGGTCAGTCTAGATAATGCCCCATGAGTACAAAGATAAAAATGGAAGTTTTAATTTCTCACACAACAGTGAATTCTGTAATACATGGCTTCGAAAAATCACTGACATTTTCAGGTCAGTCTGGTAGGAGGTCCAAGAGAGCCTTGCTCTCCTTTTTGATCAAAAGGTCAACACAGCAGGGTCTGTTATCAGCCTTATAAGCAAGCCGTGAAGAATGGGATGCCTTGGTTCCTTTATGGTTTTCAAGCAATAAAGGTTCCTCATATGCTGGCTGCATGTCTGGCGGTGTGAGATTATTGTCAAGTTTCTCCCACATGGCTTCTCTCTTTGTACAGAGTTCCACAGTTCAGCAAAGCCAGCTACTGATAACACCGATTTCATCAACCTTCAGCTCTTTCTCTCTCTCTCACACACACATAAACACACACATGCATCACTGCTTGTGTTCAAACTAAATCAGAGGGCTCACACACACATTGAATGCCTCTTTGTAACTAGTTTTGTTGTTTGTGTAGCTCTTTCATGAATGATCAATTCCTAGATTCAAACAAAGTGGTCAAGGCATAGTCCTGTTCACCCATGCTGGCATAGGCGGAGTTTGGGGCCCAGATCAGAGCCAATCGATTTTGTCAGATCTATGAATACAAAAATATTTTCAGATTGTCTCATTTTATTTGCATTATCTTATTTTAATGAGTATGTTAAGGCGAAATTATTTGTAATTAATGTAAAAAAACAAAAAAAAAAAACCTACTCTCAAAATCGCGTGAGTGGACTCTCTTCTCGTTCTCTTCCCGCTTTCTGCAAAGATACGCTAAATGAACAAAATGTATATTCGTCGTTTTTTTAATAAACCCACAATAAAAAGTGTGGAGGTCTCTAACTTTGACACTTCTCAAAAGAGGCGGATTCTTCTACATTAGGTAAGACATACGTTTTTATTCCACTCTTTGTATAGCCAACCAGTCGTTGTTGTAAATGTATTTTAAAGGGGCTATGTGTAGGTTTTTACTTAAAAAAATCTTTAAGATAGAGTTTTCATTTGTCCATTTATGAGCCAACCATAATGTAATAGGAAGAATGACACCTTGACTGTCCACCACGGTTGCCTCTATCAGCCTGTAGGCTCAGTTGTGTCTGGAGGAGTCGGGTCCAAATTGGCGCGAAAATTCACAAAATGTGACGTCATACGCGTTCTCGTCTACAGCGGCAATCGCTAGCGGTAGTGTTTGAAATGGACTCTGTGGACGGAAAGAAGCGACCAGCCTCCAGCACAACCCAGACACCCACAAAAGCTCATCGTAAGCTTAAAACAAAAAACAAACAAACAAAAAAAAGCCTCATTTAGTGCGCACCGAGAACGAGCATGAGACTGGCTGCAGTTCCTCTAACGACCACTGGTGTCAGTAACTGTTAGAAATTTCAGAACTTACGCAGTGCTCCTTTAAATGAAGAAGAAAATATATAGGCTATAAATAATTGAAAATGTAGAAAATATGGTATATGCAGTGTGCAAAAAAAATCAATATATATGGTATATACAGTGTGTAAAAAAAAAAAAAATCAGAGCTCATGGTCTACCGGTAGGTGCCCCCCCAGGCAAAAATGTGAAACTCCGCCTATGCATGCTGGTCAATGCCATTACACATCATTCTCCATTAAAAGGAATATTTCACCCAAAAAATTAAAATTTCCTGAAAATGTACTCACCCTCAGCCATCCATGATAAGTTTTTTCTGTATCTTCCCTGGAACAGATTTAGATCAATTTAGCATTACATCACTTATTCACCAATGGATCCTCTGAGTCTGCAGTCAGTAAAAGAGTTCAAATAGCTGATAAAAGCATCAATAATCCACGAGTACTCAATTCAGATCCATCAGTTAATGTCTTGAAGTGAAAAGCTGCATGTGTGTAACAAACAAATCAATCAAGATGTTTTTAACTTCAAACCTTAACTTCAAGTCCTCCATCCATAATTCTGCTTTCTTCAGTAAAAAAATATCATCTTGTCTGAACCTGGAGATAAATCTGAGATTAAACACATTTTACAAGCCAAAATTATTAAACATTTCTAAATAAATAGGTCTGTGGATTTTGTTGTGAGAGGACAACAGGGAGGGACTTTTTCACAGGATGAAGCATTATTAAGATTATGGACTGGATTTTGGGCAGAAGTGATGGCTTAAAGTTAAAACGTCTTGATGTTTTTTTGCAAACATGCAGCTTTTCACTTTTCAAGACATTAATTGATTGACTGGAGTCATTGTGGATTATTGTGATGTTTTTCCTTATTGTAAAAATAAATAAATTCCAGCCACTAATCTTAGCATTTCTGCCGTGTTTGCCGTGTCGGGATTATTTCACTGTCATAATGACTTGCTGTGGGGTTAATTGTATTAACAGATCGTCCCAGAAGAAGCCTGGACTACATTTTTTTCCGGTGAGTGAAATTCTAATATAATTTCATTTATTCATTTTATTTCGAATAATTTATTATTTATAATTGCATTTAAAACTTTATTACACTCCAAGATCCAACAGACTGTGATTAGCTGTAACGTTAGGCTGAATCCATGGACTGTAACGTATAAAACGTCTGAAACGTTGTCATATAATGTTACGCCTTCATTTAATAATTTAGCGTAACATTTACTAACACTGACTATATTGGAAGTATTTTTTTGACATGTCCTCAAAGATATGTGTAGGAAATTAACCTGTAATTACTCAATAGACAGTACAACAAAACAGGATGAGGACTAGCTGTGATGTCCGCCACAAATTCTTAAGCTGAAATACATTTATTAATGTTACAAACTTTTGGACACGGTAGTAATTTAAGTTATATTACTTGACAGTAGTCTGTGATGGAGGTAACTATCTATTTGTTTGTGTAAAGTATAAAGTGTAAAGTATAAAGTGTAAAGTGTAAGGAAAGAGTGATGAAGCTGCATTAGAGATTGAAGAAGGAGGAAGAGGGTGAAAAAAGAGAGAGGTAAAAATGAATAATGTACATGGGCATGAGAAATGGAGGGCAGAGAATGAAGGGTAGAGATGGGGAGAGCTACAAAGGAGAGGACACATGTTTCAGAGGAGAGGAGTTTCCTATTAAAGGCTGGCACATGAGATGGGAGTGTGTGTGCCCGTCACACTCTGCCTCACTCTCAACGCTCGCTGATGGTGAGTTATTTACCCCAGTGCAGAATCTGGAGGTCACAGTAATTGCTTTTTCCTGCTCCTGCAGCTCAGAGGAGGAGAGAGGCTTTGTTCCTAAGATGCAGGTGGTGTCCACCACCTGCCATCTCTTTGAAGAGGAAAATATTCTGAAAGGTTATGGGTAGGAGGGCATCATTTGCATTAGGGGAGGTGGGACATGTCCCAGCAGGGATGTACACTAAAAAAGAAATAAGTTAAAAAAGGTATATCTATCTGATTTCCAGGAAAATTGTTTAAACATTCTTAAACAAGATAAAGTTGTTTGAGGAAAAACTGTGTAAGCTAAATTGACTTGTTTTCAGAGTAAAATATTTTAAAATACAACTTTAACCAAGCTGCTGGGTAACTATGGGACAGAACACGAGCTGGATTGTTTTGACCCAAATGCTGGGTTGTTTATTTGACCCAACCACTGGGTCAGGTTAACTCGGTTGCTGGGTTAAACATTACCTAAACTTTGGGTTATTTGTTATCTCTTTGCCTTGCTACCTTTATATTTACCGATATTACCAATAATAATAAATAACAATCACAAAGGAAAGTAAATTTATTATTTTTTCTTTAATACAATTACACAACACAAAAAAATGCAACTGTAAATATCAATTTAAGGAGTTTTCACATTTCTTTTTTAAACATTAATTTTTTTAAACATTACATTCACATTACATCCAACCCCTACAGACACAAATAAAACAACTGTTTTGTAGATCAGTTTCTTTAAAACACAAAACTGTGCAAACTAGGTACTGTAGATTCCTATTGTTTGTCAACATTGCAGCATCATAACACAATGAAATTGATTATTGCCACATGAGAATCAGTCCAAACATTGTGCCATTAAAACTGAGCCAAACAAAGAGACCTACAACAGACAATACATGTGACAAAAAATTAAAACGTTACAAATGGCCAGAAAAAAATGTTGCTCTCAAATACCTCACACACGAAGACTCATCAATATGATATACTGCATGCTGGAGAAACTCCCAGGAAGGAAGATGTTAGTGTAGCTAACGTCAAGCACAAAAAAGGACAAACAGATAAACAGCCTCAAGCAATAAGTCCGTTTCAATGGCATGGCCCGAAACAATGGCGAAGGTGTGGGAGGTCGTTGTCTCGTCACCAAGGCACAAAATGAGCAGGAATGCATCACCATGTTGGTCCCCACCTGTTAATTACACAACACTTAGTCTTGAAACATAACTTACATTTTTACAAATTGTAACATTTAAGTTGACTTAAATAAATAATGTTTATGTGTATTTTATGGAAATCAGCCAACCCATCAGGGTTTTCCTGTGAACTGGGTCTGGTAAAGGTTGCTAAAACAAAATATTTATTGTGCCCCTGATTTAGGTTTCTTTCTGCTTACTGGCACTTCTTGGTTGTCTACCTAAATTTCATCCAACCAACATGGCATAATTTAAAGCCCCCAATATATATATACAGTATTGTGCAAAAGTTTTAGGCCACTAGTATTTTAGCCAGCTAAAAAAATGGTTTTAAGTCAGTTATTTCGATCTTTTGCTGTAGTGTGTCAGTAGGAAATATCAGTTTTCATTTCCAAACATTCGTTTTGCCATTAATTGTAATAATCCAGTGAGATTTTTGTTTGCACAAGGAGTCTGAAAACAGCCAGTGCTCCACACAGAGATCTGATCTGATCATCATCCAGTCTGTCTGGAAGAAACAGAACAAACTGAGACAGACTAAATCCAGAAGAACCATGGCAACATCTACAAAATGCTTCAAGACACCTCCCTGCAAAGCTAACTGAAAAACTCTACTCAAGTGCACCAAGGGCAAAAGCTGCTTTGAATGCAAAGGATGCTCATACTAAATGTTGATTTAATTTACTTCATAGAAGTTAATTGATAAAGGAAATCTATTTATGACATTACTTTTGACAGCATCCTCATTTAACAGCATTTTTTTCACAAGTGTCTAAAACTTTTAACAGTACTGTAGCTTTGCAGGTAGCTTTCATGAAGCATCTTGGAGATGTTGCCACAGTTCTTCTGGATTCAGATCTCTGTGAGGAGCACTGGCTGTTGTCAGACATTCACTGGATTATTACAATTAATGGCAAAATTAATGTTTGGAAATGTAAACTGATATTTCCTACTGACACACTACAGCAAAAGATAGAAATAACTGACTTAAAACCATTTTTCAACTGATGAAAATACTAGTGGCCTAAAGTGTTTGCAAAATACTGTATATAAAGTAGAAAAAGTCAAAAAAAAAAAAAAAAAACCTTACAGGTTGTACGTCAAATTAATGACTTCCAGGATTCAGTGGTTATGGGTCTGAAGACCTTTCCTCCGTTCTTGAATATTGATTGGGGAAGTAGAGTGGGCAGGACTTCGAAAGCACTCTACCTTTAGCATCTAAACCATAAGAAACAACGCATTGAAACACTTTTCCTGTGAAAATGTCTTCATTCCATTAAATAGCTTGGATCGGATTGGATTGGATTTAAATAGATTGGATCAGAAACAAATGACACAGGCATGGCTGTGACAACGGCATGGCTGAAGTGTAACTTAGTCAGCCTACATTAATGACTTCCTGAGACAAACATAATGTAATTTAATATAGCTGCAAGCAGCGATTACCGGGGCCAAGCCAGCGAATGGCCCGTAGCGAGGCGCAGAGCGGGAAGAGAATAAAAAGCTGAAAAAGAACGTACATAGAAAAAACAGATATGTTCAGAAGCTCAAAACTGAACAGAAGTTCAGAAGAGAAAGAATAAACACACGGTTCTGATTCGAGACGAACACGCACGGAAGATCCAATGTCTGGAAAAAACAACGTTTGCACCGCTGGTACTAAACAGGATTCGAACCCATGACCAGAAAGGATCAGGGCAAGCGGCTTAGCAGAGTGAGCCACACGGTTGTTAGATATTTTACAGGCCGAGGAGAGGTTTAGGTGAGAGAATGAGCTGACAAAAAAGTTATTTAGTATTTTAACCAGTGTAACACAAAGTAAAGTTAATTGTAACGCAGCTTATGGTTAATTCGATAGCTGAAGAGTCACATTAAACAGAATGGTAATTGTTTAGCCTGTAACTTAGAAGAATGCTAAGATCACTAGTATAAGCCAACAAATTTCAGTGGCGGAGACGTGGTTCAGCCAATCCTGGCAAAATTGAAATCCTTTTAATTTTCTGACTGACTGTTCAAAAGTTATAAGCGAAAATGTGAATTTTTTGGTATCTCACGACCCATAGGTGGCGCTGTTCCCAAATTTGGCATGGCCCCTCAGATCATGGAGTTGAAGAAGTGTACCAAGTTTTGTTTTGATTGATCAAAGCTTGGCTGAGATACAGCCTCTGAACCAATTTTGGTTGAGCCCGTTATGTTCACAGCATCATAACCTTTTTTTTCACTAGTACTCAAAAAATTCTGTTCAGTCATTTCTGTGCGGCTCGGTCCAAAGATCATCCGAGTCAATTTTGGGAAGAATTGGACAGATTTTGAAGGAGGAGTAGCAAAAACACTGTTTTGCATTTGCTTCAAAATGGCTGCCAGACACCATGTTGGAAAATGACAAATGACACATTGTCAGAATCGGCATAACCCAGGGAACAAAACGACATAAAAATGACACATTTTGGACAACATTTGCAAAAGCTATGTGTTTTTGTTAGAATAGTTATATCTCTGGAACACTAGGTGGCGCTGTCTTCAGACTTCTGTGGTCCCTCCGGGACATGTTGTTGATGATCCCTACCGATATTTGTGCCGATATGTTAAATGGTTCAAAAGATATTGCAATTTATATCAAATTTCAAAATGGCGGACACGTGGTTCAGCCAATCCTGGCAAATTTGACATCCTCTGTTTCGTCATGACCCAAGGAATCCATAGACACAAAGATTATAATTTTCTGAATTACTGTTCAAAAGTTATAAGCAAAAATGTGAATTTCTGGTATCTCACGACCCATAGGTGGCGCTGTTCCCAACTTTGGAGTGGACCCTCAGATCATAGTGTTGATGAAGCGTACCAAGTTTCGTTTCGATTAATCCAAGTTTGGCCGAGATACAGGCTCTGAACCAATTTTGGGTCGACTCCGTTAGGTTCACAACATCATAACTTTTTTTTTCACTAGTAGTCAAAAAATTCTGTTCAGTCATTTCTGTGCGGCTCAGTCCAAAGATCATCTGAGTCAATTTTGGGAAGCATTGAATCAATTTTCAAGGAGTAGTAGCGAACAGACAGAATACTGTACTTTTCAAAATGGCCGCTACTGTAATGGGTGGAGTCTTACTGTAAGCTATTGAATGGGATCAGCATGAAGAGAGTAATCAGGTGTACTAAGTTTTATTTTTCTAGAATAAGGGGTTCAAGAGTTATTACCATTTCAATGTTGAAATTTTGAACTGGTGGTGGCGCTATAGAGTTGGTTCTAGAGATCCCAAAGTTGGTCAGATCACTATTCATGGCCATCTCTACAAGTGTGCCAAATTTCATAATTTTCCTATGTTCCCTTCATAGGGCTGCCATAGAGCCCCATGGGCCAAAAATAATAATAATAATAAAGAAAACATACAGATACAATAGGGGCTATAGCCCTTCGGGCTTGGCCCCTAATTAGGAATATGTAGATGTTAGTGATGTTCTGGAAGAGGTGTTGCTGCTGTATACACTCACAGAAAACAACGTGCTCAAATTTTAAAGATGTGGGGCAGCTCCTGTAATATCGCCTTGACTATCGACAAAGACATCAGCTCTCAGCGATATCGCTGACTATCGTCAATACACTATATCGTCTATCTGCACAACCCCACTAACAATTTAACCATTTCAAATTTCTGTAAACGAAACCATGAAATCAAAATTATTTCTTACCATGCCAAGTTTTTCTAGAAGCCTGGGGAACCCCTTGAAGATTTCTGGGAGGCTTGTAGACCCATTGCTGCAAATCCACCATTGGCAAAACAGATCCTGTAAAAACTGGGTTAAAAGCTAGCAAAACCATACATTTTGCCAGCCTAGAAATCCAGTGATATGCCTATTATTCATCAATCTCAAATAAAAATTATTATTTCTAACAGTAACATATAAAGAACAATTTACATGGCCTCTCTAGCTTACTGTTAACCTGGGCTGCGTTCAGCCCCGAAAAAACGGTGCAAAACGTTTATTAAACGGAAACGGTGATGCGTTGAACACCCTGTTCTGATGGCACAAGTGTTGCAACTATGGCAGCTGAAAAGGCCACTCTGTGTGTTTTTTTTAAGAATTTTCAGAGCCTGATGAAATCGGTATAAATAAATTTTTAATACTGCAAAATACGCTTGATGTTACAGTCACTGCCCTTGCCGTCCAGAATAAAAGAGAACATCCCAATCGAGTGAAATTATTTGTTGAAACTGTGGTTCTTAATTATTGTGATCCAACATTTACCTCACATTTCAGGATGAAAATAAATTTCAGGTGAAGGATAATCCACTTCTTACCTCCGAGACTGTGTTATGATCTATATGACCTTATTATTTTTATTGTGAGTATTAGGCTTATCATCATTGCTGATCACTATTTTTGAGATATGATATTGTAATATTTACCATTATATAATCAGAGGAGCATAGAAAAGTTTATGAAAGTGTCACTCTACAATACAATAGCAAAATATATATGTATAGTATTTTTATGTTACATTAATCAGTGTCTAGCACACCTGAGGAAAGGATATGGACCAGAAGACATTGCAATTACTACATGATGTTTAGACAGACTTAAAGAAGTTCCAGATATATACTTGTGCTCTTATTATTTCAGTTATTTTGCCTTTAATGTAAATAAACATGTGCAAACAATATACTTGTTTACTTACAAATTCATCATTATCATGTTGATATGCTATGTTACTATAAAACTCTTACGACAAACATGTCTTCAAATATCTTCAATTTTTGCGCATACTGAGCTTCAGCGGACACATTGTGAGAGCTGTCTCTTTAATACCACGTGGTTTATATATACGTTGCAGCTGATTGGGCTGGCATTTTTTGACACACCCACCAAACAAGAGAAAACGGATCTCAAACCCCGTTGCACACCGTTTCCAGGAAGCATGTCGTTCAACCCGGAAACCATAGCAAAACGTTGGGCACCGGTGTGAACGTGCCCCTGGATAAACCTCTTGTGTCCTGATTAAAGCAACACAGCATTCACTAAAATAGAGGAAGAGTACAAGGACCTCATACACCAGGAGAGATTGTCTAACTTTACATACTGTAGCTAAAGCCCGATGCGGACTGTAATTGTTTCTCAGGGGGACGTAAGTGATTTTCATCATATACAGGGGGTAGTTGGTGATTTAATTGCCGTCCGAATCCAGAACGTCTGTGTTTTTCTCTCACCACCCCCCGTGAAAATCCCCGGCCAAATTACCTACTGTTTATTGACAAACACTAAGGTCGTGTGGTAATTTAATTGCCATCCAAATCCACATCTCTGAGGTTACGAGAAGAAATCGATTCAAAATTCAGCCTTTTTTGAGCACTCCCGAACACCGTACGGTAACTGTTGTACTTCGGTGTAATTTGCACACATATTTATTTCTGAAATGCTGGAAATTAAGTATTTAAAAGAACAATACTTCATAACTGCTCCATCACAGGAGTGAGAGCAGAAAGAGAAGAAAAGCACGTAAACATTCGAAGTGGGTCTTTATTATGGCAGCGGCAAGTATGCAATGCAATTTTAAAATGTGTATTATAAACGGATATATATCGCATATAATTATATACAACTATAGCGCGTATTTTCCTATTTTTAAACAGGAGATTTAAATAATTAATAATAAATAGGATTATACATTATAAAATATGTTTGGAATAATAAGAATATATTTTACATAATAATAAGCATTTTAAAATACATTTTACACAATAATAAGAATAAATTTGTAAATAAAATTAATTTTATTTACAGCACACAATCATGTGACTGGCCACGTGAGCAGCGCATTCTCTGGTTCGCAGTATCACAGCACTCACTCCTCCACTGAATAAATCCATGAGTTTTATCACTGAGGTGATATGTAAATTAATTTTTACATACGTCCATATGAGAAACAATTACCGTCTGAATCGGGCTTAAGACAACACTACATTTAAGTAACAATATTTAAGAATAATATTACATAACAGTAATATTGTGGTTTAACGTTAAGGGTAATGCAGCTAACTTTAAAAAAGCGCGAAAATGGAAGTTATTATTGGATTCGGCACGTCGCAGACATTTACTTGAAAAAAAGACCTTACAAGATCAATTTTAGTATTAAGTGATCTAATTCTTATAAAACATTACAAAGCCATACAGAAACGTTACACAGACAGTAAATTAACTTCTTACCCCTGTATTTCTGACCTAACTATAGTTCATACATTTTCCATGAGGCTTAAAATAAGTATATAAAATTTTGCACGCATCGTTCGCACGCACACAGACATAAATATATAACTTTTATGTGGATAAAGAGATTGTTGAGGCCTTTTTTGTCAACAAAAAATGTAGGCGGCTACTTCACAGAATAACACTAATGTTTACCCGCACAGCGACAGATCAAATATCACATTAACCGTGAAATCAGTGTGCTCTTACCACAGCTTGTTAAAAATAGAGGGAAATAATCATATCATCATATTAATTTACCTTCTAATCCTGCTTGCTGCTAGTTGCTTGACCGTCTGACGACGAGACGAGTGAAGAATCCAGACAATTCGATGAAGAGGAAAAATAAACAAACCGGTTGGGTCAAAATAATCCAACCCAGGTGTTCAGTGGTGAAAGATCCCCTTGCAGTCCATTTGACCCAGCATGAGCAACCCAACTGTGTGTTTACAGTACCTCAAACAACCAAGAATTATGACCCATCACAATTAACCCAACAATGTGTTTACAGAAATAACCCAGCACTTTTAAGAGTGTACCTCAGAGTTCTAGTATTTGTAAGATTTTTCCTTGATCAGCCTAGACTTAAAAATATTTTCATGGGTGCTTCCTTTACGCAATTACACAAACTGTCAAGGTTTGATCTGGGTTTGTTTGTGTTGTGACCTTGTTTGTCTGGAGCACATGGCTGTCAGTTGGTATTTGCGTTTGCCATGTGCCCTATTGTCTACTGTTACCCCTCCCTTCTTGTTACCTGATTATCTTGTTAGGGTTAACACCTGACCTTTCCATATCAGCCAAGCCAGATCATTAGTCTCGCTTTAAATTCCCCTCTTGTTTTCTGTCCTGAGTCAGATTGAATCTCTGCTCGGCTGAGTTAACATGACTGTTGTCTCTTCTGAATGTGATCCTGTTCCTGCTGTTCACAAGTCTAGTATTGCAGAGTTTTCTTTCCATTTATTTTATACTTTTTGATATTATGTTTTTTCCTTTTTGATTAGTTTTGTGCTACGTAGTCCTCCCCCCCTCTTGCTCCTCAGCTCCCCCATCGGCTCTGGCTGCTGGATTCCCTACTGTCTGCTACCTTCCTCCCATCCCTGGCTGCCCAGCTCTACCTGCTTCCCTGTCCATCCATCCAGCTGCTCTGCTAATATCGGTCTTGTCTTCCAGCCTCAGAAGATTCCAGTCAAGCCAGGCTTCTGCCTTCACCCTCCTGGAACCACTCTCCCTCTCTCTCCCACCGTCCCTGTTCTCTGGTGCTAACCGGAGAGCTTGTCTGCCATTTGCTCTGAAAACCCTTTCCTAGACGCCTCCGGCCGAGCTGACATTTACTTCCTCATACCTGGCTGGAATCTCTCCTGGTTACCCTCTCGGACAGTGGCTTAACAACTACTTCCTGAGTTCCTGTTTTGTGTTTAGAAACCCAAATCTATTATCCCTGCAACTGATTCCTCTTCCTTTACCACCCTAACACAAACAATTACGTGAGTGGAAATACAATCCATGTCTTGTTAAACATACTTGGTTAACACAAATGAAAAATTCCATAATTTTCTCACCCTCATGTCATTCCAAACCCGTAAGGCTTATTCATTTTCAAAAAGAATCCAGTTTTTATTAACTTTTTGAAGCATACAAGTTTTGGCTAAATATACTTTTAGGTTTCATTAAGACATCATAAAATGAACCCTTATAATGAACCGATTTAATTTAAACTCGTATTCACATAAGTGTCAGGGTTTCTATGAGAGATTACTCAAATGCAGGATAAGAGTTGACAATTTATTAACAAAACAACAGACAGGACTAGAGATGAGGAGGGGAGAACACACAGTCCAGACAATAGGCAGGGAATGAATGACGACAGGCAGCCTAGGTGAGCGGCCACAGAGTCCAGTCCAGGATGGCATACCGCCAGAGAGCAGTGAAGGCAGCAAAGCTGGAGGCTAGCAGCGGTGGCCAGACACCCCACACTAGTGATGTCACAGGTTCGGCACAGGCCTAGTAGCGTGGCAGACCCAGGGAGTTGGGTCAATGGTTGCCCAATCTGCTGGACAGGACAAGACGAGAGACAAAACTGAACCAGGGAACTGAACCAGACAAACAGTTCATGGCTGGCCAGGGAGATTCCCTGGGGTACCACCACCGGGAATGACAGAGAGTGGGAAGGAAGGGATGGGAGCCTGACTGGAGGTGCTTCTAGGTGCAGGGACTGGCCTTACTGGTCTGGGCATGAAGACCAGAGCAAGTTTAGGGACAGATGTCTGTGTATCCTTAATGGTAGCATGATCAGATCTTGACATAGTCTTGGAGACCTCCGCAGGGGCAGGAACCAATACGGGTCTGGGCTCAGGGGCTGGAGCCGACACTGGGACTGCTCTCTCAGGAGCGGACTCGACGACTGTTCTTTCGGGAGCGGACTAGGGAACAACCTCAATGGCGAGCTCAGGGACTGCTCTCCCTGGAGCAGGCTCTGGGGGAGTGGACACTGGACCAGTCCTTTCTGCAGTGGGCACAGGGACCACACTACCTGGAGTGGATTTCAAAACAACTTCTTCCATAGCAGACTCTGGAGGCTCTTGGACTGGAGCGGACTCTGGAGGCTCACCTCTAGGAATATCATACTGGGTGGCCACAGTAAGGGTAGACTCTCTCTAGTGGAGCTGATAAGGTTGGCAAGAGACTCAGAAAATGCCTCTGTGGCCGTGACAACAGGCTGCTTGGGAACGGCCTCCATGGCTGTGACTAGGAGAGCGGGGTGCTCAGAGATGGCCTCTGTGGCCATAATAGGCTGAATGAGAGCCTCCGGGATGGCCTCCATGGCCAAAATCGTGAGCGGTTCAGGAATGGCCTCAATGGGCATAACTTGATTATCAGGGATATCTGTTGCCTTCACATGATTAGCGGGGACATTCTTTGACTTGACATGGCTAGCTGTAATACATTCTGTATACAAGACATGATTCAAAAACATGGCTTCAGTGGATCTAACAGGAAGGGCATTAGGCTGCACAGCACGGGACGCTTTCATCCTCTCCTGATGGATAGAAACTGCATAGTTGACCGCCTCTGTAGTATCTGTAGCTAACTTGACCAACACAGGCGGAGAGATAGTGATCTTGGTAGTCTCAGTGGAGACAGGAATTGGCCCGGCAGAATGTGACAAGTCGGGAACAGACCTTAGGGACTGAGGGACAACGTTAGACGTGACTGATTCTTGAAAAACAGGAGTGCACTCAGTTGACTCTGGGAAAACAAAGGTTGACTTAATAGACTCAGAGGTGTTTAGTGCAAACTTCATTGACTGAGTGAGGACTGTGGTCGACACAACTTGCTCCTGGATAACGGTAGTGAAGGTGACTGATTCAGGGATGACAGAAGTTGACTCTGGCTTAGAATTGACTGGATAGCTGCCCGCTTGGCCATCTTGTAGATGACTGGAGCAGGGTTGACTGGCTCTGGAATAACTGGAGTGGGCTTGACTGGATCCGGAGTGACTGGAGCGGTTTTTACTAGCTCTGGCGTGACTGGAGTGGGTTTGACTGGGTCAAGAATGACTGGAGTGGGTTTGACTGGTTCAAGAATGACTGGAACAGGCTTGATGGGATCTGGGGTGACTGGAATGGGCTTGGCTGATATGGAAAGGTCAGAGGCGCTCCTGACCACCTTTGGGAAAGCTGAGGTTGATTCAACAGATAGTGAAATAATAGGGACTGACTTAAATGTATGTGAGATGACATCAGTAGACTTGACAGGCTCTGGGGAGACTGGGAAGATGTCAGAGTCATAATGGATGGAGCAGACTGGAGAGCCCTCTTCCTTCTTGCCCTTCGCTTCTGAGTAGGAGTCAGAAGAGGATCTTGGTCTTGACTCGACAAGGGAAGTGCGGCAGAGTGCATGCTGGCTCAGGAGGTGGAGGAAGCATTCCCCACTGGATGTGATGACCAAAATACCTGGAGAAGTCCCAGAAACTTAAAATCTTGAGACCATCCATCTCCCACTTAGGCAGGGGATCATCCAAGCAGGCACTGAAGATGTCTTTGAGGGTGGTATCATCATAATCAAGCCCCCTTGACATCGTCCAGAAAAACTGGACAAATGCACTTATCTCCCAGCCCTGTTGACGAAGGTTAGCCAGACCTCAATGACGAGCCAGTCTCTCCCAGGCATTTGCAGGTGGCAGGATCTTGATACTCATTCTGCTGAGTCCAGTGCTGGTCAGTTCATTCTGTCTGGGTTTCTATGAGAGAGGATTCAAATGCAGGATAAGAGTTGACAATTTATTAACAAAACAACAAACAGGACAAGAGATGAGGAGGGGAGAGAACACAGTCCAGAGAATAGGCAAGGAATGAATGACGACAGGCAGCCTAGGTGAGCGGCCACAGAGTCCAGTCCAGGATGGCAGACCGCCAGAGAGCAGTGAAGGCAGCAAAGCTGGAGGCCTGGTGTTTAGCAGCGGTGGCCAGACACTCCACACTAGTGATGTCACAGGCTCGGCACGGGCCTAGCAGTGTGGCAGACCCAGGGAGGGGACCAGTTGCCCAATCTGCTGGACAGGGCAGGACAAGACAAGACGAGACTAGACTAGACTGACGAGAGACAAAAGCTACAAATAAGCGGTAGGGAATAAGCGGTATCACAGGACTGGTAAGACAGAGCAAGCAAACACTGACGTAGCACACAACAGGTTAGAATATCGAACTGACAACACAAGAGGGAAAGAGAGAACAATATAAAGGGGAAGAGAACACGAGGGACAAGTGGGAACACTCAGAATAACAAGGAGAGAACGAGAGGGACAGGTGACAACACTCAGATGAACGAGGAAACAAGGGGGCATGGCAACAGGAAACAGGGAGGCAGGACGAAAGGAGCACATAGCAGATGACAACAAAGACAGCCATGTGCTCAAACACAAAACAAACATAGAAACACGAAACAGAAAAGACAGTGAGGGCAGGATCCTGACAATAAGCAATGCACATATATAGAGCACATCTAATATGTTCAACAGAATCTCTAACTTATGTGCTTCATATGCAACAAACAACCTCAGAGCTTGTTCTCGTGGAAGCTCAAACATTACACGCAAAACAAACCTATTTTAAGATAAAAAAAACATCTCCGCATAATGCCGTATTTTCAGTTATATACGTTATTCTAGCACACAAACACAGACAGGTACCTGGATCCTGATGTTTTTAATAACAGCAGATATGTGGAGCAGTAACACTGTCCTGATATATGGCCTGGGAAATGAGGAAGAGGAGGAAAAAAAATAAGAAAGAAAGCCCTTGAGTGGGCCATTACACATGTTTACAATACAAGTGTTGATGGAAGACATCTGTCCATCCAGCTGTTCAACTCATGCTATTATCATGTTCATAAAAACACATGTGTATGCATACATTCACAGGCTCAGTACAACACACATCTGCAAACCAGCAGGAACACACAATATCACATGTTGCGCCAAGAGAGGAAATAATAAATTGTTTTTGATATTGTTCAGGTTTTAAGGTTAAGTCAAGGCCTTGAAAAGGTCACCAGGTCTGCGTTTCTTCAAAATTTATTCCATCTCTGATACAGATCTCATACTTTTCAATTGAAATCCTCTGGGACACTCAGACTCAGACAAAATAATTCAGTGATTAAATGCCTTTGGCCAATGTCGTTGAGCATCTGTCTGCACAGTTTTGGTGTTCTACACCACTGGCACTAGTCAGACAACAGTCATTTGCTTTTTGGCCGATTGAACATGTTGAATTGGCGTCAACGCAACCAATCTGTGAGAATGGGTGAAAGAGACCACTTTCATTGGCTCCCTCTCTTAGCAAACCAGTGCTAAGTATATATCGAGATATCTTATTTCAATATGTAAATATTTTTATAGTGCCATGGTTGTCTGGAATATAGAAAGTGAAAACCATCTAATCAAAAATGACTCCTGTTTAAAATGGTAAGCAAGGGTTGCTTTGTTTACAGTTTGTATAATCACCTTCCTATTTCCGGTTTTCTTTTATAAATGACAAATACATTTGCTACTGCCATATGCTGGTATGCAAAGTTATTCCATCTCTTGTAGGCACAGAATTTATTTTCTAGGTGTCCATTGGCTGTAGTCTTTGGAGTATGTCCAAGTACAATTTTTGGCCCAGACATAGGTGATGCAAGGCAACACAAGAGGCAGCTTTCATTGCCATTAGTTATTTGATGTTGGCTTGGTGTGTAACAGCTTTAAAAGAAGCAGTTGAGCAGGTGCATTTGTTCAACTTGGTAGATAACAAGACCATTCCACAGAGACTGTTATATTGTGAAAACTGGACTAGCCTGGAAAAAAATATATAGCAAATATATATAAAAACAATTGTATTAAACTCAATACAATAACTCATAAAAAATGTAGAGAAATGTCTATTGTTACACAATTAATCACTGCAATAACAAGTACACCACAGTAATCTAAAGCTGTCTGTTTCAAGCCTCATTTGTCTAGATTGTTCTGATGAATTGTTGTTGCTTTATGGATGATGGTTAATTGAGTTTGTTCATTTAAACCATTTTCCTTTGAAATTTTATGTATTTCCTCTCATAACTTAGCACCACAGCCTTACAACACCCATTGATCTCCATCCCCACATTCACTTCATCTTCAGCCTTTTTTTCCTCCTCTCAGCTTACATGCTTTGCTTTTCTTTCATGCAATTAGTTTTCCTCAGTAGACTGCTAGCACTAGACTGCCCATGTAAGGTCTTCACACCCCCTCACACCTCCCCTCTCTGTCTCTTTACTGGTGAAAGAGTTAATTAGGCTCGTCTCTCACACTCTATCTTTGAGCGTGTGCCCATGGGTAGAGACGCCCCTCTTCTTCACTGATCACAGCTTTATTTTTAGAAACACAACACAAAAGAGTCTGCTGAAGGTCACATTGGCTCTTCAGTGTGTGTGTGTGAGAGAGAGAGAGAGAGACACTATTAAAAACTTGGCTGACAGACCTGTCTGTGGAGAATAATGGATCAGCTCTGCTTGAATAATACAGTGTGAAAACAACACTTAATTTAAAGGTTTTTCCAGATATGAGAAATTTGAATGAAAACATTTTAAACATCCTAGTCAAACAACATGCATTAAAAATAATTTCTTATTTGAGCGATATTGCAAATTAACATGAACACAAGAAAGAAAAAAAACTTGATTTTTCATTTTAGCAGATGAATGCAATATAGGTAAATGAATGAATGAATGAATGAATTAGTTAATTAATTAATAAAATAACTCACAACACAACTGTAAAAGCCCAAATTCACAGCACCATTAAAAATTCAACTTGACATGCTTCTCTTCTTTTATTAATAAATAAACCTATCACTTGAAGCAAAAGACTTAATGGGTAATTATGGGAAATTACTAGTTTCCCATACACTTTTAATGCCTGTTTTACTCCATGACCCAAACCCGCCACCAGGCCCCCTCCAGAGCACCTCATAATTAACAACATACTGTATCATAGCAAAATACTCCTTATTCTCTTCATGCAAGGGCAGAAGATGCATAGTGTTAATTAACCGATTTAAAAGTGTGAGCAGAGTTGTACTGCATAAAATGCTCTCTCATTCCTTCTCTCTCTCAGTCTTTTTTTCTGTCTATACCTCTGTATCTGTTTCATATCGTTCCAACTCAATGGTCCAGGGCTGCGTTTCCCGATAACGGTGTCTCTTAGTGCGCTACGAAGACTCTAAAGGTACACCTTAACTAGGGGTATACCTTTCCTAGGTGTGTTCCCCGAACTATACCTTAGGATGTTGCTTAAGGTAAACCTTCTTACGTGCGACGTTAGCATGTGCTGTCCATGGTGGTGGTGCTGAATAGGTTGATATTGATGGCTCGAGAATCGATTGTTCACTATATACAGGAGCTCCTAGCGTTATAGAGTGAGTAAAGTATTGAGAAAGCGATATTCGTTATAAAGATTCACTTTAGAAATAGTAGAAATTGCATTTATCGGGGCTCACTGCATTTATAAAATAATCCAAATTGCAAACTAAATGCAACCTTTGATATAATATAATGTATGTATAATTTTGCAAGTGTGTGAACCCGCAACCTCCCAGCCAAAAGTAGGCTATTCTGCTACATTAACTGGCTGTTTAGCTTCGCTTGCTGGTTGAGCGCTGATGAGGTGGCGATGGGGACAAGTGTCCCGTACACAAGACCAATTACTCACGGGACACCCGCAATGGCATGGAAGCCTTGATGTGCCTCCATCACTTTGTGCATGGCTAAAGGCATACATATATAAACGGTGGCGTGACGGAGCAGGATGTTTGTAAATGAATGAACACACCGCCACACCGAGGTCTTACTCAGCCCATATCCATCCCCAACCACCTCCAGAAAACTCCCAACAGCATAAAAACGGAGAGCCGCCAGCAGCTGAATTTCGGGACATAGGGGGTAGCTCCGTCGAGTTTGTCTTGACAACAAGATGTAAAAGCTGCTGAATTTGTTCCCGTGGCATGCAAAATTTTTGTAGCATTTTATCTTCTGACATGGAAGCCAGGGGACTAGAGTTTTTTTTATGAAATAGTGCACATACACTTACTGGCTCCGTGGACGCCAGTCTTTGATTAAGGACAACTATTCGCTGTCTCGCTGCCATATAGTTTGACCAAACTCCCAATCGCATTCATTCCCTTTAAATAGACTCCTAATTATGTGCTTCCTAATGGTTTGCCAGCCGATGTACCTTTGTATATTATGATGGAAAAACTTACAATCATCAGTATAATGACTTCGAAAATATATATATTTTTTTTGCATAAAAAAACTTCAATTAATTGAACACTGGGTGTATTACAACTTTAGATTTGTAATATTTATGTGGTTCTGCACTTTGTCTTGCCACAGAAATACAATCGTATCGACTGAAATGTGAAGAAGCTTTTTGCACAGTGGTGGCCACTAGCGGAGTAAACTGTGAACAGCGCTAAGGTATAGCTAAGAGTGGTCCAGACCAACCTTACGAAAGAATGACTTGCAGAAGGTATACTTAACTAAGAACGTTTCAGGAAACACGTATTAACGATAAGGTACAGCTTAAGGTACAACTTAAGAACGACGTAGCGTTAAGAAGGTTTCGGGAAACGCAGCCCAGAGCAGATAATTATGGAAGACGATATTTCATGGTTATGTGCAGGAAAAGCTCTGAAAAAACAACACAAACAAATCAAACCTAATCTGCAGCAGATTTTCTTTATAGATCCCCTAAGTGCAGGGATGCACGTAAGTTTTTCAGTCTGGTTCACATGAGAGCACCAGAGATTTGTTTGGTGTTTACACTGCACATATTTTTTTTTTTTAAGTAAAACAACAAACAAAATAATAAATAAATTGTGATGATACTACAAACCCGATTCCAAAAAAGTTGGGACACTGTACAAACTGTGAATAAAAACAGAATGCAATGATGTGGAAGTTTCAAATTTCAATATTTTATTCAGAATACAACATAGATGACATATCAAATGTTTAAACTGAGAAAATTTATCATTTTAAGGGAAAAATAAGTATATTTTAAATTTCATGGCATCAACACATCTCAAAAAAGTTGGGATAAGGCCATGTTTACCACTGTGTGGCATCCCCTCTTCTTTTTATAACAGTCTGCAAACGTCTGGGGACTGAGACAAGTTGCTCGAGTTTAGGAATAGGAATGTTGTCCCATTCTTGTCTAATACAGGCTTCTAGTTGCTCAACTGTCTTCCTCTTTATGATGCGCCAAATGTTTTCTATGCGTGAAAGATCTAAGGTGAAGGTGAAGTGACATACTGCCAAGTATGGTGACCCATACTCGGAATTCGTGCTCTGCATTTAACCCATCCAACGTGCACACACACAGCAGTGAACACACACACACCGTGAACACACACCCGGAGCAGTGGGCAGCCATTTATGCTGCGGAGCCCGGGGAGCAGATCTGGACTGCAGGCTGGCCATTTCAGTACCCGGATCCTCCTTCTACGCAGCCATGATGTTGTAATTGATGCTGTATGTGGTCTGGCATTGCCATGTTGGAAAATGCAAGGTCTTCCCTGAAAGAGACAACGTCTGGATGGGAGCATATGTTGTTCTAGAACTTGGATATACCTTTCACCATTGATGGTGCCTTTCCAGATGTGTAAGATGCCCATGCAACCCCATACCATCAGAGATGCAGGCTTCTTAACTGAGCGCTGATAACAACTTGGGTTGTCCTTGTCCTCTTTAGTCCGGATGACATGGCGTCCCAATTTTCCAAAAAGAACTTCAAATTTAGTTTCGTCTGACCATAGAACAGTTTTCCACTTTGCCACAGTTCATTTTAAATAAGCCTTGGCCCAGAGAAAACGCCTGCGCTTCTGGATCATGTTTAGATATGGCTTCTTTTTGGACCTATAGAGTTTTAGCCGGCAATGGCGAATGGCACAGTGGATTGTGTTCACCGACAATGTTTTCTGGAAGTATTCCTGAGCCCATGTTGTGATTTCCATTACAGTAGCATTCCTGTATGTGATGCAGTGCCGTCTAAGGGCCCGAAGATCACGGGCATCCAGTATGGTTTTCCGGCCTTGACCCTTACGCACAGAGATTGTTCCAGATTCTCTGAATCTTTGGATGATATTATGCACTGTAGATGATGATAACGTCAAACTCTTGGAATTTTTCTCTGAGAAACTCCTTTCTGATATTGCTCCACTATTTTTCGCCGCAGCATTGGGGGAATTGGTGATCCTCTTGCCATCTTGACTTCTGAGAGACACTGCCACCCTGAGAGGCCCTTTTTATACCCAATAATGTTGCCAATTGACCTAATAAGTTGCAAATTGGTCCTCCAGCTGTTCCTTATATGTACATTTAACTTTTCCGGCCTCTTATTGCTACCTGTCCCAACTTTTTTGGAATGTGTAGCTCTCATGAAATCCAAAATGAGCCAATATTTGGCATGACATTTCAAAATGTCTCACTTTCAACATTTGATATGTTATCTATATTCTATTGTGAATAAAATATAAGTTTATGATATTTGTAAATTATTGCATTCCTTTTTTATTCGTAATTTGTACAGTGTCCCAACTTTTTTGGAATCAGGTTTGTATTAAATTTTAAAATAAAAAGTGTATACAATACAATGCTGATATTTAGGTCTTTTCTTTCTTTTCTTTTTTATATATTAATTCATAATTTTTTAAGGGGGCATAACACACACAGTTTCACCCAATATCATGTTAATATTGATTACCTATAGAGTAGTACTGCATCCTTCATATCTCCAAATAGTCTTTAGTTTTATCATATTTATAAAAGAAAGATACAGCTTTACGATTCTCTCCGAAAAAAAGCCTAGCTCCTAGAGGCGCTGTGGGCGGAGCTAAAGAGTGACGAGCACTTGAGCGCTGTTCACCAACAAAACACTGACATTTGATGCCGTTTTACTTGACCGGGATCTTTTATAGCTGGGACTGATCCATCTTTCAGTATCAAACGATGTGCAAATCCAGCGTCGAACTGGGCCTTGTTTATAAAACATTCGTCAACAAACGTACTTGAGAAACTCCGTTGCTGCCCCGGAAAAACAAACTGCATCCACTATTCACGTAACGCTGTGTTCTTTTGGGAAGCTGCACAAGGTTATCTTTCCCTTACAACCAAAAACACACTTCTTTAGAGACATTCTTCCCGAGCGAGTCCCATGCAGTGCAGCCGAATGAAGCACGTTGATGGGCACGCTCTTGCTCTCGCTCTGGTCGATGCTTGCACGGGCGCGTTCTTCCGGGAGAAATACCCATATAAGGAGTTCCACCGCCGTTTACGTCAGCAAGAGCCATGATTGAAAAAAAAAAAAAAAAACTTTCCTGAACTTGTACGAACTCGGAAGGAAGATTTTTGCCACAAAAATACTCAGTGATACTTCCAAATTGTTTTTTGAAACTTTGGCCATGCATAGCATGAGAATCCAACTCTTTAACAGTGTAAACAACTCTGAATGGACGAAACAGCATTGCACCCCCCTTTAAACCTAAAATCAGCAAGCTTTTATTTTGGTGGGTTGCCAGCATGTCAACCCACCAAAACTACAAAATACACTCTCAAAAATAAAGTTTCCAAAAGTAGTTCACAGTGTGTTGTGGACAGACGGGCAGAGAATCCAAAAAACTAATCCACACAATTCTTAAACCCAAATGCTGAGAACCAGAACGAGAGAGACGAGAGACACAATAAACGTACTGAATGCATTTACATTTAGCTGACGCTTTTATCCAAAGCGACTTACAATTGCTATATATGTCAGAGGTCGCATGCCTCTGGAGCAACTAGGGGGTTAAGTGTCTTGCTCAGGGACACATTGGTGTCTCACAGTGGATTCGAACCCGGGTCTCTCACACCAAAGGCATGTGTCTTATCCACTGCGCCATCCCACCCCAGGAAAAGGAAGAACATAAATACTGATACAAACAAGGTAAATTAATAACACACAGCTGAACTCAAGAACCAGTCAAATCAGTATATGTCAACAAGTGGGAAAGTCAAACTAAGGCAGACAGGACAAGAATGCAAACTAAAAGTCCAAGAAACCATAACTGAACATTATTGTGACAAGAAGAACCATTTTGTCTTCCTCAAAGCAATTTCAGTCAACAGTTCTTAAAAGAAACATAATTTTCTTAGTGTAAAAAAAATGTTTAATAATCTAAAGAACCTTTAACCACTATAAAGAACCTTTTGTGCAATGGAAAGGTTCCATTGATGTTAAAGGTTTTTAATGAAATCATCAATGCCAATAAAGAACTTTTATTTTTAAGAGTGTATGCACTGCCAGTTTTAAGCACTACAGAGTGAAACGTGTCAGTGAATGAAATGTCATTGTTTTGCGTTTCGCTCTGAATACGGCAGCGCACAGCCTAGATTTATGCTTTCAGTTCGATGGAAATCTTATACAATATACAGTTAGTCGATCTAAATCAGTGATTTGCATTAACAGCTGTCAGCCATGTACGCAATTGAGCAGTCTGAACTTATTAACCCGTGCTTTTTTTTTTTTTGGTCATGCATGCAAACCTGCACACAACTTATGTGCATTCCTGTCTGTAATTGCACTGTTACACAGTCATCTTTCATCGCCGCTAGCTCTTTGTTAGCTTGGGGTGTCACAGCCTTAACAGGTTCAAATAAAGTTTTAAATCCGAATTAGTAATGAGTAATAGCCAATTTTCCCTTGAGGTATGAAATTTGTGGCAACCAAAACAAACAAATGCATAACCAAAGAGAACCACTGTTTACACCTCATGAACAGTGTCATGCTGTATACATGCTAATCATTTATTATTATTATTTTCCTCTTAGAGGCCCATTTCCACTCCTGCACCTTTAAGAAATTCCCCTTTGCATGTGAAATTAAATTCAGACAAACTGTGAATAAATACAAGTGATGTACAGTCTTTCAGTGTCAGAGCCTTTGCAGTGTGAAGAGAGTGAAAAATGTAGGTACGTCCCAGCAGAGACATCCACAGGTCTTACATCTCACCAAAACAGACCACAGGCTTTCCCAAGAGTGCCATTAAAATCTCCTCATCACTTGAGAGCTGTTTGTAAATCTTGCTTCCTTCTAACCTTGAAACACAAGCACACACTCATACATCCAACAGAGAAAAACTTGAAATAAAACAAGGAAGAGATTAAACAAGAGTCTAACTGCTCTGGCCTTGAAGGAGGCTGTGCGTCTGCTATTTTTCAGCGCTATGTAATATCTGCAGCAGTTTACTGAGGTAAGAGCCCTCCCCTAGACTGAGGCTGTGTTTCAGGGGCACATAACTAACTCTGGGTTCATCCTGCCACTAATATCATCTTATAGGCACTCTCACATATCGAAATGCCACGATGGTTGCGGTGAAAAGCCACCAGGTGACAGAGTGAGTCAGAGCAGTGGAACTGATTGCAATGTGGCAGCTGTTCCTCTCGGCACCATTATCCCCCCCCTCAAACCCCCTGGTCCTGCTCTTATAAGCCATGTCTCAGTTCCCTTCTATTGCTGCTGATATTGCCTTGCCATTACATCAGTCACGGCAGCTGCTCCTTAAGGATCCACAGCGTGACTCGTGGGAGAGAAAGATATTTCATTCCTATCGTCAAAACCTGCTCCTTCTCTGTTTATAACTTCCCATCCAAGCTCAGACACAGAAACAAAACAGACAAACCCACAAGAGCTCAGTTTGTTTATTTATTTATATTTTTTCAAGCAGTGCTCCGAGAGAGATGCAGTACTTTTGATAGAGCCCATCCACCCCTTTACTGTGACCTCAAACAGGAGTGCACCGCTTACCTCTTACATGCCCAGAACATTCCCAGAACATTTGTTTCTGTTTATTAAAAAATTAAATCTAAAACTCTTCGTACAGTGTTAGGAATTGATTCTCCATGAAATAATAAAAGGGGAACTACATACACTTATGCTAGGGCTACATTGTGTGTTTACTGGGTCAAAGGTCAAAAATCTGTGTTAATAAAGAAATCTAACGATTCAGCACTCATGACATTTGAATCTTGCACATGTGGCAAACATTCTGCATATTCTGTCACTTTTTTTCTTTCATGGCACAAAACCTCCTGCCAAAGAGGAAAACAAGCTTCCCTTTCTCATTCCTTTCTGCTCTCCCTCCTCTCTCACTATTCCTGCTGAGGGCACATGCCTAAGAGATTGATGTAGCTGGCAAGAGTGTTGCCATGGTGCTACCTGACGATGAGCAATGAACCACAAAGTGAACATGGGGTGTGAGAGAGTGAGTGAGTGAGTGAGAGATAGAGAGAGAAAGAGGGAGCATGTACAACGCAAGCAACAGACAGTGAAAGAGAGCGAGAATGCGTGGATCTCTGTTTCATAGGGTGTCGACGTAGCCGCAAACTCCATTCTGCAGAATTAAATCACTATGCTTTCCCATAGACACCTCACTGAATTATTTATGTTCTCTCTATGCCCGCTCCGCCTCTAATAAAGTTACAGCTGCCACTAATCTCCAATTTGATGAGGTGAGCTTTAAGCAAGGGATTCTGGGCAAACATTAAACGCATATTATATTTACAGATTCGATTGCTTTTTTATTGTTATTGTTATTAATGCACTAGGCACAGTTCCTGCAAATGCCAAATCACTACATGAGGGAGAGTGACCCTTGACAATGGAGATATTAACCTGCAAATGAAATCTGCACATTTAAAAATACACTCACATGCCATTTGTCACTATAACCTACAAAGTAAACAGCGACTTGTGTCTTGAACAAAAATTCCACTTAATTTTCAGTTAAGAGCAGCTGGAAAGCATTATTTGGCATTTTTATTAAAGGAGCCCCTTTTTACAATATGTAATATAAGTCTCTGGTGTCCCCAGAAGGTGTCTGTGAAGTTTCAGCTCAAAATACCCCACAGATCATGTATTATATCATTTTGAAAATGCCTATTTTGAGTGGAAGCAGAAACACTCTGATTTTTGTGCCTTTTTCTTTAAATCCATAATAAGCTTTTCCATGGGGCTCTGTGGCGCAATGGATAGTGCATTGGACTTCTAGACTGCTGGGTGAGGCCATTCAAAGGTTGTGGGTTCGAGTCCCACCAGAGTCGTGGCTTTTTGTTGAACCTTATATTGCACATTGTTGCCCTCAGGCAACAGAAATTTGTAAACAATCTCTTAAGCGGTTCAGCCTGTGGACCGTTGGCATCACCGATGGATGTTTTGATCCACTGAGTCACCCTACCGGAGGTGTAGCGTGCAGGTTGGCGCCGTGGCTTAGACTTAGACCCTGGCAGTGCTGTTGCTGTTTTGAACCGGGCGTCAATTGCACAGAGGAAAAACCTTTTAAAGTTTCACTGGTGGGCTCTGTGGCGCAATGGATAGAGCATTGGACTTCTAGACAGCCAGTTGAGGCCATTCAAAGGTTGTGGGTTCGAGTCCCCCCAGAGTCGTGACTTTTGGTATTCTGCTAAGCCTGCTTGGCCAACAAACACGTTTACGTTAAAAACACACAAAAACAGTCAGTTACGTCTGTGAAAGTAAACAGCTGGGAAATAAAAATCGCATGATTATTTTAGATCTGTGTGGCAGCAGCATACAGTAAATAAATCAATAAATCCACTGCTCTCTTGTGTCCTCTGAGGCTGGGACTAAATAGTGTTCTGTGCTCGTCTGTGCAGCCAAAGGCAGAATAGTTAGCATGTTTTGCTCAAACTTTCACCATGGCATTAGAGCTGGTACACCGCTGTCGCTTGCAAAATCAAAATGAAGGCGCCGTGGGTGGAAATTTACAGATTAAGGGGCGGTAAAATTATAATGAGATCCCTTTGCCACGTCACCAAGAGAGTGAAATCAGACGCGCTCGTTTTTTCAGAAGCTTGCAGAAAAAGGCTTACTAAAAAAAAGTTACTGGGTTAATCTTTCACGTTTCCTTGGTTGGTAAGATGCACTGGGGTCCTAATTATAGCACTTAAAACCTTGAAAAGTCAGATTTTCATGATATGTCACCTTTTGTTAAGGTATGTGGTTGTAGTAAGGAGCGCACGACGAGGAGTAGGAGAAATTTAATAAGCATCAACAGGCATCTGGAGGGCACTTGCGAGGAGCAGGCACTGGAGGGCACTTGCGAGGATTGGAGCTGGCCGACTTGGGGAACTCAGGAAACGAAGGGCTGGACGGGATCAGCGGAGACGAGGGAGATTCTGGGGTCAAAATGGGCGCAGCGAACTCCCACGGTAGCGCCATATCCAGTATAGCTGGTGCAAGTGTCAGTGGGCCTGCCATACTCTTAGCCGGCTAGCTTGCCATATACTCGGAAGGCGGGCTTGCCATATTCCCTGACAGCAAGCTTGTGTTGGCCGCGAACGGCGGCAGGCTTGTAGCAGGCGGCGGAATCATCATTGCCTAGGACGGCGGAACCATCATCGCCTCGGAAGGTGGAACCATCATCGCCGTGGGCGGAATTATCATCTTCGCGGGCGGCGGGTTGGCTCTGGATTGGGGCTGGACACTCTCCATGCACAAGAATCCCTCCCTCCAGCTGAGTCCGGTGGTGTCTGGGAGGTCCACGGAGCGATGGTAATTAGCCCCGATCCAGAACAAGGAGTTCAGCGTGGCATCGTCAAACCCAGTCCATACTGCGAGTCCGCTGAATTCCCTCGCAACCTCAATCAGCGGCAGTTCTCGGCGGGCCAGGGCAGAGAGGCGATCCGCAAACTCCATCCTCAGTATTGGTCAGATCTTCTGTTAAGGTATGTGGTTGTAGTAAGGAATGCACGACGAGGAGTATGAGAAAAGGAGATATTTAATAAGCATCAACACACATTACATTGATTAACTTACAAACTTATAATCTGACAAAAGACAAGGGGAGAACTCAGAACTTATAAAGGGATCGACCAAACGAGGAAACAAGATAATTAATATAACACAGGTGATGAGGATGAACGATGATTAACTAATGACAGGAAACTAGAACAGGAAAAAACAAATAAGAGCAAAAGGGAAACTAAACAGAAACCAAACCGTGACACCTTTAAGGTTCAAACAGACTCATTCTTCCCAAAGGATTTTTTTCCCTGGACCACAACAACATAACAAGACTAGCAGTTGTCACAAAAAATACAACTACAGGAACTTTTTGGTCATAAGGACTGCTACTTAATTATTAGTGGAGATTTTTTTCCCCCCGACCCATATTTTCAAATAGTAAAATAGCCAGAAACAATGAAACAAAACAAAAATTTCATTTTTGTTTTAAATAGCATTGAATTTTTATTTTGTGAACTGAGAAAATTATTTTACAAATCATGACTGCTATTCTGTCCTGATAGTCAATAGTGTGCAGATACATAAACTTACATTCAATTATCATTATCAACACAAACAAGTCTTCGATTTTTATAATTGTTATTATTTTTAAATATTTAAAATGTTATCAAAATAAAATATAGAATTTAAGAGAGTGAAGAAACACCCAAATTATCCACACCATTCTATCTCTTAATTATAATGACTACTTTAAACAGAATTTCTTTAAATACAACTCTCTCCACATAGAGTGCCACTAGACAGAAACACAATTAGTTCTGGAGTGCCATGTACTGAGCTTGTTAATTGTCCCAGTGGACTGGTATTACACCACAGACCAGTATGCTGTAGTTGTGAAGGCAATTTCCCTTATTATGGCTTTTATCTGGACAGAGATAAAGTGAACTGGTGCAACTGTCTATGTTAAAAAATGCTATGCAGCTTCTGTTTAATTAATCTAAACAGGACATCAAAAGCAAAGACGCTCCTGGGATCCAGAATTTGATGTCACACTCACTTGCCTTTGCAAAGGGAGGAAAGTAGTCACCCGTTGGTGTGTGTTGTTAGTAGGACGTCTTAATTGTGGGTGTACGATGCTGTCAGCCCCCAGAGCAGCTTTGGAAACATTCTCTTAGGTATAAAAGGATAGGCCTTTTCATCCAGCTAAATTGTTTGTGAAAGGTCCCATTGACTAAATAAGCAGGCTGGATCTCCAGTGCTCTGGGCTTTTGTGTGCTGTGACTGGACTGACAGGACAGAACAGCAGGTTCTCTTCAACTGATGGCTGTGTCTCAACATCCTTGACAGAGATATATCATCCAGCGGATGCATTAAATGCTCGGCCATCTGACAGATGGGAGCTCTGAGGATGAATATGATTCTGAAGAACATGTCATTGGAAAGATAGGCAGCTTTACAGATCAATACCCCGCCCTAAACCACTCTCTCACTTACACATACAAATACTGCTTCAAGAGTGTCAGAGTGCACTCTCAGAAGTGAAAAGTCCTCGTAACTGTTATGAAGACTGTCATCAATCAGAATGTATTGGCTGTGTGTGTAATAACTCCAGTTCCACTTGTTTTTGCAGTAATGGCCCCAGCAGTGGTTCTACTCTTCTCTAATGGTTTAGGCCTCCAGCCACAGCTGATTCACCACTTACAGGTGCCAGACTCAATCTTCAAGGCTGTCATGATGCATGGGTGTGATTATATAGTAAAGTGACAAAGGGGAATATAATAGAAATAGCTTTCTGGAACCCTAAGTAACAGAAGTCAAGAGTCAGAGAGACAGTTTGTTGTCTAAAAGTACATTTTTGTTTGTTTGTTTGTTTAAATTTGAGTGTGCTGAGGGTAGTCAAGGATCTTGTGTCAGTGGATATTTGGGGATTGACCCAGACATTTGGATTAGTATAGGGAAATCTGTTTAATAAAAACATATATACGGTGGTATATAATAGTAGTATAAGGTAAATCAAATAAAATAAATCAAATTTGAAATATTACATCAGTGAGGAATCATTTCCTAATTTATTTTAGACTCAGCAAGTCACACTTAAGGTCATTTATTTAGCACTACTGTTACCACCTATCATTATGATGCATTTTATTGATCCCATGTAGTCCCATTGTTGTTTACACCTGGTATTAACATGAGTTTGAAATTTCTCCTGTGACCACTTGGATGTCTGGATTTGATCAAGACACTCTGCCACACTCTACATTACTTTCGTGGGACACAAATACTTTTGAGTGAATAAATCCATGTTACAATAGTGCAGTGGTTCTCAATTCCAGTCCTCGCACCCCCCCTCCCGCTCTGCACATTTTGTATGTTTCTATTATTGCATCAGACGTTTGTTCTATTTGAACGCAAGTGCCCTGCGAAGTGAACATCACAGGATATTCCGCCATGATTCCAGTTCGAAGTGAACGTATATATTCCATTCAAAGTGCATTGAAGTGTGCGAGACGTGAATTTAAATTGTATATATTTACAGAGGTATATTATGTCACACTCGTCCGTGTGTGAAGACATTGCGCAGCGCAAATCAATGAATGAATGTTGTGAGGAGAAGTAAACGATTTCCCTTGCTTCAGGAGTAGGGAGCAATGGACACTGTGTAGGCAACATGGCAATCGGAACACAGTTCATGCACGGAGTTCACTTCTGACGAGCTGATTATCTGAATCAGGTGTGTTAACTCAGAGAGACATGGGGGGTGAGGACTGGAATTGAGAACCGCTGCAATAGTGTAAGCAAAGTAAAAAAAAAATAAGGAGGGTGTCAGAGAGTCACCACAGTTACCGCAGTCTTCACCAACGACACTCACCAGATCCCAATCCCCTGATTTCTGATCACTGCTGCCTGTCAGCACTAATCAGCAGCACTATATCCCTGCACTCCTCCTGTTCACTCACTGTCTGGTCTCATACATTATATGTTGACTAACCTGACTCACTTACCTTTTGTCTACCTACCAGTTGCTCCTGTGTTCCTATCTCCTTTCTCCATAGCTCCTGTGCTCCACCGTCTCCATGCTCTGCTGGTCCCTCTGGATCCCCTGGATTAGGAAACAAGGACATTTATACTCAGATAAGCCCCAAGAGACTTTCCCATTCCCCGCCTGCTTATCCGGACTTACTGCTCATCTCATTTCCCTCTGCTGCTTTTCAATAATCCTGTTGTTTGTATTGCACTTACCTCTGTGTCCGTGTCTATCCGAGAGAGCTGACAGAAGACCAGATCAGAACCGACGACCGGAGATGGAGTTCCCGAACCCCGCCGCTGCGGATCCCTGGTTGGCACTCTTCGAACAGCTCTCTCTCCAGTCACACACCCTCAGTCTGCCTCTGCCATGTCCATCCCTGCAAACTATTCGGGTGAGGCGGTTGAATGTTGCGGTTTTTTACTCTAAGTTTCACTCTACATAGAGATGCAATCCCATAAATTTTCCAGCGAATGGGCTAAAGTTGCCTTCCTGATCTCCCTGCTAACTGGATGGGCATTGCTCTGGGCACGGGCCATCTGGAACTCACAGACCACTATAATTAACTCTTTCGATGCTTTCTCTTCCCACTTCAAGGAGGTCTTCGGCCTATCCACCGGCTCGCTCTCCATTGCCGACCAACTCATCCGCCTCTGTCAGGGAGATTCTTCGGCCAGTGACTATACTCTGCCGTTCCGCACTCTGGCGGCCTCGTGTGGATGGAACGAGGCAGCGCTACTCACTGTTTACCGTCAGGGCTTGCATCCACAGATCAGAGCCCAGATGGCGATCTGATCTGGGCTCTGATGACACTGTCGGTCTGGAGAGCTTTATGCAGAAGGATGTTAAGATCTCCCAATGTCTCACGGCTTGTCAGCCGGACATAACCGCTCATTCTCCGTCCTCACCAGTTGCCTGTCCTCCGGTACCAGAACCTATGCAAACGGATACAAATCGCCTCTCACGCACTTAGCGTGCTCGGCGTCTCGCCATGGGGCTGTACCTCTACTGCAGAGTTCCATGGGCATTTAACTCCGGTGTGCCCCTCTAGCCCCCCACGCCCAGCGGTGAGTACCCTCCAATTGGAGCCTGCTATCTCTACCTTACCACTGCTAACGGTACAACTGCTCACCCCACGTCATTTCATTTCAGTACCTGCCCTTGTGGACTCGGGATCCTCAGGCAATTTAATCTCACAAGCCCTCCTAAAACATCTTGATTTACCCCGCCAGAGACAGGCCGAGCTGAAGCTCGAGACCATACAGGGAAAACCGCTCGGGCGTGGGCACATCAAGTTCCGGTCTCTGCCGATCACTCTGTAAGTAGGCTGTCTTCATCAGGAGAGGATTTCCTTTTTGGTACTGGAGGGACCCACCGTCGATATCATTCTGGGATGCCCCTGGCTATCTCAACATTCCCCCAAAGTCAGATGGTATACCAACGAGATCCTCCGATGGAGTAAAACCTGCATCCAAAACTGTCTCTCCAACGTCCCTGTATCCCTGGTTAGTAACCTGAAGCTCCAAGTTCAGAATCAGAATCAGCTTTATTCGCCAAGTGTACGCAAACACACAAGGAATTTGTTGTGGTTTTTTAGAAGCTCTGGTACATATATGCATGCATACATACATACAGTTGTGGTCAGAATTATTGGAACCCTTGGTAAATATGATCAAAGAAGACTGTGAAAATTAACCTGCTTTGTTAATCCTTTTGATCTTTTATTTAAAAAAATCACGAAAAGCTAACCTTTCATTGGATAATAAGAATTTAAAATGGGGGGAAATATCATTATGAAATAAATGTTTTTCTCTGATACACATTGGTCACAATTAACGGCACCTTTTTATTCAATACTTCTTGAAACCTCCATTTGTCAGTTTAACAGCTCTAAATCTTCTCCTATAATGCCTGATGAGGTTAGAGAACACCTGACAAGAGATCAGAGACCATTCCTTCATCCAGAATCACTCCAGATCCTTTGGATTCACAGCTCCATGACGGTGCTTCTTCTCTTCAGTTCACCTCACTCATTTTCTACAGGGTTCAGGTCAGAGGACTGGAATGGCCAGCAGAAGCTTGGTTTTGTGCTCAGTGACCCATTTTTGTGTTGTTTTTGAGGTTTGTGTTTGGATTATTGTACGGTTGGAAGATCCAAACATGGCCCATTATAAGATTTCTAATAGAATCAGTCACTTATTGATTTTTTTTATCTGTTGGTATTTGATAGAATCCATGATGCCATGTGTCTGAACAAGATGTCCAGGACCTCCAGCAGAAATATAGGCCCACAACATCACAAATACAGCAGTATATTTCATTGTACACATGGGGTACTTTTTATCCCTGTGTTCACCAAACCCATCTTGAGTATTTGCTGCTAAAAAGCTCATTTTTTAGTTTCATCTGACCATAGAAGCCAGTCCCATTTGAAGTGCCAGTCCTGTCTGATAACTGAATATGCTGGAGTTTGTTTTTGGATGAGCTAGGAGAATTTTTCTTGAAATCCTCCCAAACAACATGTGGTGATGTAGGGGCTGTTTGACAATTTTTTTTTTTTAAGGTTTTCTGACCCCGAGACTCAACTATTTTCTGCAATTCTCCAGCTGTGATCCTTGAAGAGTCTTTAGCCACTCAAACTCTCCTTCTCACCGTGCATTAGGACGATATAGACACACGTCCTCTTCCAGGCAGTTTCATTACATTTTCTGTTGATTGGAAATTCTTAATTATTGCCCTGATGGTGGAAATGGGGATTTTCACTGCTCTAGCTCTTTTCTTAAAGCCACTTCACTAATTTGTGAAGCTCAATTATCTTTTGCTGCACATCAGAAATATATTCTTTGTTTTTTCTCATTGTGATGGATGATTAAGGGAATTTGGGCTTTGTTTTCCCTCCTATTTATATTTCTGTGAAACAGGAAGCCATGGCTGGATAATTTCATGTTCATAATCACCCTAGAGTGCTCAAAATTGTGAATATGAATGGGAGTATACTTCAGAGATATTTTACTCTTAAGAATTTCTAGGGGTGCCAATAATTGTGTCCAACGTGTGTTTGAGAAAAACATTTATTTCATAATGATATTTCCCCCCCATTTTAAATTCTTATTATCCAATGAAAGGTTAGCTTTTTGTGAATTTTTTAAATAAAAGATCAAAAGGATTAACAAAGCAGGTTAATTTTCACAGTCTTCTTTGATCATATTTACCAAGGGTTCCAATAATTCTGACCACAACTGTACATACATATTTGACATGAGAACAGAAACATTTAAATAAGACTTAATAATAATAATAATAATAATAATGTGTAAGAATCTGGAACAGAAGATTTATGTACAGATTTGTGCCTCATTTACTCTATATATACAGCTGTTTAGAAAAATATGCATATATATTTACAAAGTACTAGGGAGAGAGTCAATAATTAGAGATGGGTAATGAATTACAGCCATGAATTACAGGACACAGGTAATAATTCCTGTGTTAGTTGTTTAGGCTGGAGATGGCATGGGGGAAAAACTGTTTTTATGCCTAGATGTTCTAGTGCACAGAGATCTGTAGCGTCTGCCTGAGGGGAGAAGCGCGAACAGGTCCTGTCTAGGGTGAGAAGGGTCTGTGATGATGTTACCTGCCCGTTTCTTCACTCTGGAGTAGTACAAGTCTTGAAGGCTGGGCAGGTGGACACCAATGATCCTTTCTGCTGACCTAACAGTCCGCTGCAGTCTTCTTATATCTAATTTATTGGCTGACCCAAACCATACAGTTATAGAAGAGCATAGGACCAACTCAATAACAGCAGAGTAAAACTGTGTCGTGCGCCTGTGGCAGGTTGAACTTTTTCAGTTGACGAAGAAAGTAAAATCTCTGCTGAGCCTTTTTCACGATGGAGTCGATGTGAGTATCCCACTGCAGGTCCTGGGAGATGGTGGCGCCCAGGAACCTGAATGACTCCACTGCAGTCACAGTGCTGTTCATGGTGGGGAGAGAGCAGGGGGGTTTCTCCTGAAGTCCACTATCATCTCCACAGTTTTGAGCGTGTTGAGCTCCAGGTTGTTGTGACTGCACCAGACAGCTAGCTGATCAACCTCCTGTCTGTAAGCAGACTCGTCACCGTCCTGGATGAGGCTGATGACTGTAGTGTCATCTGAAAACTTCAGAAGTTTGACAGAGGGGTCTTTAGATGTGCAGTCGTTCGTGTAGAGGGAGAAGAGCAGTGGGGAGAGAACGCAGCCCTGAGGAGCTCCAGTGCTAATGGTGCGGGTGTTGGATGTGAGTTTTCCCAGCCTCACTAGCTGCTGCCTGTCTGTCAGGAAGCTGGCGATCCACTGACAGACGGAGGTGGGGACGGAGAGCTGTGTCAGTTTATTCTTAAGGGTGTCTGGGATGATGATGTTGAAGGCGGAGCTGAAGTCCACAAACAGGATCCTTGCATAAGTCCCTGGTTTGTCTAGATGTTGGAGGATGAAGTGCAGTCCCATGTTGACTGCATCATGCACAGACCTATTTGCTTGGTAAGCAAACTGCAGGGGGTCCAGCAAGGGACCAGTAAAGTCCTTCAGGTGTGCCAACACGAGCCTCTCAAATGACTTCATCACAACAGATGTTAAAGCAACAGGTCTGTAGTCATTAAGTCCTGTGATTTTTGGTTTCTTGGGTACAGGGATGATGGTGGAGCGTTTGAAGCAGGAGGGGACTTCACAAAGCTCCAGTGATCTGTTGAAGATCAATGTGAAGATGGATGATAGCTGGACAGCACAGGCTTTGAGGCAGGCTGGAGAGACACCGTCTGGGCCTTTGGCTTTCCTTATCTTCTGTTTCCTGAAGACTTTGCTTACATATTCACAGATCTTGATTACAGGCTGAGAAACAGTAGGGGGGAGGGAGGGGGAAGGTGTTGATGGCTGTGTTGTGAGACGGTCAGAGTGGGTGTGGGGTGTCAGACCAGGCTTTTGTATTTCAAATCTGCAATAAAACTTGTTCAAGTCTTCAGCCAGTTGTTGATTGGCCTCGGTGCTGGGGGGATGGGTCTTGTAACTGCTGATGGCTTTCAGGCCTTTCCACACTGATGTAGAGTCGTTGCTTGAAAGCTGTTTTTTTTTAGCTTTTCAGAGACGTTTTTCTTTGCCACTCTTATCTCTCTATTCAGTGTGTATTTGGACCGTTTGTACAAGGCTTTGTTCCCACTCCTGTGAGCATCCTCTTTGGCCTGGCGAAGCTGTTTGAGTTTTGTACTGAACCAAGGTTTGTCGTTGTTAAATGTTAAGTAAGTCCTGGTGGGTACACACATGTCCTCACAGAAACCAATGTAGGATGTCACGAAGTTAGTCACAATCAGTAAGTTCGAAGCAGGCCTGTAAATCCTGCTCTGCTTCAACAGTCCATCTCTTTACAGTTTTTTTTCAACAGGCTTAGCAGATTTAAGTTTCTGCCTGTAGGCTGGTAGAAGATGAACCAAACAGTGATCAGAGAGTCCCAGTGCTGCATGGGGGACAGAGTGATACGCATCCTTTAAAACAGTGTAGCAATGGTCCAGTATATTGCTGTCCCTGGTAGGGCACGTGATGTGTTGTCTGTATTTAGGCAGTTCGTGGGTGAGATTAGCTTTATTAAAATAACAGAGAATGATAATAAAAAGAGTCCGGGTAATGCTGCTCAGTGTGTGTGATTTGGTCAGCCAAAAGTTCTAGCTCACACGCGCGTCAGGAGGAATGTACACACTCACCAGAATAAAAGAGGAAAATTCACGCGGCGAATAAAAAGGCTTGCAGTTAATAAAGAGAGCTTCCAGGTTTGGGCAGCACATCTTATTTAAAACTGCCACGTCTATACACCAGCCTTCACTGATATAAAAACATAATCCACCGCCTCTTGTTTTCCACAAAGACTCTGTGATGCGGTCTGCTCTGAATAGCTGGAATCCATCTAGATGTAACGCGCTGTCCGGGATAGATCCGTTCAGCCAGGTTTCTGCGAAACAGAGCGCAGAAGTGTTTAAAAAGTCCTTTTTTGTGCGGGTGAGGAGTTGTAGTTCGTCTGATTTATTTGCAAGGGAGCGGAGATTTACCAGGTGAATACTCGGCAGCAGAGTTCTTAACCTGTTAACCTTCACCCCCATTTGGGGCCTCGCAGGTGAAAATAACCTACCTAAATTAAAATGGTAACAGTTTGTGACAAAGTGTGCTTACACAAACAAATTAGGTATCTTTGGAAAGAAGAGACTCTGGGATTTACTATCTATCATCCAGAGTTGATAATGCTCAAAAAGATAAAAAGTTATAGGCACTGACGTGCCTTGAAAAATATTTTTCCACACTGAATGTTTTTTTATTTCATATACAAATACATGAAATAAGTCCTGGAGCAATCCAGAAAAGTAATGGATCGAAAGCCATGTGTCTCATGAGTTCATATTTCAAATTTGAAGAAGATACCATGAAAAATGAGATTCCTACAATATTTTTTCAGAAACTATTTATAGTCCCCCCACCCCCCTGTTTGAGGAAAAATAACCACCAAATGGATTTCAGAATTATACAAACTATTTTAGTCATTATACATATTCCTGCATAGTTTTTCAATTATAAAATAATAGACAGATTTATTTGAGCACTAAAAAATACAAAAATAATTAAGTAATAAAAAAGGAAAAAAAAAATAGAAAAAATGCTTTGTATATAGTATGTATACTGAAGTATTCTGATTGCCAGACATGAAGTGATATTGCCAGACATGGTCATAGAGTCAGTAAACACACGCTGATGTGCTTCCATTCAGATGATATTCAAACAGATGGGCCATATAATCAATAATAGCTGATCATTGAATCACAATGATAGCCGTCATAGAGTCGCTAATAAACACGCTGATGTCCGTCCATACAGATTATAATCATGCAGATACGGCCACATTCCCCACACAATACACACACATATAAAAAATGTAGAAGAAAAAAAAACAGTTTTTTATGGATAAAGCAGATCGCTAAGTTACGCCCCGCTCAGATGACAGCGTCATAGCCCGCGTCAGAGCTGGCAGGAGGGAGCGCCAAATTCAAATAATCTATATTCCGCTTTTCTGAGACTTTTTTTTCCGTGGACGGTCTCATTATGTTTGTAAAACCGTATGCTGCAACACCGTGCTGTTTTTTTACCACCAAGACGCTGTTTTTGAGCGTAATTTATTCCATAACGGACGCGAACAATAACTCTCTGAAGAAATGAAACGTAAACAAAGAAATATTCATCCTTATTACAACGTTATTGTTTCGCTGGACTAAAAATGCTCGCTGGGATGTTGTTCTGTGGACCCTTACCTCTCTAACTAAACTGGGATTTCAGCAGTGGACGCGTTTGTGGCTCGTTATTACAATGATAAAGGTACGTACTGCTTTTTTATTCTGCGTGTTTGGATGTGTACTGCTTACACAAATGTAGCAAATTTGTGCCACTCATTCCTTATAAGCTTTCCATCGAAAAACAGCGATCTGTCGTCGATGCTTGAGGCTTAGACCCTCAGAATGATATATAGTTTGTCAAGATTAACTTTGTCCCGTTTCATTTATTCTATTAGAAAACAATGACACATGCAAACAAAGAGCGTTCAGTGCGACGTCGCTCTGGTGAACGTTAACAGGTTAAACCGCGCAATCTGGATTTCACAAGCGCACCAGCGTGCTTCCCTCACTTGTGTCGCCTGGAGCGCTTGTATAGAAATGCAGCTCCTCCAACTAAAATGTCCAGTAAAACGTCCGAATGTTCAAACGTCAGCAAAAGGTTATCTGGTGTGCTATTTCTTATGTCCAAGAGTTCGTTTCTAGTGAAGCTGATCGGAAAAAAGTTGCTTAAGACAGGGCAAACAAACAAAAACAGAAAAAGTACCAAGGAGCAACAAACCGAAGCGGCCATGTTCGACGCCAGTCAGATAAGAAAGGCACTCCACCCTAGTGGAGAGCCCCGAACCTCGTGAGGTTCCAATGATCCCATCTGAGTACCTGGCGTTCCAGGATATGTTCAGAAAACAGGCAGCCACAAAGTTACTACCGCACCGGGCATGGGATTGTGCCATCAACCTTCTGCCTGGTGCTATACTCCCCAAGGGTCGAGTATACCCCCTGTCCATCCCGGAGCACAAGGTGATGGAGGATTACATCAAGGAGGCTCTCCAACAACAGTTCATTCGCCCTTCCATCTCTCCGGCAGCCTCAAGCTTCTTCTTCGTGGACAAGAAGGACGGAGGCTTGCGGCCCTGCATCGACTACCGGACCCTCAATGATCACACTGTCAAGCTCTCTTATCCTCTTCCCCTGGTCCCGGCCGCCCTCGAGGAACTCTGTGGGGCCCGCATCTTCTCAAAGCTGGCCTTACGGAGCGCCTATAATCTCGTTCATATCTGGGAAGGCGACTAGAGGAAGACGGCGTTCATTACCCCCTCAGGCCACTATGAATATGTTGTATGGCCTTTCCAACTCTCCGTCCGTTTTCCAGGGGTTGATGAACGAGGTTTTCCGGGAGTTCCTCCACCGGTTTGTCATCGTGTACATGGACGATATCCTGATCTACTCCCGGAGCCTGGCCGAACATCGCCATCACGTGATCAACATCGCCACCACCTCTACCGGAAGCTCGAGAAGTGCGAGTTCCACCGCCCAATGGTCTAGTTCATCGGCTACATCTTCAGTGTGGATGGGATCCAGATGGATCAGGGGAAGGACCAAGCTATCCTGGACTGGCCCCAGCCTCAGTCAGTAAAGGAACTGCAATGATTCCTCGGTTCATTGCCTACAAGCCACCTACAAGAAGCTCCAGGAGGAGTTCTGCACTGCTCCCATCCTCTCACATCCCGAACCCCAACTCCCATTCATAGTGGAAGTGGATGCCTCCACCACCGGTGTGGGAGCAGTGCTGTCTCAATACCACGGAGAGCCTCCTCGACTCCACCCTTGCGCTTACTTCTCCAGGAAGCTTTCCCCAGCGGAGCGTAACTACAATATTGGAAATCAGGAGCTGCTCGCCATTAACCCATTGGGGTCGGCTGTATCGCCGACGATACGAACTAGGTTTTTTTAAGATAAATGCAAAAGACACTAAAAATACTCTGTTGATTTTGGTCACACAAATAAGTGTTATACATCAATCGAAACTGTTAAGTGTCTACTTTTTTTTGAGTACACTCACGATTACAAAAAAACTTTGTGGTTTTGGGGAAAAAAGAAAACAAACAGGGTGCGCTCTCTGTCTTCTCCGTCTCCACGTTCTGTTTATAGTAACGTGTCACTAAAATGAAGTGTAACTCAGCAAATACTCAACACAGTAACATGAGAGTTATCTCTATAGAAAGCCTAAAGTGTTTGCTTTCAATTGAAGTAAGTGTTGTCGAAAACAAATATTCTGTGATAAAGTAATCCGTATGAAACCGACACGATGTTCAGTCTGTCCAGTCTAACTCATTATTTCTAATGAGATCCCGCCCCCTCGTGTTCACATGTAAATAACCACGTGACGCGCGCGCTTGGAGACGCCCAACAACAAACAAACAGTCACGAGACTCTGTTTCATCTCTGCTGCTGTTCGTTTCTGGAAGAAGACGCGCTGAGTAAAGGCTGGATTTACCTCAGAATAACAGCAAGAGTTATGAGACATCGATCGATCTGAGTAAGTAAAGCTTGTTTTTGCATTAGTTAGTGTGTTATTGTGACAAACCTGAACGCGTTTAGTTGGGTTTTTCCCAAACGACAACATGATGAATGCTACGCATCTAAGAACGTTTAATGTTCACAAATAGATTTAATACCGTGCTAAACAATAACAATTAGTTTTAATGGTACAAAGTAAATCCTTTTGTAGTTCACAGCATACGTGAGTCTATGGCTGCAGAATCATAACAGCTTCTATAAAATCATACATACTAGACTATATGACTGCAAAATCATAGTTGTTTTTCTCCCAAACTGTAATTCCAGACTACAGTGTTTGAATATGATGGACAATTCCTTGTATTTAAATTTCTTACGGCACGATGATGTTTTCATGCTCTATATAAAACAATAAAAGTAATATGAGAGTACATTGTAACATGATGAATGCTACGAGTCTGTTTGTATGTATGTTTACAACATGTTTATTATTAATAGTCTTCTCTGTTCAAAAATAGATTTAAATAACGTGATAAACAATAAATAGTTTCTCAGATATAAAATATTTTTTATAGTACAAATTACATCCTTTTGTGGTTCACAGCATACATGAGTCTATGGCTGCAGAATCATAACAGCTTCTATAAAATCATGCATACTAGGCTATATGACTACAAAATCATAGTTGTGTTTTTTGTTTTTTTTTTCCCCCAAACTGTTGTTTTCATGCTCTATATAAAACAATAAAAGTAATATGAGAGTACATTGTAACATGATGAATGCTACGAGTCTAAGTATGTTTACAACATGTTTATTATTATTAATAGCCTACTCTGTTCAAAAATAGATTTTAATAACGTACTAAACAATAATAATTAGTTTCTCAGATATAAAATGTATTTTTTTTGTGTACGATAGTACAAAGCATGCATGAGTCTATGCTCACAAATGTTTTTTTTTTTTGGTTGTTTGTATTTTATTGAATCAGGTACATGAACCACAGATGAATCCTGATGACTTTCTTAAAGATGTTTTCCTCTGAGAGCGCTGTACCAACATCAGATGGTCAACTACACTGATATTCTATGGTCAAACAAGATTCTTGACTACTGATTATGTTTTTTTTCTTCTTGAATCCATGGAAATAAGTAAATGTCAGGTATTTGTTTCACTTGTTGAACAGAATCTGTTGCAGGAATGACTCAAAGTCTCTTCACATCTCTGTGGTTAGATCAGTGTGCACAATAATGTGTCTTTGACCTTCATTATGTATGTTTTGATTATACTGTGTTGTAAAAAAAATCATTTTTTCAGTCTCCTCACACTCTCTTACCTGCCTCAGTCACAGTCACACTGATGGCCCATTAGCAGCTTTAGGGGAGGGCCCTTTGTCTCTCAGGTGAGAATCACTTAATATTCAAGGCTATTACCACTCCCTCGCATATTGGCTTTCGATCACAAAACATGTCTTTAAAAATTTAAATCAATATATTGTTTTCTGTGAATGAGTAAGCTGAATGATTTTCACATAATTGTGAAGTAAATATTCTAGCCTAGAAGACTGATTACACAAAAGTCTTATTCAGGACGATTTAGTGTGGCTTTTATGGCCTTATTTCAGCTAAATGTTTCCCCCAAAACTTACTAACCACGCATAATATTTTTTTTCTATCAAATGCAAACATGTACATCCACCTTGGTCGCATATTATTTAAGCATAGTTTGTGCTGAATACAAAAAAAAATACATGTTGTTCAATAGTATATTATAAGTAGCTGAAATAAGCACAAATATCAGGGCATGTCAACACATTTACCCCAAAATTACCTCAGACCCCAGAGGGTTAAACTAGCATTGGAGGAATGGAGACACTGGCTGGAGGGAGCTTAACACCACTTTACAGTCATCACTGACCACAAAAACCTGGAATATCTCAGAAGTTCTAAGAGGTTAAACTCCCGGCAGGCTCGCTGGGCCCTCTTCTTCACCCAGTTCCAGTTTTCCATCATGTATCGACCCAGAGATAAGAATGTCAAAGCAGATTCCCTCTCACGTATTCATTCCCCCGATGAACCCTCCACACCTGAACCCATACTCCCTCCAGGCGTCCTTGTGAGCCCCATCCGGTGGGCCCTGGATGAACAGATCCGCATCGCCTCCATCACCGAACCCTCTCCGCTGGGAGGCCCGGAGGGCAAAACCTCCTTCAGGACTTCCCTTCTGAGCTCCCTGCATGCTTCCCTGGGCTCTGGACACCCAGGCAGCCAGCGTACTCTCTCGCTCCTCCAAACTCGGTACTGTTAGCCCAGTATGTCTCCCAGTACCTTCATGGATGCTCAGACTGCACCATCTCCAAGACTCCACATCACTTACTCGCCAGAAAATTAGTCCCATTACCCATTCCACGTCGCCCCTGGTCTCACGTCAGAGTCGACTTCGTCACAGATCTCCCCAAGTCAGAAGGTTATACCTGCATACTCGTTGCAGTTGACTGATACGCCAAAGCCTGCAAGTTAATTCCCCTCCGGGGTTTACCCATATATATCTCCAGATATCCCAGATTACCCAGATATCGCCGGGCCTACTGTCATGACAACCGGCACAGCTGGATCCGCTTACTCGCGTGGGCCGAGTATGCACAAAATTCCCTCAAGTGAACCACCACCGGCCTCACCCCTTTCCATTGCATACTCTGCTGCCAACCCCCTCTGTTTCCCTGGATAGAAGAGCCCTCCAACATTCCAGCTGTCGACCACTGGTTCCGAGCGAGCGAGAGAGTTTGGGACTCATGTCCAATTCCAGCAGGCAGTGCGGTGAAACACGACCTATGCAGATGCCCGTCGGTCTGCCACCCCCATCTATCGTCCTGGAGATAAGGTCTGGCTCTCCACCCGGAATCTGCGTCTCCGCTTGCCCTGCTGGAAGCTGAGTCCCCGCTATATCGGTCACTTTACCATCAAGAGGCAGATAAATTAGGTCACCTTCTGTCTCCAACTCCCTGCACGGTATCGTATCCATCCAGCATTCCATGTCTCACTCCTCAAACCTGTCTCTCCCTCTGTCACAGAACCTGATGAGCCTGCAGTACCTCCTCCTCCCGAGATCATCAAGGAGCCCCTAGTCTACAGGGTGCAGGACATCTTGGACTCTCAGCAATGGGGTGGTTGCCTGGAGTATCTTATTGACTGGGAGGGATACGGGCCAGAGGAAAGATCCTGCGTGGCCCAGGATGATGTGGTGGATCCCTCTCTCCTGGCCGAGTTTCACCAGAACCACCCTGACCGTCCTGCACCCAGAGGCTGTGGTCGACCCCGTCACCGTAATAGGGCGTCAGGAGCCGCCCCTGGAGGAGGGGGTACAGTCAGAGAATCACCACAGTCTCCACCAATGACACTCACCAGATCCCAACCCCCTGATTTCTGATCACCGCCACCTGTCAGTAGTGTTGCTTTCGTCAACGAAAATTATGACTAAATATTGTCGTCAATGAACCTTTATCACGTGACAAAAACAAGATGAGATACAACGTAAATGCTGGTCATCTGACGATGAATATAATTAAATATATAATGCAATATTGTTGACGAATAAAAACAAGACTAAATGTGGTTTACAAAATAAAAACTATGCTAAAATGTCTCTTCATTTTCGTTGACCAAAACGAGACGAAACCAAATGTTATAACGTTATTTTGTTTCGTTTAGTCGCGTTATTATTATTATTTTGCAGTATTTCCGTTTCCTGTGTCTCACTTCAGGGGCAGCATCAGGTCGCTGATGCAGGCGATGTCACTTCCTCAAGCCCCACTCGCGGCATTATTTAGAAGACGACAACAAACAAAGTTAAGTCTGACACAGAGAAAGGGACTGATGGTCGGCCAGCCGGGGTTCGTCTTTGGGAGATGTGTGTGTACTTCTAACATGTTTGGTTGGTAAAAGAAATGTTGTAAATTCAAATCAGAGTGTCTTTCGTGTCTGAAATGGATGTATTCTTGAGTCTATAAGGTACCAATAATATAATAAGATAACCTTGTTTGAAATGGGTTTGGCTAAAAGAAAATTTTGGTTTCGTCTATACTACTAGGTACTTATACTGTATTGACTGGGTTAAATAGAATTGTATTACTAAAAAAAAGACTAAAATAACATTTTCATTGACGAAAACTAGACTAAATGTCATCAGTTTTTCGTCGACTAAAAGTAGACGAAAATAACCATGGATAATTCTGACTAAAATAAGACTAAAATGCTCAGACTTTTAATTGACTGAAACCTGACTAGACTAAAAAGAGTATGAACGTGACTAAAATTAATAAAAACTAAAATGACAGCTTCACACAAAGACTAGACTAAAACTAAAATTAAAACAGGCCGCTAAAAACAACACTATCTGTCAGAACTAATCAGCAGCACTATATCCCTGCACACCTTCTATTCACTCACTGTCTGGTCTCATACATTCTATGTTGACTAACCTGACCCACTTACCTTTTGTCTACCTACCAGTTGCTCCTGTGTTCCTATCCCCGTTCTCCATAGCTCCTGTGCTCCACTTTCTCCATGCTCTGCTGTTCCCTCTGGATCCCCTGGATTAGAAAACAAGGACATTTACACTCAGATAAGCCCCAAGAGACTTTCCCATTCCCCACCTGCCTACTGCTCATCTCATTCCCCTTTGCTGCTTTTCAATAAACCTGTTGTTTGTATTGCACTTACCTCTGTGTCCCGTATCTATCTGCTGATAGAGGGAAGCTGCGATTTCGACGATTTATTTATTTATAATTTTTTTTTCAGCACAAGACAGCATAGTTTGAATTGCTTGTTTTGGTGAGCTTCCTCACAATATGTCATATCATGTACTATCATGTTTTGGTTGAATGGGTGGCGAGTTGGCAGAGCTTTACTATGTACACATCTGGAAGGATGAAGATGAGTGTTCGCACTACACATGCAATGTGTTAACACACATTTCTGACTACCTCCATATGTAGTTTCAGTTATGTGATCACACAATGCTTTAGACCTAGTAAAAAAAAAAGAATTTGTAAATACCAGGTGTAAACAGGATCCTTTAAAAAGCTGTGGAAACAACAAAAAACAGCTTTGATGCTTATGGCTTTCTATAGCTCAATGCATATACACTGTACACTAAACAAAAATCACTATTGCACATTTATTTGTGCAAGCAACATACAGTGCCCTCCAAAAGTATTGGAACAGTAAAGACAAAATTGCTCTGTTGGCTGTGGAGTCAAGACATTTACAAATGTGATTAAAAGATGAATATGAGACAAAACTACAGAATGTCACATTTCATTATTAGCCGTTTCAACACATACATGTTTTACCAAATAAAAAGAACAGCACTTTTAGAGTTCATCCCACTCATTGATGTGAGCATAAGTATTGAGACAGTTGAACATAAGGCAGATATAAAAGATTAAAAGCTATTATTTATTTGCAGATCCCTTGCGCACAATCACAGCAGTGAGTCTGTGACCCATAGACATCACCAGACTCTTGGTCTCATCCTTTGAAATACTTTTCCCAGCCTTTAATGCAGCCAATTCCAATTGTTGCTTGTTTTGGGGAGTTTCTGACTTTACTCTCCTCATCAGCTGGTGAAATTCATGTTCAATCAGATTTAAATCTGGAGATTGACTTTGGCAATCGAAGACTTTCCATTTATTTGCTCTTATAAATTCCTTGACTGAACTGGCAAGGTGTTTTGGGTCATTGTCCTGATGCAATATGAAGCACTTCCCAATGAATCTGGTGGCATTTTCTTGAATATTGGTAGGCAAGATGGTTTTGTACCCTTCCAAATTCATTCTGCTACTGTTATCATACATTAAGTCATCAGTAAAGTTGAGAGGGCCTGTTCCAGAGGCAGCCATGCATGCCCATGACACGACACCACCTCCACTATGCTTAACAGATGAGGCTGTATGCTTGGGATCATTTGCAGTTCCCCTTTTTTCCCCAGATTTTTGCTTTCCCATCACTTAGATAAAGGTTCATCTTTGTCTCACCGATCCATAAACACAGTTTCAAACTCTTCTGGCTCACCTTTGTGCTTTTTTGCAAACTCTAATCTTGCCTTTCTAATTTTGGTGCTGGTCAGAGGTTTGCATCTTGCTGTGTAGCATCTGTAATTTTGTGTCAAAGTCTCCTGAGGACAGTAGATTGTCAGAGCATCACCCCAGCTTTCTGGAAGTTGTTGGTGATTTTACAGACACGTCTTTTATATCCTTTTTGGGATATTTTGAGGGACGACTGTAATTTCATGGGATTAGGTGAATTTTCAGCACAATTGTGATTCACAGCAGCAGTAGAAGAAATAAAATATAAACATATAGCTGCTTTGGTCAAACAGACACAGCCACATCACTCTTTCTGGAAGTTGTTGGTGATTTTACAGACACATCTTTTATAGTTAATTTTCACAGCTTTTATGATTTGTCTGTCATCAACTACTGTTGTTTTCTCAGCTGATCAGCTAGTTGTTGGTTGCTGGTGTCGCTGGTGGTTTCCAAACGCTTGATTTCTCCATGCCCTTTGTTTTTGCTATAGCTCTAATTGACTTCCTTGTTTCTTTCAGCATCCAAATCACTTGCTTTTCTCTCAAAGTCAGCTCCCTCGTCTTCATCCTGGTTTGTGTGTGTCATCATCGAATGCAAGATTCAGAATACAGAAGTAATGTATATAACTGATACGACACATTCCCTGCTTTTAATATCTGAAGAATTAATGCAACAGGACACTTAGAAAGACCTGTGAGGGAACTGTTCCAATACATTCTCTCCCTCTGGAGGCGAAGGCCATTTCCACATTTAGCACACTGAAATAAAGAGCAGAGATTATTATGAGCAGGGGCGGATGTGTCTGACATACTAGTCTCAGTGCTGAGAGACAGATTAGCTTTAAAAACTGAGCCATTTTTTAAAACGTCACCATTTCCATTGAGAATACAGTGTGGGATTGTTATGGTGAGAATCTCTCACATCATGAATGTGTTGGCGTTTCTTTGGATGATGGATCAGAGTTGTTGGTTCTTCACTAGACATTTTAACAAATCGAAACGGAAACTGAAATTTCAGATCAGCTTCCAAAGTAAGTGTAAATGTTAGAAGTCTAAACACAAACAAACACAGATGGTCAGCTTTGGGAAATATTCACACACACATTTAATGTGGTGAGTTCTGAAATGAGGAGACAGCTTTTCGTTTCGTTTTTTGCTTTGGTTTTGTTATCCAATGTAATTTCATGTTCCATTTGATGTTTACCCATTTTCTAAGGCGTTCACATACATGTCTGAATTTGGCAGACATTTTAAATTTTTTAAGTGAATATCTTCACTAGAAGATATGCTTAGAGTTTTACGTCCATGTGTGGAGATTTTCTAAGTTTATCTACCAACCAGAATCTTGCTTACCTATGTATTGACGTAATTAGTGGCCTCTGTTAGAGTATAACTACTGGTGTCTAGAACATGTACGCAGAGCGGCCTACGAACACCATCACAAGTATTGAAGCTGACTTCTGCTGATGAAACTGCAAACTATTTTCTTCAGTAAATTTTTCTTTAATTAATCACATCTCTGACTCCTGGTTTTTGTTCATCATACCTGGTCCTTGGGTTTTAACTGTTATTCCCCAACAACAATAATACAGTAAAACGCATATATCATCTTTTATTTATTACTGCTGCTGTTATAGTAATTAATTTAACCATTATTTTCATCCTTTCAAGTTCATTTCCATGACTTTTAATTAACTTCAATTTGATCCTAAGCAAATATTATGAGTTGTTTACATTGTAATTAATCTCTTCTGGCCAATTTGCAGAATAGGGCAAAGACAGATCAGACTGACTGGATAATCTGCCAATCACAGCAATGCGGAGGCATTGCCTCCTTTCACTTTTTATCCACATTTCGGCATTACACCTTTCACATTCATGCTGTGCTTTTGAAGCTCAGTGAGAATATTTTTTTCCCCCACAACTATTGTAAGGGAACTGTTGTGTGTCTGTATTGTGTTCCTGCCTCTTGTCCCCATATTTGGTTTGTTTCCTGTCCTTGTCATGTCATTAGTAGTTTATTCGTGTCCAGCCGTGTTCGTTAATTTACCTGTGTATTTATAGTCCTGTCTGTGTTGTGCCATTTCGTCTGGTCTACTCGTTACTTCCCGGTGTTTGATGTCTGTGTCTGCCTTGCCTTGTCCTACCTTCATGTTTTAAGTAAAGTATATGTTATTTGAGTTTACATCCTCGTATGCGTGTTCCTCGTTCCTCCCTGCTGTGTACACCGTGACAACTATCCACTGGTTCTGCTGTTGATGTTACAATAAAAAAGTGCTATAGACACTTCAGTTGTCATGCAACATGACATTTGTTTAGATTTAGTTTGGTACTGCAAAATTACTCTAAACAGTCATGATCTCCCCTGCCTCCCACACCTTTCTGCTTTGATTAAAAATAAACCCTAACATGTACATTAGAGCAGACAAACACTCACCCACTCTCTCTGTCTCTCTCTCTCTCACACACACAACAGAGAGAGAGAGTCAGATTATAGTGATTTTTGACAGTGGTGCATTTGCATATTCTCAATTCTTTCCATGCTGTTCATCTCCTCTTCAGACAACAGTCATTGTGCTGCAGAGGCACTGCAGCCGTCAGCTTTGTTCAAGACAGAGCAAGAGAGAGGCAGAGAAAGAGAAAGGGAGAGAGAGAGGAAGTGGGGAGGGATGGGAAGTCAGAGGAGACATACTGCACAAGCCACGAATTTCCATTAATCATAACTCCTCTATTCACTCACTCACTATCACCACATACAGGGCACTCCAGAGAGAGAGAGAGACCTGTTAAAAAATAATAAGCCACTACAGAGATGGGAAGTGCTGATTAAATTAAACTCGCGTTAATCAGAATTTTGACACCGCCTCATTTCTCTCTCTCTCTCTCTCTCTCTCTCTCTCTCTCTCTCTCTCTCTCTCTCTCTTTCTACCTCAGGGCAGATTTATGTTAATATCTATGCCATAAGGTAATATCTACACAGACATAAGAGAGAGTCCAATAAACCTTTTTATCGCTGAAAGAGAAGCTAACCACAAAATTGCAGTGGTTCAACCACACAGCGATAAAATATGAGTCTATTTCAGTTCCCTTCCAGGAACATCGAGCTGCGTCCGGAGACGCTATGGGAACGCCATCAGCGTAACCGGCACTCTGAATATTGTATACAACCAGTCTAATGGATGGGCGAGGCGTCACGGGCGGGGGTGACGTCACGACCAGGTATATAAGCACGTGTGGCGGAGCCGGCTTCAGCTTTTTGTCATTCAGCAAGCTGTGTTGTCAGTCTGATTCTCTGTCTTGTAAGTCCTATTTGGTGTTGTTTGTCTCAGAAACGAAGGAGAAGATGCCTAAGCTAGGCAAAGACGAAGGGCGATCCCAGATCGCGTTTCAGGTGGTGTGTTAGTCCTTGCCCTCGTTACATCACGAGTGGGGACACACACACAACCTGTGCGTGGTCTGCTTGGGTGCGGCATCGGCTCTTGAGGGAGCCGATTGCCTGCACTGTGAGCGGCTCCCCACACGGTGTTGGCCCCGCTGCTGCCGAGGCAGAGCGGCGGCTGCACGCGTGGGGCTCGCAGGCTGATCTGGCTGGCGAGAGTCAGACGGGCATGTCCCTATCTCCTCCCGTATCCGGCAGATCTTGCGCCCCGTCTCTCGGTGCGGAAGCGGTTCTCTTTCCCCAGAGACGAGGGCTTGACGCTTCATCTCTCTTCCTCCGAGGAGGTTGATGAGACGAGCGTTGACGAGGTTTCGCCGCCTCCGTCGCTCCAATGTAATAGCGAGCTCTCCAAGCGCGCTGTCGGTCCCGCTTTGCAAAATCAGAGCGGTGGCTGGGCTTGCGCGGCTCGCATATGGATCATCAGATCCAGCGCGCGCTCTCTGTGCTTGGAAGCGGTTCTCTTCCCCCAGAGAGAGGGCGCGACGCCCCGCCTGTCTTTCTCCGAGGAGGTGGATGAGGAAGGCATCGATGAGCTTTGTAAGCTCCAATGTTTGTACAGACACAAATAAAGCCGGTCCCGCTCTGCTGAGGCACAGCGGCAGCTGCGCTCATGGGGCTCGAGGAAAAAAAAGGCTGATCTGGCTGGCGAGAGTCAGACGGGCATTTCCTTATCTCCTCCCGTATTCGCCAGATCTGGCGCCCCGTCTCTCGGTTTGGAAGCGGTCTCTTCCCCCCGAGACGAGGGCTCAACGCTTCGTCTTTTTTCCTCCAAGGAGATTGATGTGACGAGCGTTGATGAGGTTTCGCCACCTTTTTCGCCCCAGTTTGAGGAGCCACTTACTCGTACGAGCCTTCCATTTCCCCCGATCTCCTCACCGAGGTGTCGAGATCGCGGGTGAAACCTCTCGTCCCGGCCATTCGTTCCCGCGGGAACTGAATGAGCGCGGGTTCACGGCGATGCCGCGGGTTGAACAGACGCTTGCTAGCTATCTGTCTCCCTCTGCGGCACGAGCCCGGGTTGTGGGCAGAGGTTATGTGAGGCGGCTGCTGGGCGGGCGCAGCCTCCTCCGCATACCAGCTCCTCGCGCAACAGGTCCTGACGGGTGAGCCCCAGGACCGCGGAGGGCGACCCCTACTGGGGTGGAGCGGCTTACACCGTGGCACACGGTGACCGTTTCCCCTCAGGTGCTCTCCAGGGATTTGTCTGTCAACCCTGCAGTTCCAGGGCACAGCAGGTCCCAGCGAGTGTTGCTCTCAGGTTCTTCCGCCTGTGATTTCAGCGGGCCTGAGAAACTCGCCTCAGCCACCAGATTACGCGTCTCCTGTCGGTGCGCCACAGCGAGGCAGCGGTCTGGCCGCTTCTCTGACACCAGAGGTCAGTCTCGAGGGACTGATTCCCTTAGTAGCTCGTTGGACAGCGAGCTGCCGAATGTGTCTCTCTGGTTCGTTCAGATGTCCTGACGGGCGAGCCCCAGGACTACGGAGGGCGACCCCTACTGGGGTGGAGCGGCTTACACCGCGGCTCACGGTGACCGTCTCCCCTCGGTGCCCTCCGGGGATTTGTCTGCCAACCCTGCAGTTCCAGGGCACAGCAGGTCCCAGCGAGCGTTATTCTCAGGTTCTACCGCCTGTGACTTCAGCGGGCCTGAGGAACTCGCCTCAGCCGCCAGATTACGCGTCTCCTGTCGGTGCGCCGCAGCAAGACAGTGGTCTGGTTGCTTCTCTAAACACCAGAGGTCAGTCTCGAGAGACTGATTCCCTTAGTAGATCGTTTGGCAGCCTGGCAACGGCTGCCGAACGTGTCTGTCTGGGTCCTGCGGACGGTAGAGGCTGGCTATTCCATCCAGTTCGATGGGCCACCCCCGCGGTTCAACGGGGTCTGTGTGACTACGGTCCGCCCCGAGCAGGCTCTGGTCCTGGAACAGGAAGTCAACACTTTGCTGAAAAAGGAAGCCATAGAGTTGGTTCCACCTCACGAAGTGTACACCGGCTTCTACAACCGGTACTTCATTGTTCCGAAGAGGGACGGAGGGCTGAGGCCCATACTGGACTTGCGTCTCTTGAACCTCTCAGTCAGACCGCTGAAGTTCAAGATGCTGACGGTCAAGCAGATCGTGTCTCAAATCAGGTCCGAGGACTGGTTTGTCACGATAGACCTCAAAGACGCCTATTTCCATGTGTCCATCCTTCCCTCTCACAGGAAGTTCCTGAGGTTCGCTTTCGGGGGCAAAGCGTACCAATATCGGGTTCTTCCCTTCGGCCTAGCACTCTCACCCCGCACTTTCACCAAGTGTGTGGATGCGGCCCTGGTCCCGTTGCGACTGCAAGGCATCCGCATACTAAATTATATCGACGATTGGTTGATTCTTGCTCAATCAGAGCAGTTGGCAGTTCGGCATCGAGATGTCGTTCTTGCCCACATGAAAGATTTGGGGTTAAGACTAAACGCCAAAAAGAGTGTGCTTTCTCCAGCTCAGAGAACCACTTATCTAGGCGTGGTGTGGGATTCGACCACGATGCTGGCTCGTTTGACCCCTGCTCGGATCGAGTCGATCCTCACGGCAGTCAGGAGAGTGCGAGAGGGCCAGCCATTCACTGTCAAGCAGTTTCAGAGGCTGCTTGGGCTCATGGCAGCTGTGTCCAGCGTGATTCCTTCTGGCCTGCTGTACATGAGGCCCCTACAGTGGTGGCTCAAGACCAGGGGGGTCTCCCTGAGGGGAAACTCGCTCCGCGCTGTCAAGGTGTCACGGCGCTGCATCCGTGCCTTAGACATATGGAGGAAACCCTGGTTCTTGTCTCAGGGCCCGGTGCTGGGAGCTCCTTGTCGCCGCGTCTCGCTAGCGACGGACACTTCCCTCACCGGTTGGGGTGCGGTCATGAGTGGCCACCCTGCCCGCGGTCTGTGGAGTGGTCGCAACCTGACGTGGCATATCAACTGGCTAGAGATCCTAGCTGTGTTCCGTGCTCTCAAGCACTTCCTCCCAGACCTGAGAGATCGCCACGTGCTGGTCCGCACCGACAGCACGGCAGTGGTCTCTTACATCAACCACCAAGGAGGTCTGCGGTCGCGCCCCTTGTACAAGCTGGCACACCAGATCCTTGTGTGGTCCCAGGGCAAGCTCCTATCTTTGAGAGCTGTGCACATTCCTGGGTATCTCAACGTCGGAGCAGACGTCCTGTCGAGACAGGGGCCGAGGCCCGGGGAATGGATGCTTCACCCCCAGGTGGTGAAGCAGATTTGGAAAGTTTTTTGGCCAAGCACAGGTGGACCTCTTTGCGACTCGAGAGTCGGCGCAATGTCCCCTTAGGTTCTCTCTAGCTCCTCCAGCGCCTCTGGGACTGGATGCTATGGTACAGACCTGGCCGAGGCGTCGTCTGTATGCCTTCCCCCCGATCGCTCTGCTCCCGGGAGTTTTGGCGAGAGTGCGCCGGGACGCGGTCAGCCTACTGTTAGTAGCACCGTTCTGGCCGGGCCGAGTATGGTTCTCGGATCTGATTTCCCTCCTCAACGGCACCCCGTGGCCGGTACCGATCAGGAGCAATCTCCTCTCACAGGCCGGGGGCACCCTTGTGCACCCCCGCCCGGAGTGCTGGAGGCTGTGGGTGTGGCCCCTGAGGGGGCACAACTCATAGCTTCCGGTCTGTCAACCGAGGTTGTTGAGACCATCCTCCAATCCAGAGCTCCCTCTATGAGGAAACTGTACGCCTTGAAGTGGAAACTCTTCACTTCATGGTGCGGGGACCGCCAGCTCGACCCAGTCAACTGCCCGATCCGCGCAGTTCTGGAGTTCCTGCAGGACCGCTTCTCCGCAGGGTTAACCCACTCCACTATTAAGGTCTACGTGGCATCTCGTCGTACCACGCCCTTATCGGTGGCCAATCAGTGGGCTGACACCACCTGTTTACACGTTTCCTCCGCGGTGCGCTGAGGCTGAGGCCGCCTGTACGACCCCGTGTCCCCATGTGAGACCTGGCTGTGGTACTAGAGGCTCTGTGCAGAGCACCCTTTGAGCCTCTCGGGGAGATAACTGATAGACTCCTCACGATCAAGACCGTCTTTCTGCTGGCTATCACCTCTCTGAGGAGGGTGAGTGACCTTCAGGCCCTATCTGTGGCCCCTTCGCATATCGACTTTGCGCCCGGTTCAGCGAAAGTCTTCCTCTACCCCCGTGCGGGGTACATACCGAAGGTTCTGACGGTCGTACCACAGCCGGTCGTACTTCAGGCCTTCTGTCCTCCTCCCTTCAGGGAGCCCGACGAGGAAAGGCACAACTGTACAACGCATACATCCACAGAGCTGCCCTGTGGAGAAAGACGGACCAACTGCTCGAGTGCTTTGGTCCGCCTAAGAGAGGGTCTTCCTGTTACGAAGCCCACTCTTAGTAGGTGGATAGTAGATGCCATCAATTTGGCGTACGAGACCTCTGACCTTCCCCCGCCGCTGGGAGTCAGAGCGGACTCGACCCGAGGTGTGGCGGCCTCCAAGGCCTTCTGGGCAGGTGTCTCCATGCAAGACATCTGCAACGCTGCTGGGTGGTCCACGCCCCTGACATTCGCCAGGTTTTACAACCTCGACATCAGAGCCACTCCAGGCTCCTCCGTCCTTTCAGCCTGACACCAGGCAGGGACTTGTCAGTCTGGCGGCGTTGGTATAGCGTTCCCATAGCGTCTCCGGACGCAGCTCGATGTTCCTGGAAGGGAACGTACCAGGTTACGTATGTAACCCAGGTTCCCTGAAGGGAACGAGAGCTGCGTCTCGGGCCACAATTCCAGCATCCCTGCCAGTGCTTGCTTCATGACTTGAAGCTGAAGCCGGCTCCGCCGCACGTGCTTATATACCTGGTCGTGACGTCACCCCGCCCGTGACGCCTCGCCCATCCATTAGACTGGTTGTATACAATATTCAGAGTGCCGGTTACGCTGATGGCGTTCCCATAGCGTCTCCGGACACAGCTCTCGTTCCCTTCAGGGAACCTGGGTTACATACGTAACCTGGTACGTTATTTCTAAACAATCAAACACATTTGACAAAAGCAGAAACAAAATTTGATATGGGATATTCAGTTTGTACATCTAGAACCTGCAGAGAAATAACATGTCAGAACCATAGGTTCTCTCAGAAATCTGGGAAATAAGAACTACAACTACCACAAGGTGAAGTGAATTGAAGTGAAGTGAAGTGACTTTCAGCCAAGTATGGTGACCCATACTCGGAATTCGTGCTCTGCATTTAACCCATCCAACGTGCACACACACAGCAGTGAACACACACACACCGTGAACACACTATTTCAGGGAAGCCTTGTGTATTTCAGCAGGAAAATGCAAAACCACATACTACAGCTACTACAACAGCATGGCTTCATAGTAGAAGAGTCCAGGTGCTGAATTGGCCTGCCTGCAGTCCAGATCTTTCAACTATAGAGAACATTTGGTGCATCATTAAACGAAAAATACGTCAAAGACAACCACGAACTCTTCAGCAGATGGAAACTCCAAAACTCCAGAAACTCATAACCTCGAAGCTCAGACATCTTCAAACTGTATTGAAGAGAAGAGGAGATGCTACACCATGGTAAACATGCCCCCGTCCCAACTATTTTGAGACCTGTAGCAGGCATCACATTTGAAATTAGCTAATTTTGTGCATAAAATTGTAAAATTTCTCAGTTTAAACATTTATTATGTTATCTATGATCTATTGTGAATAAATTATCGGCTCATGTGATTTGAAAGTCTTTTAGTTTTCATTTTATTAAAATTTAAAAAACGTCCCAACATTTCTGGAATTCGGGTTGTATTTATTGTTTGAATTTCTTTAAAAAATGACAAAATTGAAAGCTGAGGCCTTGTTTCATTCCAGAAGTAACCTGCTCTGTCTTGTTTGTTTGAAACTTGCCAGTTTCCTCTTTGCTCTACAATGTATTTTTTACTGCGTGGGAACATGATATGTAGTGTGAGAGCGGCATGGCTTGTTGGACATAGCAACAGTAGTGAAGTGTCCTTGAGCTAGGGAAAGGCGCTATACAAATTAAACTTATTATTATTATTAACAGTAACTAAAGAGGGCAGGTTTTTGCGAAGGGTCAGTTAAGCAGCATAATGGGAAAACAGGTAGAAATCGCTGCACAAAGTAAAATGTCCATTGAGTGGTGCTAAAAACACATTCAGTTTCTACCAAAACAGATGAACGTGAATATGACAATGTTTTACTATGTTGGCTGTTGTGCGTATTGTGGCAGTATGGAAAATAAACTGTGGCAGTGGTGCTAAAACTACTGGTTTATCACATTGGAAAATAATATTTCAACTTCCATCTACAGTAAATGCTACCCTAAAGAGATACAAACAACATTTGCCAAGTCGTTGAGCTTCTTTGTGCTTTGTAGTGCATTCCAGTTGTACTCAGAAGTCAGAATTTTGGAGTTCCTGGTAGGAACTTTTAACAAGAATGCCCCCTCAAGTTGGAGTTCTGACTCAGAAACTCAGAGGAACTGCAACATCCCAGATCACACATTCACGCTCAAAATGGCTGCACAGTGCATCAACAGTAAGTGAAAGTATTGTTGATTAGCACTTATGTTTGTTTGTCTCAATAAACTCAGTGGTGCACACAGTGCTATCTGTGGACATTACACTTTGGCATTATCTTTGCAAAATACTGCTTCATATGTTTTTATCAAGTAGGATGCAGTTTAACAGTGGATGCATCCATCTTGGTTTTCAGACTATTGTACTGGAACACCATCAAATCGGGTGGGACATCATTCCCAGCTCCAATATCTGACTTCATGGGTCAATTAAATAAAGCAATTATTAGTCTTTTACAGGATTTTATGGAGCACCCTGCATCGTAAGTGGAACGCTGGTGAGCTACCAAGCAAGTTTTCTGCATCAGAAAATACATACATACGGAGCAGGTTACATGACACAAATGTCAAAATGTATTATTTTACAAATCATACACTACACTGTAAAAAATAAGTGTATAATAATTTTAACTGTAAAACTTTGTAAAAACGCTACTGAATTTTTTTTTTAATAGGTTCCCGTACTATATACAGGCAAAAACTGTAAAAGATCTAACCAGAGATTTCATGTCATTTTACAGTAAAATGCTGTTAATTGTACAGTTTTTAGAAGTCAAAAATCAAAGTAACATTCCCAGAATTCCCTGCGTGACACTCCACATTTGAAAGTATTTTGTTTAAATAATCATGTTTTTTAATAGTTTTTGTTATCAGTTATGTACATTTGGGCTTTATGTTACATCTTCTGTTGTTTAATGAAAGTTTATTGCATTATTTAGGTATCATGTGTGTTACCATGATGGTGTTTTGTGTTTGCATGATGACTCTGTGCACCTTCTACTGTATATATTAGTATATACTTCTGCTTGTGGTGAAGGTACTTGTGATGAGCTTTGATTGTTCATGTGGCTTTCTCTTTTACCACCTGCATTACTATGGTGGTTGTCAGTATGTTAAGTACAAAACAGATTTTAATTGCAGTGCATTTTGTTGAATTTAGTGGTTTACATTCAAATTTCCTTGTTTGTAAATTACAGTTTTATACTGTAAATTTTATAGTTTTGTTCTGTAAATGTGTTTAGAGTTTTTCTGTATTTTTTTTTTACAAAATTATTCTGGTAACCACAGCTGCCAAACTTATTTTGTAAAAACTACAGAATTTTTTACAGTGTATGGTAAAAAACAATTGAGGTCATAACATAATATTGTGCAAGGAAATCATTGTTCACTGGAAATTTTCCCTAATCTTGATATGTTATTTAGAGAAAAAAAGAGCTTGTAGTGCCACTTTAACACTGGAAAAATGCAGTGATTTTTATGTACAATTCAGTTTTTTATATATATATTTCACATATTTAGCAAACAAATAAATAAATCTTTGTAGGAATTAGCTAAACATTTATACATCAGCATGATAATGTTGGCAGGTAGTGCAAGAAACGAGACTGCCTGGCATTTACATTACATTGTAATTACCTTGTGAACAATGTGACATATTTCAAGCAAAAGCTCCAAATTTCACCAAAATGACTACAAAAAACATAACAGAATATTAAACAATAACAACTGGCCTCATTTTCTTCCTTACCGTAGAAAAGTGGGTTTGACTGCCCGCTTCCTAGATGTGGTAACTGTCCAAGATGTTATATATAAAAAAGGCTCAATTCGCACATGCATTATTGTGCAATAGTGGTGTTTATTTACAGTGAAGCAGCATGAACAACCACAAAGTGTACTGTACATGTACATGTTTGGAGCCGCAATGTGGGCTGGGTTTCATAAACCAGGGCAGAAAGCAGTGCTAACCCCGCTTCTAAATGACAAGAGTGAAACGTTTCTCTACACTGGGTTAAATGCGGCGTTTAGAACAACTATAACCCAGGGTTAAGTGCAGTGTTAAAATCCCTTACAGATTACAATGCAACACAAATTACATACAGTACAGTAAAATTAAGTTGTGACAAAAAGTGGCATTTTCTTATTTTAATTAAGTAAATTGTCAACAGTATATACTGTACCTGTCATAGTTATTTGATATTTGATATTTGATCATTTATCTCTTTCTCTCACTTGATTTCTTTTTCTCTTTCATTCCTTTTCCCTGAATATAGTGTGTGAAGATTGATGAGTTCCTTTAGAAATCTGACCCCGCATTTCAAATGTCACTACACCGAGAAATACAGAGTGAGAGAAGGAGAGGGCACTGGAAAAAATAAAACAGAGTGAAGGTGAGAGGAGAAAGGGATAGCCTAGAAAATGAAAAAACAGAGACTTACCCATGTGTGAAAGACATAATAGAAAATGTCAAGAGATGTGAGGAATGATACTTCTGAACAGGCTGTAAAAGCTCCTGTGCCTTCAGACTGGCCAGGCAGAATTTTCACGGTGTCTGTCTCTGCCTTCTCTCTACATCTTTTTTTCTAGCATGTGACCTCCTTCTAAACTGCTGAAATTACAATTTAGAAGGACTAACTATGTGTAAAGGTTGGTATGTTCAGCTTGTGTCAATGTTGCCCATGATAAAACCAAAGCATAGCTTAAAATGTTCATAACTGGGTTCTTTGGCAGATTTCTTTTTTTCCATTCCAAATGAGGTAAGGTAAGGCTTACATAAACAATAATACAACAGCCCCTTGTGTGACTTAATTTTCAAATTCTCGTTTATCAGATATTAATATTCAAGACAGTTAATATAAAAACAGTTGCTATAAAAGAGTTGCCAAACCAATAAACAGCTTTACAACAACAGGAATTCCCTTCAACGTGAAATGGCATAACATTATTTTTGGTGGGAATAACACACATGTAAGCATTAGCTGGATGAATGAATAAATTAGTGGTATTATGAACTATGTATTTTTATGTATTTATGTTACATTTGTGGTGGCAGAAGAGATTCCACCAATCACTCTTTAATTGTCTGCATTGTTCAGTGTTCTCATTGGTTGATTGGCATGTGGGCGATTTCATGTACCGGAATTGCTCACCCAAGCAGAAAATGTACTGTCGCCAGAACTGTATATTTTTCTCAAAGCAAACAATTTGTGAAAATACATGAAAACATATTCCTCTATATTTCTGAAACACTGTACACCATGTACACATTATCTGGGATCATGAATTAAACGTTTAGCTAATGTTATCCCTATGCCGCCGGGGCAACAGGGGCGAGCTGGCATTTGACCCACCACTTTTCAAACTACTGGGGCACTGCCCCAGCACTTCAGGCAGGTTCACTTGAAGCAACACTACACAAACCAAACGGTATATGACATGAAAGTACTGCGAGAGCAATTAGAGAGCAGACGGCACCGTATGCTTTCAAATTGCTCTCTCGCGATACTTTAAACTCATAATCTGATTGGTCCGTGCAGTGCCGCTTCAAGTCGTCTTACTCGGTTGAAAGACCAATCAAAACTCCCCTTTCAGCTGGTGGGTTAAGCACGCAGTGTCCAAGGTATGTTTCAGTAGGCCTATCATTAAGTTGTGAACGTTTTAAATGATGTATGCGCACATTCCGCATTTTGAATAAATTACATCAACATTAGCCAAATTGAATCCTGAAAATTGTCCTGAAAAATGTTTAGCGATATAGACTGTTACTAAAGTGGCAGCAAGAAGGTGTCTTCGATTTTTTAAATATACTGCTCATTACTAACTTTGTGAACCTGTTTTTCTGTTATTAGTTGGGGGGTGGAAATGCAAAATGAAGTGTGTGGGGTTGAAACAATCTACACTGACGTTCATTAAAAGGTATAATACTGTTCTATAATAGCTTCCTGCTCGGCTCCAGCCTACCGTTAGCCCTAAAAGAAAATTGTATAGTTAGTCTGTGTGTTTTTATAAGCAAATGATAGATGTCTTCTCTCAGACAAGAAAAGGACGACAGACCAGCATCCCAAGATCTGAGTTCCCAGGAAACACAGAGGTATGCATGTAGGATCAGTTTAAAGGGATAGTTCACCCAAAAATTCTGTCATCTTTTACTCACCCTCAAGTAGTTCCAAACCTATATGAATGTCTTTGTTTTGCTGAACACAAAGGAAGATATTCTGAAGAATGTGGGAAACAGAGCAGTTCTGGGGTATTTTTTATTTCCTACTATGGAAGTCAATGGTGCCCCAAAACAGCCTGGTTACAAACTTTCTTCAAAATATCTTCCTTTGTGTTCGGCAGAACAAAGAAATTCATACAGGTTTGGAACTAGGGTGAGTAAATGATGACAGAATTTTCATTTTTGGGTGAATTATCCCTTTACGCACCTCAGTAACTTGCAGGTTTATGTTTTGCTTGAAATTATTTAGATAAAACAATTGTTGTAGCTGGCTAGACTGGTTAGTTAGGTCACAGTGTGCATCTTATTTGTTTTAGGAAAAGACAGGCAGTTGACAATCCAAAAAAAAAAAAGATGAAGACAGACCAGCATCCCCAGATCTGAGTTCGCAGGAAACACAGAGGTATGCATGTATCATTTTAAGTACCTCATTAATTTGAAGATTTTTGTGTTTTGCTTGAAATTACAATGGTGGCCAAAATTATTAGAACACTACCCAGTCAACACGTGAGATCATGCACGTGAGATCGGCTGGTGATCCACTTCCCTCGTACAGAGAGTGACTGGCTCTCCTCAGCTGGTGACTTGCATTCCTCATGCAGAGAGCGAAGAAAACGGTTTGCCAGCCGAGGAGAGCCAGTCACTCTCTGCATGAGGAAAACGGTTCACCAGCTGAGGAGAGCCAGTCACTCTCTGTATGAGGGAAGTGGATCACCAGCCGAGGAGAGCCAGTCACTCGCTGCATGAGGAAAATGGTTCGCCAGCTGAGGAGAGCCAGTCACTCTCTGTGTGAGGGAAGTGAATCATCAGCAGAGGAGAGCCAGTCACTCTCTGTGTGAGGGAAGTGGATCACCAGCAGAGGAGAGCCAGTAGCTCTCTGCATGAGGAAAAGGGTTCGCCAGCTGAGGAGAGCCAGTCACTCGCTGCGTGAGGAAAGTGGATCACCAGTCGAGCAGAGCCAGTCGCTCTCTGTGTGAGGAAAGCGGATCACCATCCGAGGAGAACCAGTCGCTCTCTGCGTGAGGAAAGCGGATCACCAGCTGAGGAGAGCCAGTCACACGCTGCTCAAGGAAAGTTAGTCGCCTGCTGAGAAGAGCCAGTTGCCTGCTGCATGAGAAAAGTGCATTGCTGGCCTATCAGTGGGAAACTCTGTCGCTACTGGCAATAGTAATGCAACATCATTGGTTCTATTTTTGGACCCTCTGGCCTGCCATAGAAGGTGACACAACATACGGCAACATGTTTTGTGACTCAGTGTTCGTGTTGGTGTCAGTGTTCCCGACAATGTCAGTGGCACTGGCATATGTCACAAGTTTTTTTTTGTATAAAGAGTGTATTTGTATACAATTTGATTTTGTGTGTTCATAAGCACTATAATGTACATTTTGTTGAACATATATAGGGTATACATAAAATTTATTAATTTTAAGGTTTTTGAAGTATGCTGTCCCCTTAAATATTTTCAGTAATGTAAATTATTTTTTATATAAGTGGAATTAAACCTGGTATTGCCCAAAGCAAACACTGAGACAATGCAGATTCTTTACTGCTTAATAAAATTAATTTCAAGAATATTTGCTTGATTTATGTTATCATTACATTTCCTCTGGCACATAATATTAAGTTTAAAATTATATTGATAGTTCAAATTTGATTACATTTTATAGTATGAAAGTTTGCCCCACCACTTTTGGAGTAGTGGTGCCACATTATGTTTCATAACATGACAATGTTATAACAATGTCATACCAGTTGATACCCTGTTTGCCACTGTTATATACATATAACAATTTAATTAAAAGTTACTTAGTTTCTTAAAAGGAATGGCTGTTAAATATTATATTTGTTTTTGCAGATTTTAAAAAACTGATACTACAGTGTAAGCCAAGTTCTGCTTAAGGGATCATTGTGTGAGCTAAATGCTGTGCATGCTAGCACGAATGTGAAGATGCAGACACAGCAAACACGGTCATACATGGAAAAGCTAAAGGGATAAGTGGGGACTTTGCAAATGTGGCAAGTGAAGTGTGAACACAGTGTTAAATATGCAAATGAAACTAGAGGTCTCACTTATGTCATATCTGTTCACTTCACCGCATCAGCCACCAAACAAGTGTGGTGCCTTGAAAACGTATTTACCCCCATGCTCACGTGCATACTACATGTGCGTGCAAGTAATAAAATACAGACACCACACACAAGTCTTCTAGCCATATGCAACAAGCAACCACAAGGGGGCTTAGTTTAGTTCAGTTTTTTTTTAGGTTAATTAGTTTTACAGTTGAGACTTCTGACTGCAAAACAGTCTGTCATTGTAAAAAAATCATGCTGAACCTACAGTATAACAATATATGGAATAGGACAAACACTGCTGAGTATGAGGGCACTTTGAGGGCAAATTAAATCTGCAAAATATTAATTCTTGTATAAAACGTAATCATACATCAAGGCCATGATTCTTAGACTTTCTTATTTTTGATAAATATTATTGCAGATCAGCATAGGATAAGATATGTAAATCTGCATATTGCATAGTTACTTGCATAGTTATTATTTGGATATCCTTTTACAAAAAGCCAGTATAACCTGTGGTGCTGACAAAAATGTAAGACCGCTAATATTCTTGAAACTTGTGGGTTTATGCAATGCCTCAGAGGAATGCAAATAACAGCAGCTTCAGGGAAATTGGGTTTTATTAGAGCTGAGGAAATAATGATGACTGGGATCCAAGTTTTTCCTGATCCACCGATCCAAATGGAAATCCAATAAAGGCCCAATCTTGAACTACCTTTTGGAAGTGTTTCAATCCCCCAGAACAGCTTGCTTTAGTTATTTTCAGCTCAAATTGAATGAAGCACTAAAACAGCACTATTTTGGGGTGCCTGAAAAACCCAGAAGTGCCACTTGTTTAGAAACAAACACACAAAAAAATCTAATAGCACTGTATAGAAGCACATAGATATGTGGACTTAAAGACTGACAGACACTCAGACCTACATAAAGATGTACAGCAATGTGAAAACAATCAAAAAGCCAATTTAATTGATTAATTAATTAATTAATACATTAGCATGGTAGCAAAACAACATACAGTGAATCAAATGACAAATGTATCCTTATTAATTTAACCTCTGTTTAAGATTGGTGAACACATACATTACATTAATCAATTGCTTGACTTTTATCTCTTCACAAAATTCCTATATTTGACCATTTCACAAGATCAAAACAGCACAATGGCAGTGAGATGTTATTTCATGCAGCAGAGCAGATTAGTGAAAAAAGCTATATCCAATCTTTGAAGCTGCTTGTTATTCATACTGTGGTCCATCCAGGGGGGTATTTTTTCTGCTGTGCATAAACAAATAAGGTAGGAAATTGATAGGGGCTGCACAGAGAGCCTAATGAAATGACGAATTGCTCTGCCTCCTTTGAAAAACAGCGAGAAGCCTTTAAGGAACACAAGGAGAAATGTGATTTCTCTTCTCCTTTTGCTCTTTCTTTTCTCTTTGTTCTTTCGTCCCTCCCTTCTCTGTCCCCCACTCTCACCCTTTCTGTCGCTCACGTTCTGTCTCTCTCACGTACACACACATATACACATTCCCCCTCCCTATTTTTCTAATTTTCCTGATTACAGAGCAGCTTGGCACATGACATTGATTTCCATCAGCGTTTGGAAATAACCTCGCTGTTGCCCAGGCAACACATATTTACCTTTTCTGTCTTTTTTGCATATTGGTGCAAGTTTTTCCATCAGTGAGGGAACGAATGTGGAACGGTAATGACAAATGTGCTCAGGTGGGGCAGCGAGTAGTAATGCATGTGTGTGTATATGTGTGTAAGTAATAAATGGTGATGCCCATCTCTAGCAGGGCGATGCAGCATGACTGGGGGAAGGGTAAAGAGAGTGCTTGGGTGCTGAGATGAATATTATTCTGTGATAAAAGAGCAGGCCAGAGGACCACTCTCATTCTCCCATTAACACATTTCAAATGCTGAAAACCATTTCTGGATGTATTCCAAGTAATCGTGGACAGTAATACACAATCTGTACTTTACATTTTTATTTTGGGATACTTTTGTTTCAATACATACCAAAGCATATATTTTTACTCCTAGCATATATTTTTACTACATATCAGCAGTGTTATTTTTGTATTATTTATTTATAGTATTTAAAAATATTGTGAATTAGATTTTATATTTTTATATGTTCAGTTTTCATTTTAAGATTTAATAATTTTTCATAATTTTAGTTAATAACAGTGCTGCGCATTTAAAATAATAATAATAATAATCAAAAATAAGTGAAGAAATCATGACTTGCTCCAGGACCCAACATCAATATTTGATTGCAGCAGTTAACAACACATTGCCTTAATAATCCATTCAGAGCAAGATTTAAATTTAAATATCACTGAACTGGTCTCCACAAAAGTGAGTTTGAGTATGCAGACTTCTAATAAGTCATAATAATGTCACATGTGTTACGGTTGGTGGTTGTAGTAATCGGCGCCCACACGAAGGATAACAAAAAGGTAAATTTAATAGCATCAACACACATCAAACCATTTACAACTTAAGATCCGACAAACACAGAGGGAGAACTGAGGACTTATAAAGGGAGTGGAACAAACGAGGAAACAAGGTAATTAATAGAACACAGGTGATGAATATAACTAATTAACAAAACTGGGTCATGAACTAAAACAGGAAAAACCAAATATGGGCAGAAAGGAAACTAAACAGAAACAGATATATTACAGTATCTCCCCCTCCCGGAAGGTGCGTCCCGCACCGTAACAGTAACATCGGGGAGGGGGGGCGGGCGTCCTGGAGGCTGGAGCAGGACCAGGATAGGACAGGGGAGCCTCCAGGACGGATCAGGAGCCTTGGGAGACCATGGCAGGACTGGAGATTCGGGAGGCCATGGCGGATCTGGAGCCTTGGGAGGCCATGGCAGGACTGGGGATTCGGGAGACCATGGCGGATCCGGAGCCTTGGGAGGCCATGGCAGGACTGGAGATTCGGGAGACCATGGCGGATCCGGAGCCTTGGGAGGCCATGGCAGGCCTGGAGATTCGGGAGGCCATGGTGGATCTGGAGCCTTGGGAGGCCATGGCGGATCTGGAGCCTTGGGAGGCCATGGCAGGACTGGAGATTCGGGAGACCATGGCGGATCCGGAGCCTCGGGCGGTCTTGGCGGATCGGGATCCTCGGACGGCCATGGTGGATCGGGGTCCTCGGGAGGCCATGATGGATCTGGGTCCTTGGGTGGCCTTGGCGGATCGGGGTCCTCGGGCGGCCTTGGCGGATCGGGGTCCTCGGGCGGCCTTGGCGGATCGGGGTGCTCCGTGGCCTTGGCCCTTGGCCTGGCCACACAGACTGAGACTATATGGCCCCCCCCCAAAATTTCTTTGGGAAAGTTCCCCTCTGGGGGCCACATTGGAGGAGAGGGTTCTTGAGGGCGCTCTGGAGGAACGGACTCTTGGGGGCGCTCTGGAGGGGCGGACTCCTGGGGGCGCTCTGGAGGAGCGGGCACTAGAGGGCGCTCTGGAGGAGCGGGCACTTGAGGGCGCTCTGGAGGAGCGGGCACTTGAGGGCGCTCTGGAGGAGCGGGCACTTGAGGGCGCACGGGAGGCGCGGAGCTGGATAGAACCAGCGGAGACGAAGGAGCGCTGGACGGGACCAGCGTAGATGCAGGAGGGCGCTCTTGCAGCGCGGACTCCTGAGGGCGCTCTTGCAGCGCAGACACTTGAGGGCGCTCTTGCAGCGCAGACACTTGAGGGCGCTCTTGCAGCGCAGACACTTGAGGGCGCACGGGAGGCGCGAAGCTGGATAGAACCAGCGGAGACGAAGGAGAGCTGGACGGGACCAGCGGAGACGCAGGAGGGCGCTCTTGCAGCGCGGACTCTTGAGGGCGCTCTTGCAGCGCGGACACTTGAGGGCGCTCTTGCAGCGCGGACACTTGAGGGCGCTCTTGCAGCGCGGACACTTGAGGGCGCTCTTGCAGCGCAGATTCCAAGGGGCGCTCTTGTAGCGCGGACATTAGAGGGCGCTCTGGAGGCGCGGGGCTGGACGGGACCAGCGGGAACTCAGGTGGGCTGGACGGGACCAGCGGGAACTCAGGTGGGCTGGACGGGACCAGCGGGAACTCAGGTGGGCTGGACGGGACCAGCGGGAACTCAGGTGGGCTGGACGGGACCAGCGGGAACTCAGGTGGGCTGGACGGGACCAGCGGGAACTCAGGACGGCTGGACGGGACCAGCGGGAACTCAGGACGGCTGGACGGGACCAGCGGGAACTCAGGACGGCTGGATGGGACCAGCGGGAACTCAGGTGGGCTGGACGGGACCAGCGGGAACTCAGGACGGCTGGACGGGACCAGCGGGAACTCAGGACGGCTGGACGGGACCAGCGGGAACTCAGGACGGCTGGACGGGACCAGCGGGAACTCAGGACGGCTGGACGGGACCAGCGGGAACTCAGGACGGCTGGACGGGACCAGCGGGAACTCAGGTGGGCACTTGCGAGGTGCCGGAATTGGTGGGCTCAGACGAGGAGCAGGCACAGGAAGGCACTGGCGAGGAGCTGGCACTGGAGGGCGCCGGCGAGGAGCAGGTACTGGATGGCACTGGCGAGGAGCAGGCACTGGATGGCACTGGCGAGGAGCAGGCACCGGATGGCGCTGGTGAGGAGCAGGCACTGGATGGTACTGACGAGGAGCAGGCACTGGAGGGAATGACATGCCCTCAAACTCAATTAAAATCCCCACCGGCACCTGTTTTTCCCCCCTCGGTGGTTCTGGGGAACCGTTATTGGCGGCGGAATCCCTTTTCTCCGCGGACGGCGCAACGTTCATCGCCCCTCGCGGCGGAATCCTCCTCGCCGCGGGCGGAACATTCATCGCCGTGTACGGCGGGATCCTCTTCGTTGCCGACGGCGCAACGTTCATCGCCCCTTGCGGCGGAATCCTCCTCGCCGCGGGCGGAACATTCCTCGCCGTCTCAGGCGGAGCGAATTTCATTGGGGCGGTGGGTAAGGGTGTGCGGCGAATGGCGACCCGTTCTCCCCAAAACGGGTGGCCAGGGTAAGCCGCTACAGGCAGCCCGACATCCCTCGCAGTACGGGCAGGGGCGAGCCGCGAACGGCGGCGTGAACCCCCGCAAACGACGGGCACAAGCTCCAGCATCCTGAGCAGATCTCGTTTTCTTTTGCGGTCGGATCTTCTGTTACGGTTGGTGGTTGTAGTAATCGGCGCCCACACGAAGGATAACAAAAAGGTAAATTTAATAGCATCAACACACATCAAACCATTTACAACTTAAGATCCGACAAACACAGAGGGAGAACTGAGGACTTATAAAGGGAGTGGAACAAACGAGGAAACAAGGTAATTAATAGAACACAGGTGATGAATATAACTAATTAACAAAACTGGGTCATGAACTAAAACAGGAAAAACCAAATATGGGCAGAAAGGAAACTAAACAGAAACAGATATATTACAACATGGAGATGTAACTTATTTTAATAGGTCCTATGCAACCTATTTCAATCCTGACTGTGTCTGAACTACCGTTTGTATGTATGTGTATATGTGTGTACCCAAATGGTAGTTCCTATGAAACAGTTCTTGGTAACACTTTAGAATAGGGAACACTTATTCACTATTAACTACGACTTTTCCCTCAATAAATTCATTATTTGCTGCTTATTAATAATTAGTAAGGTAGTTGTTAAGTTTAGGTATTGGGTAGGATTAGGGATGTAAAATATGGTCATGTAAAATAAAACATGAATATGTGCATAATTACTACTAATAAATGGCTAATATTCTAGTAATATGCATGCAAATAAGCAACTAATTAAGAGACCCTAAAATAAAGCGTTACCCGGTTCTTTTACTTGCCACATTCAAATACATTTGTACATTTACAAGTATTTAAATTCACAGCATGTTCTTAGGACAATGGCATTACATTTCTGATGGGACTGTCTGGAGTGGTTAACAGCTTGGTTTCTCGAGCTCTGATCGTAATTGCCATATTTTGAACCTTAAGTCCCTCCTGTCTAGAAGTCAATACAATCCAGAGGGAATGCCTCCAATAAAAGTACAGGTGAGAAGTTGATAAATGAGAGTATATTTAGGACTTAAGTATGAAAGTGTATGTATTGCTTAAATTATTTTGCAGCAGCATAAGGGTTCCCCACCTGTAGCCCAGTGCAGTGTGCACAACTGTTCCCTGGGGTACAAAATTGATCCTTAAACGGTAAAAAGCTAAAAGGTACAATTTTGTTACTTTAACTAGAGGTACAACTACTAAAAGTGCAACCAGGGGGGAAATTAATTTCTTATTGCCTGATTATAGTATCAGGGTTCACTTGGAGAGTCTTTAAAATATTCCATATCTGCATTTCACTCAGTGTCACATTTCCACATACACACATTGGCATTAATAGTAATGATTAGAGACAAGGCTCCTCAGACTCAGAAATAAAGATTGGCATTGCCAATATGTTGGTAGAAAGCAATTTGCACCTGAACTGGGTTCTGTCTCCAATTTCCCCACACCATAAATGTGCTGCCCAGCCCCTTCTCACTGAGACATAGTGTGAGCGTGTCACATGAATGCAACACATAGATCTAGCAGGTTCTTCAAATCAGCATGACTGAATGAACTGATCTGGTAAAGTTTCCAATTTCATGATCAATAGTTTGATATGCAGCACTTCACATATGGTAAAAAAACAAAACAAACAAACTAAGAAACTATGTTTCTATCATCTGAAGATTCGATGGGGGATTTGAAGAGTATATGGATGTATTAGAGTGTGTCTTGGGAATGAGAGCCCAAATCAGGTTTCCCTCAAAACTCAAAAGCACCCCACCTGCTTATTCGGTGTTCAGAGTTCATTTTGATATGAAGATCGAAGGCTCAAAATACCCTTACCCTAAGACTTCAGCTGGGTCTACGTAAACAAACTTGTTATTACCAAATTCATGAGGAGGGAAAAAGAGCCCAACTTAGATGTGGATTGCTACTGGAGGGCAACGTTATTTATTTTCAGCCACTGCAAATGTATTACCAGCAATCAGGTATTTGAGAAAGGGCAAATTTGCATAGCTACCATAGGAGAGTAAATCTGATCATATAAATGTAAATAAGGAAAGATTTAAGTGTGTTTTCACATAAAAAATAAGTTGAAAGCTGCATATGTGTGGGCATGTGTGTGGGTGACACAGACATAGTAAAGGGTGAAAGAAAGAAAGAGTGAGAAACATGAAGAGCTGGAGGGCACTGTAACTGTGAATCTGACAGCAGACTTAATTATCATTTTCCCACTGCCTCATATAGCAGAACAAGACACTACACCCACCCTAACACAGGTTTAATAACATGCAGAGATTTAATAACATGCTTGTTCATATGGTAGACTGACAATATGGCTGTAAAGAGACTATATGTAGAATTCAAAAACTCTTGATATAAGTGACACTTGGTGGCCGGAAAGTGAACCGCAGCCAGCGACTTATTACCCGTGCTAACACATGTGCACAGATAATGTAGAAGAGAATGAACGCAATTCAAGGCCGCTATATTTCAAATATTTCAAAACGGCAAAGTTTTTCTTCCTTTCTTTGCTTAGTAAAAAGAAGTTGGAAATACCTTTGCAGAAATTTACAGTTAATGAACATTCAGATGCCATTCATGCTGATGAGAGCGGCGTTTAGATTAATATATGTACTGCAGGCTTTCCTCTCAATAACAAAACAAACACAACAAAAGTGACAGCGGTGAGAAAACAGCAGTTAGGAAAGCATCAGATCATATGCATATGCAGATCATGGATATGCACCAGCTGCGCAATTCACCAGCTTTATGTCAGCAGGTGAGGTTATTGAAATTGCACTGTTATGATAGCTTGATTATGAAGCATTATAGACTATATAGATTTGGCTATGTGAGACACTAAAAATAAAAAAGTGGCAATAAAAAAGTGATTGTTACATGAACCTTCTTATAAAAACCATTTTACAGTGTAACAATTTGTAATATATTCTACTGTTGAAATAAAGATACAAAAGTTCAGTAGGCCTACTTCTACTACCACATTAAGCCACTAATGCGAATGCAAACCTGTCTGGGGCATTTACTAACAGTTTTGACTATTATACACATGCCTTTCATTCATGCTGAGTCTACAAAAACATTTAATGACAATTCTTAAAATGAGTAGATTAACCATTGCAAGCATGTTTACTTTTGCTTATGTGACTCATTCAACAATTTGCAAGCGATTAAAACACTCAGGTATGGATTACCAACTTGTAATCGCATTATATTAACACACACACCCACTCACAAAAAATCTAAAGAGCCTTGGGTGTCTCTCAAAATTGCCTCAAATCATAGGTCACAAGAAAGAATTTCACCCATCGAGGAAGGAAAGCACTGTCACTACTGTTAACCAGGCCATAGTGGCCAAACATGATACATCACCAGTAGCATAGGTCTCACCAAGCAGGTCTTCACAATTTCCACCACCATGCCACCTTGTATTAACTTCAATAGTAACAAAGAGACTGGTAGGTTTGCAGCAGTTTCATAAATCTAAGATACTTAAGTAGGTCCGTGGACCCTAAATTTTGATAAGTTTCTTATAAGAAGAACAACAAAGATTGGATGCTAAATATAAGGCTGATGATACACATGGCAACTTTTGAGCAATTTTGTCGGTCAACTTTGTTTAGTAATGTTGTTTGGGCACTTTCCCAGTGAGAATGGCAAACAAATTTCTATCTGGATATTTTAGATCGGTCGAGGGCCCTGCATCTCACCTGGTTGCTCATTGACGGAAACATTACTTAAAAAGTTGCCACGTGTGTCATCAGCCAAATTAGCCTAAGATTAGCTGAGCATTCTTGTCTGAAAATGGTCTACTTTTATAGAATAGGTTTGCAAACAAAAACAAATAAAACCCCTGAAAGAAGTTTTAAAACTTTAGTTTTACTATCTACAAATGTTTGATTTTAAATATAATATATATTTTTAAATTATATAATAAAAATAATTTTTGAAATGAATGTATTTTGGAATGAATCATGCTCATTCAGTCAAACAGATACTGGCCAGTCAGACATAAACTGGGGGATTAGAATAATGTACCTATAGATAGATAGGTAGATTAAATTAAAAGTTTAAATGTAAATTCTAGTGTGTCTGTTATTGTCACGAATCTGGTCCATGCTCTCCCGATTAACCACCACTAGAGGTCACCCGTTCACCACTATGAGTTTTTCACTCACAACACATTGGACTCAATTTCCCATAATCCTTTGCACTGACGACATTCAAAGCTGTTCACTATTTCGCCCACACCTGATCACCATTTTTCAATCACCACCACACACCATATAAGCCTGGGACTTGCTCTTGTTCAGGGCCGAGTATTGTTTAGCATTTATCACTCCCCAAGCGATAGCTACTTTACAGAGCCATAGTCTTAGTCTTGTCTTGTCTTGCCTTGTTTATCTTGCCGTGTCTGACCCTGCCTTTGTTTCCTGGATTTACCCCTTTGCCTTGCCGTTTGGACTCTGTTCGCTCCCAGTTTGGATTATTGCTCTCGTCTCTGGATTATCTCTCTGCCTTGCCCCTTTGGATACTGTTCGCTGATCGTCGACCCACGCTTGCTCCACGGATTGCTCTGTCTTGCCCTTGCCATACCTGTTTGCCGATCTCTGACCCTGCCTGTTTTCTGACCATGTTTTTTAATAAAGCTTTGCATATGGATCCACACGTCTCATGTCTCGTCAGCCCTGTAACAGTTATAAACATCTCAACCATATAATGCTAATCTTGCATATGTTTTTGCACTTGTCAAATGATTAATATAATCATAAAGACGAGGAAGGCCGACTCTTACTTAAAGAATCTGTGCATATTACTTAAAACAGCTCTTTTAGGCTCCTGTTATGTTGTTATTCTGGCTTTTGATGTTACAAAACTCATTAAACGATGCAAGAGGGTTTTTCATCAGTGGTGTTCAATAGAAACGCCTCATTGCCCTTCGTAAAAGATCTGCAACAACATACCTTTCTTTTTATCCCTGTGTTTACTTCAATGTGCAAGACTAGCAAACATTAATTCAAGCAAATCACTCCCCTCCAGAGAGGACCGGCATGATATTTCTCTCTGCTGTAGAATCTAATTAAATTTGCAGCTGTCTTTTAATCAAAATGAGGCTAATTTGCATATAGGGTAACAGCCCCAACTTCCATTGGAAAAAAAAGAAAAAAAAGAAAAAGACTTGGCATCATGCCAGGAGACAGTCAGAGAATAGGGTCTCGGTGTGAGAATACTGCATGTACATATGTGTGCATGTGAGTATTAATTTGAAGAGGGTGGGGGAGTAGAAGTAAAAGGCGACAGGCAGATGAGGTAGAATGGAAATCAAAATTACGCAAGCGAACAAATTGATGATAGCAATTTCGATAGACTAGCAAACAATGTGGGCATTTGCTAAATTTGCTCAAGGGTATTGCGAACAGAGCAATGCGGGAGCTGTCTCAACAGAAAACTCAAAATCACACAATTGTATCAGGTTAATTACTAAAATTAGCAAGTATAGTGAAACACACACATTTAATATTTCAAAGTGGTTAATATATGGCAATTCATTATCAGCAATTACCTTGGCTTTGGTCTTAACAGATGTGCTAGGGTTGCAACGATTAGCTGATCTTTAGAAGGATGACAAGCTTTTGTTTTGGAGCTTGTTGACTTTCATAGATGAGGATCAGAGGAAAAGGAGAGAGGATGACGACTTCTTATTGGGAGACTAAGGACTTGAGTTAGATGACTGTCTGCCACCAGTGTGTATACACAATGATTAGAAAGCTATCTAGCTATCTAAATTGAGAGTTCTACCATTGCCAAATAAAGCAATTTTAAAGCAAATTTTACATTTTTAGAATTAAAAATGAAAGACACAGAACAGTGTTAAAGGTATGTATTAGTTTGTGTATTGACAATGAATTCAAAAGCTCACTTCTATGTTAACCTGGGGTATCAAAACAGTGGTTGTGATGCAGTTTGCAAAAACATTGAGAATAAGACAACATTTATTGACTGCCAATCTGTAAGCCCTCACACAGATGCGCAAATAGGTCCTTTATAAATCTAAAAGGTCATAGTTTCTATTGAGTAGCTGAACTTGACCATTTACTTCCATAATATGACATACTTCTCAAAGAATAGAAGGATGAAACCACAAACAACACTTTTGTGTACTTTTGTGAATCTCCCATTCCACCACATCCCAAAGGTGCTCTATTGGCTACCTGTGTCCTGTCTCAATGATTACCGTCCCATAGCACTGACTCCAATCATGATGAAGTGCTTTGAGAGGCTAGTCATGCATAACATCAAAACCAGCCTCCCCAACACACTCGACCCGCTCCAGTTTGCATACCGTCCAAACCGCTCTACGGACGATGCAATTTCCTCCACCCTCCACCTGGCTCTAACCCACCTAGAAAATAAAGACTCCTATGTTAGAATGCTGTTCATTGACTTCAGCTCGGCATTCAACACAATAATCCCACAACAGCTCATAAATAAGATAAACCTGCTGGGCCTTAACAATTCCCTTTGTAACTGGATCCTGGACTTTCTAACTGGAAGACCTCAGTCAGTCCGTGTCGGCAACAACACCTCGAGCACTACAACACTGAGCACAGGTGCCCCACAAGGCTGTGTGCTCAGCCCGCTGCTCTTCACACTGCTGACCCACGACTGCACTGCCAAGTTCAGCTCCAACCACATCATCAAGTTTGCTGATGACACAACAGTGGTAGGTCTCATCAGCAACAATGATGAAACGCACTACAGAGAGGAAGTGGCACAGCTGGCTGAATGGTGTGGCACAAACAATCTGTCCCTCAATGTGGAGAAGACAAAGGAGGTTGTGATAGGGCTGGGCGATTTGACCTAAAACCAAAATCTCGATTAATTGAACATTTTAACTCGATTACGATTAATGAACGATTATTTTATTTATTTTTTATTTTTTTGCCCTCATAGTTCACTGACAAGTTTTGTACAGTAAATATGCTCACATATTACAAGTGAGAGATTTTTGAATGAAGGGTGCATTACTTGATTTTAAAATAATTGAAGGAAACACACACTATCTACTATCTATGATTATTTATTGAACATCAATGTTAAACAACTGAAATTAAAGCACACATTGCCTAAAACGAACAGTCACTTTGTTCTTATAAAAAAAGTAAAAATAAATAACTTGCACTTTTGGAAATAAAATAAATTATTTTCAATGTTTTTCTTATTAAAAGTAGAAAATAAGCAGTATCTCTTCTAAACAAAATAACTCTTGTTCATATTCAGTAACGTGATTGTGCTCCAAGTGTTGAAACAAATTGGTGGTGTTACCTTTGGACGTCGAAACGTCTTGGACGTTTTTCTACAGTGTCTACATCTGACTTAATTTTGTTCGATGTCATCCTTACTGAAGCCAAAATGTGTCCAAATGACAGAGACTGCATTTTTCTTTGGTACAAGCTGCTCTAGTTGCTCAGTTGTCTCAGTGATTAAGCTCTTCATGCTCAACATGTTGGCGGAATAACGTAATGTAAGGGAGCCGGGTCACGTGACTCCACACGCGGTAGTGTTTTAAAGGGAAAGTAATCGAAATAATCGACCTGGAAAAATTTGATCGATTATAGGTTCTGAATGTCGATTTCGATTACTTTTCGATTAATCGCCCAGCCCTAGGTTGTGATGGACTTCAGAAGAAACTCCGTTGACCACCCCCCACTGACCATCGACAGCTCGACTGTGGAGAGAGTCAGCAGCACTAAATTCCTGGGGGTGCACATCACAGAGGATCTCACCTGGACCACCAACACCATGTCACTCTCCAAAAAGGCACAACAGCGCCTACACTTTCTCCGCCGGCTGAAAAGAGCAAGTCTCCCTCAACCCATCCTCACCACATTCTACAGAGGCACCATTGAGAGTGTGCTGACCAGCTGCATCACTGTCTGGTACGGGAACTGCAGTGCTGCTGACCGCAAGACCCTCCAGCGGCCAGTGAACACAGCTGCAAAGATCATCGGTGCCCCTCTCCCCTCCATCCTGGACATCTTCCTTACACGATGCTCCAGCAAAACCAACAGCATCGTGAAGGACTCCACCCATCCCTCCCACAGTCTCTTCCAGCTCCTACCAGCAGGAAGACGGTACCGGAGCATCAGAGCCCGCTCCGCCAGACTGCTCAACAGCTTTTTCCCCCAGGCTGTGAGAGCCCTGAACTCAAACCACCCCGCCCCCCTCTGAAACCCCATGCAAACCCCTACCTCCTGAAACATGGACCACCCCCCACCCCAAACCTTACCACACCAAAGAAAAACTGTATGGAACTTTAATTTTTTTTTATTTATTTTATTTTTATTTTTTGTGCAATTCAAAGTGTGCTACACACAGGTGAGTGGGCCTGTACAAACCACCTGTAGTAACACACTCTCCTCTATGTGCACTATGGACACTTTACACTATGGACACTTTACACTATGTGCACTATGGACACTTTACACTATGGACACTTACACTTTACACTATGTGCACTATGGACACTTACACACACTGCTGCGTGTGCACAATCTCACAAAAGACTCAGCAATATATGTATGTTTACATGCTCATGCACTACAAATCATCCTGCACTGTTCCCCAACCAGCTGCTGACTCAAATGTCTCTCTTTGCACATGTACAGTATTTGTGAAGCATTCGTATAGTTTGTATTTTTTATCTTCTATTTTTTAGTTTGTATAGGGTAATATTTATGTGAAGCATTCGTATAGTTGTATTTTTTTTATCCTTTATTCTTTTAGTTTGTATAGGGTAAATACTTATAGTATACTTATAGTTAAATCTATCAGTAGGTTAGTAGTGTATAGGTTTATAGTGTTTTTTACTTCATTGTTGTATGTCTGTATTTATGTAGCACCGTGGTCCTGCGAGACACGACATTTCGTTCCACTGTATGTCCCCACATGTAGCGGAATGACAATAAAGCTCAACTTGACTTGACTTGACTTGGATTGAGATCTGGTGACTGTGAAGGCCATTTGAGTAAAGTGAACTCATTGTCATGTTCAAGAAAACAGTCTGAGATGATTTGAGCTTTGTGACATGGTGCATTATCCTGCTGGAAGTAGCCATCAGAAGATGGGTATACTGTAGTCATAAAGGGATGGACATGGTCAGCAACAATACTCAGGTAGGCTGTGGCGTTTAAACGATGCTCAATTGGTACTAAGGGGCCCAAAGTGTGCCAAGAAAACATCCCCCACACCATTACACCACCACCACCAGCCTGAACCGTTGAGACAAGGCAGGATGGATCCATGCTTTCATGTTCTTTAAGCCAAATTCTGACCCTACCATCTGAATGTCGCAGCAGGAGTCGAGACTCATCAGACCAGGCAATGTTTTTCCAATCTTCTATTGTCCAATTTTGGTGAGCCTGTGCGAATTGTAGCCTCCGTTTCCTGTTCTTAGCTGACAGGAGCGGCACCTGGTGTGGTCTTCTGCTGCTGTAGCCCATCTGCTTCAGGGTTTGACATGTTGTGCGTTCAGAGATGGTATTCTGCATACCTTGGTTGTAACGATTGGTTATTTGAGTTACTGTTGCCTTTCTATCATTTCTAACCAGTCTGCCCATTCTCCTCTGACCTCTGACATCAACAAGGCATTTTCATCCGCTTACTGGATATTTTCTCTTTTTCAGACCATTCTCTGTAAACCCTAGAGATGGTTGTGCGTGAAAATCCCAGTAGATCAGCAGTTTTTGAAATACTCAGACCAGCCCGTCTGGCACCAACATTCGTTCAACGTTCAAAGTCACTTAAATCCCCTTTCTTCCCCATTATGATGCTCGGTTTGAACTTCAGCAGGTAGTCTTCACCACATCTAGATGCCTAAATGCACTGAGTTGCTGCCATGTGATTGGCTGATTAGCAATTTGTGTTACCAAGCAATTGAACAGGTGTACCTAATAAAGTGGCCGGTGAGTGTATATATATATATATATATATATATATATGTATACACACAGAACCATATTTTATCACATGCACATCTATATATTATGATGGATATTACTGAATAACATTACATGCGATATATAAGTAAATATAATGTTACATATTTTTCAATATATAAAAAGCAGCAATTTATGCACATAAAGGGACACTACAACTGTATAGTTTTGAGAAGGGCTTTTCACACATTAAATAGTTAACACTGGGTCATTCTAAACCTCAAGTAAACAGAATCCTGGGTTATCTTGTTTCACATTTCACACTGCTCAAAATTTACCAGGTTTAACAACTAATCCTGGGCATTCATAAAATTATGTTTCTCACCGTACAGTGGATTCCTAAACCCTGGGTTAATGTTCTTATTTGCAGTGTCATGCAACCACTAAGAGCTAAGAGCTCTTGCTTAGAGGAAGAGCTCTACAATGGGTGCAAACAATATGGCAGCAAGGTTGCTGAAATTAATTCAGTCCTTTCTGACTCAGTCCTTCCTTTTATGATTCAGTAGGATTAGCACAATTCATATAACTCTCCATCCATGTTTCTCACTGTATGAATGCCTGCTTGAAAGAAATGCCTGCCCTGTAACCTTTGCCTGATCCGCATCTTCCAACCACCACCAGCTCTCCAGAATCAGTCCGTGAACCCATGCAAATTGAGTCTTCATGACTGTCACTGGCAGAGCGCTAATGGCAGCTAACCAGAGATTTTGCTTGTATTGTGGTGATGGAGAATATGTGTCCCATCTGTCCTCTAAGAACAGAGGTGTGTTGTTACAACTCCCAATATTTGCCACTTACCTTTTCTCACAGGTTTGAAATGTACTGCTCCTCGTCTTTCACTTACAGTATCCTTCTTGACTCTTAGCCGTCTAGATCATCCCTGGTGCACTCTGCCATCAACTCCACCTTGTGGGATTACAAATTTAAGAATCTTTTCAAGATCTGCTGATCCTATGTCCTGACATAACACCACATGAAAAAAGTAAGGTGAACTACAGTATATTAGGTATTTAAGTTGAACTTGACGGCATCAGTTCACTGATTAGTGTCTGTATAGATCCAGAAATTGGGTTTTGCCAGTTTGTGATTGTCAGACTGAAAGGCAAACAGTATGAATGAATATGTCTCTCTCTCTCTCTCTCTTTTTGTTTTTGTTTTTGTAGAGACTATGTTTGTAGCTCAAAGTCTGGGTTGATTTCTTGTATTGTCTTCAGATGTTTTGGTTAAGTGGTCTCTTCTGAGGCAGTGTGTAAGAAGAACATCTTCAAGGACTGCCAACTGAATGCAAATCAAATACAATGTAAGCCTACCTCAGTAAGATTTTGATGACTGCAGCTCCACACAGCAACTTTTGAATAAGGAAAAAATCTGAAGATATACCTGCAGCCCCTGGTTTTTGCTTCTAAGTTTCCTACAGCCTCTAAAAAAGGCACTGTACTGCCACCCTTAAAACTTACTCCATAGTTGGAAAACTTATTTTTCATTGTGTTGGTCCACTCGCCCTTTAGGTTGGATGTCTCCACAATAAACAAATCACCCTATTGGTTCTGGAAAGCTTAACAGCTGAGGTAGTCCTGGGGCATCAGTGGCTGAACCAGCACATCCATTCTGTCCTGGACCAGAGGAAATATCCTGAAATGAAGCTTGACCTTCACATTGTACACATCCTCATTTGATTATGGCGGGGGCATAAGTGGAAAACCACATTTGTGACCCCTACCGACCATTATGAGTACCGAGTCATCGTTTTGTCATCTACAACATGCTCATATATTCCTGGAATGAGACCGAACATCATAGACATGTCAGGCTCGTGTTGGAAAGGTTGAGGAAATTCCACCTATTCCTCAAGGCAGAAAAATGTGAATTCCAAGGAATCCAGATGGATGAGGGGAAGGTGGAAGCATGTCTGTTTCTTCCTAGGCTTTGCCAATTTCTACTGCCAGTTTTTCCAGAATTATGGTTCCATCAGCACTCCACTCACCTCTCTATGAAGATCTATAATGTCTCTGCCCTGGACTCCAGTGCCTCCCTACCTCCCAACTCCTTCATTGTGCCTTCTCCTGAAAACTTTCCCCTGCATAACAGAATTATTATTATGGGCAAACAAGAACTTATTGCCATCAAGCTTGCATTGGAAGAGAAGTGGCATTGGTTGGAGGGGCAACCATCCATTCCTGGTGCTAAATGACCAACACAACCTTGAGTATCTATGAGGCCTGCCGATTAAACCAAGCATGACTCTTCACACAGGACATTGAAAATGTTCAATGTTTTAAGATTCTCGGGACTACCATTTCTACCAAGAGGCATTATCAAAAAATTTCATCAAAGGCTTTTTTTTCTTAAAACAGCTTAAAAAGTTTGGTATATCTAAAGTTGGTATGTTAAATTTTTACAGAGCTGTCATTGAAAGCGTGCTGACTTTTTCACTTATAGTGTGGTTTGGTAGCTCCACAGCTCAGCAGAGAAGTCAGATTAATAATATAACTCGGGTTGCTTCGAAAATGATTGGTTATGATCTTCCCACTATTGATGAGATTTATGTCTCAATTTTGCAGAAAAAAGGCTTAAAAATCCTAAAAGATCCTTTACATCCAGCCAGACACCTCTTTATGCCTCTTCCTTCAGGCAGACGCCTTAGAGCAATTAAAACTAAGTCTACACGTTTTTTGAACAGCACTTATTGTAGGATTGTTCACGCTCTTAATTCCTCTGGTGTCTATGCATCTGTATTTCACTCCTTATAATTGATGGGACATATATAGGCGTGTATGTATGTATGTATTTATGTTTGTTATTATTGTTGATGAGCTCACCAAAGCAAATTCCAAACAACTAAGGTGAAAGAGTGCGTAAAAAGATTGTGGAATAGTTTAATAACAACGTTCCTCAACGTCAAAATGCAAAGGCTTTGCAAATCTCACCATCTACGGTACATATCATCAAAAGCTCATTTTGTGCATAAAATTGTAAAATGTATCAGCTTAAACATTTGTTATCTATGTTCTATTGTGAATAAAATATTGGCTCATGCGATTTGAAATTCTTTTAGTTTTCATTTTATTCAAATAAAAAAAACGTCCCAACATTTCCGGAATTCGGGTTATACAATATAAATACGAAATATGCAATCTCAAAAGTATTGCCAGCCACTATTGAAATAACCTTTTAATTACTTATTTTCCACTTTCTTGTAACATGCTGAAAATACACACATGCCCAAGGGTACAAATTACTTAATTTACTATCAATTTCTCTCTCTCTGCTGGAGGCACCTGGTGAAATGACATTTTGATTATTTCCATAGCTGGATAAATAAAGTGCTGAATAAATGTTTCCCTTTTTCATTAGGCTTCTGTACATAATATGGTCTGTTTCATCTCTTTGTTTTAAAGATGATCTTTTTACTATAGTATTTTTATATTGAGTTTAGCATAATTTCCTCATGATCATAACATCAGAGACCTTATAAGGAACATATTACCTTCTGATTCATAAACTTACATCAACATTTGATGATATGCAGAACAAATCACAAGCCCAGCAGTATCTTAGTGTAGCTATAATATGTAATTTCCCCTACAACCCAAAGTGCCTGAAAACGTGTTTCTTAATTCAATAGGATATAATCAGATACACAATTAGACGACAATAAAAAATTGCAATCTTTATTTTTTTTCCAAATCTACAATAATAAGATAAATCTTACCTTATACTACAACAAAATACAATGGGTGTACAATATTCATAAAATAATCTATTTTAGTAATAATTCTGGCCATTTGGGACATGCCATTGCTCAATATGGGTTGAATAGAACATTATAATTCTATGAGATTAGGATGTGGTTTCCATTTATTATTGCTACAAAACAACACGATTGACACCAAGAATTTTCGGACATGTCAGGATTGAGACAGCCATGTCATTTTTCAATTGTTATGCAAATCATTAGGCAGCAATGGGTGGGACTGTGGAACCTAAGACTAGAATCAAAAGTGTCTGCATTTTTTAAGCAGTATGCGTAATCTTTTGGTTAAAAACAAAAAATAACAACTGTACATAAGAAAAATAAGTGACAGTCATCTGTGAATAGGCTAAGATATAAATGGCGTCCACATGATCATAACCTTTCCTTTAAATCGAAAAATGATTAGCATTCGTCTCATATTATTCGTCTCATATCGTCTCAACTGGCTAGCATATATTACTCAACTTCTCCCATATTGTTCAAATGCTAGCCCAGAAAATATTTTTACAATTTTGGACACTTCAGTCACACATAAAAAATGTATGACCTGTCAAATCCCCCAAATTAAACTAAATTGCAATGGCAAAACTTCACATTTCTTACGTATTTTTGTAATTACTTTTAACTTACAGATATCAAGGTTAGATTTAGTGAATGTATAATAACTGCTCCCCTCTTGTTCACATACAGTTGGGCAAAAAATTATTTAGTCAGCCACCAATTGTGCAAGTTCTCCCACTTAAAAAGATGAGAGAGGCCTGTAATTTTCATCATAGGTACACTTCAACTATGAGAGACAGAATGGGGGGAAAGAATCCAGGAAATCACATTGTAGGATTTTTAATGAATTAATTAGTAAATTCCTCGGTAAAATAAGTATTTGTTCACCTACAAACAAGCAGGATTTCTGGCACTCACAGACCTGTAACTTCTTCTTTAAGAGGCTTCTCTGTCCTCCACTCGTTACCTGTATTAATGACACCTGTTTGAACTCGTTATAAAAAGACACCTGTCCACAACCTCAAACAGTCACACGCCAAACTCCACTATGGCCAAGACCAAAGAGCTGTCGAAGGACACCAGAAACAAAATTGTAGACCTGCACCAGGCTGGGAAGACTGAATCTGCAATAGGCAAGCAGCTTGGTGTGAAGAAATCAACTGTGGGAGCAATTATTAGTGAAGTGAAGTGACATTCAGCCAAGTATGGTGACCCATACTCGGAATTCGTGCTCTGCATTTAACCCATCCAACGTGCACACACACAGCAGTGAACACACACACACCGTGAACACACACCCGGAGCAGTGGGCAGCCATTTTATGCTGCAGCGCCCGGGGAGCAGTTGGGGGTTCGGTGCCTTGCTCAAGGGCACCTCAGTCGTGGTATTGAGGGTGGAGAGAGCGCTGGACAATCACTCCCCCCACCTACAATTCCTGCCGGCCGGAGACTCGAACCCGCAACCTTCGGATTACAAGTCCTACTCTCTAACCATTAGGCCACGACTTCCCCCTTAGTTTTGTATGTCTTCCATTTTAGAAAATGGAAGACATACAAAACCACTGATAATCTCCCTCGATCTGGGGCTCAACGCAAGATCTCACCCCGTGGGGTCAAAATGATCACAAGAACGGTGAGCAAAAATCCCAGAACCACACGGGGGGACCTAGTGAATGACCTGCAGAGAGCTGGGACCAAAGTAACAAAGGCTACCATCAGTAATACACTACGCCGCCAGGGACTCAAATCCTGCAGTGCCAGACGTGTCCCCCTGCTTAAGCCAGTACATGTCCGGGCCCGTCTGAAGTTTGCTAGAGAGCATTTGGATGATCCAGAAGAGGATTTGGAGAATGTCATATGGTCAGATGAAACCAAAATAGAACTTTTTGGTAAAAACTCAACTCGTCGTGTTTGGAGGAGAAATAATGCTGAGTTGCATCCAAAGAACACCATACCTACTGTGAAGCATGGGGGTGGAAACATCATGCTTTGGGGCTGTTTTTCTGCAAAGGGACCAGGCGACTGATCCGTGTAAAGGAAAGAATGAATGGGGCCATGTATCGTGAGATTTTGAGCGAAAACCTCCTTCCATCAGCAAGGGCATTGAAGATGAAACGTGGCTGGGTCTTTCAGCATGACAATGATCCCAAACACACCGCCCGGGCAACGAAGGAGTGGCTTCGTAAGAAGCATTTCAAGGTCCTGGAGTGGCCTAGCCAGTCTCCAGATCTCAACCCCATAGAAAATCTTTGGAGGGAGTTGAAAGTCTGTGTTGCCCAGCGACAGCCCCAAAACATCACTGCTCTAGAGGAGATCTGCATGGAGGAATGGGCCAAAATACCAGCAACAGTGTGTGAAAACCTTGTGAAGACTTTTGACCTCTGTCATTGCCAACAAAGGGTATATAACAAAGTATTGAGATTAACTTTTGTTATTGACCAAATACTTATTTTCCACCATAATTTGAAAAATTCTTTAAAAATCAGACAATGTGATTTCCTGGATTCTTTCCCCTCATTCTGTCTCTCATAGTTGAAGTGTACCTATGATGAAAATTACAGGCCTCTCTTATCTTTTTAAGTGGGAGAACTTGCACAATTGGTGGCTGACTAAATACTTTTTTGCCCAACTGTATATATTAGTTCATTGCAATAACATGCTCCATTAACGTTTTATAACTGTTGTAACACTTTATTCAAGGGGGAAAAAAACCCTTTATAAATTAGCAAACTTTTTTTAATATTTTGCTACTGTATATAATGTAAAGACATCCATGCACAAGTGTGGCTTAAGTGTCCAAAAACGTTTGGGGGTCAACTGCATGATTTTCCACTGACAACATAAAATACATCTATTATTAAATCATGGTCACATGTATATTATAGAATATAGATAAAGAACAGAATGGCTCAGAGACTTGCTTTACTAAATACTGACAGTTGCAAAAAAAAGTTAAGTACAGGTGCTTTGGGTGACTGTGGTACTATTCTTGAAATCATTTGACCGACACAGTCCACACTATAACATTTGGGTGACATGATGCTGTATATAAATACATAACCATTTACAAATAAAACATTTAATGTCACATAAGTATGTCAAGGCCTTTACAATTAAAAAGCACAACAATAATTACTATGACAAAAATGAACAATACTTGAAAAAAAAAAAAAAAAATGCAAACATGGCACAAAGTACATGTGAATTTTACAAATCAGTAAAGATACCACACAGGTCAAATTCACTACAAAAAGGGGGATATAATAGAACTGCATTGTTTGTAATCAGCTAAAATGTTACTATTACAACACTTTAATCAAGATCAAATCTCTTGCCTAAAAGTGTGTGACTACACAGTCAGAAGTCCTGTAATATACTATAGATCCTTTTCCTTCCTTGTCTTTGTTTCGTTATATTTTAAAATAACAAAAAATATGATTTATTTGTATTTTTATGCTCTAAAGACCCTCATTTTTATACCCAGTAGCCATGAAGTATGATATTGTCCAAATTGCAATTGAACCACTTATTTGTAATGATTACATGAGAGAGCTTTAAGCATATGGTATGTTGAACTTCTGACAGATGTCATTTTTCAGAGCTCTAAGCTGTTAACATAAATGAAAACATAACCCCCCCCCAAAAAAAACAAAAAACAAAACATTGTAACATCTTTAATAAAACTCATTACAGAACATCACATTTTGCTACACGCTTAAAGATTCATTTTCCACAGATCAGAAATATTTTTTGGTGTTAAAAAAACAATAGTCAACAGACACAGCCAGTTAGAATGAACAGAGGAAGAGACTATTGAAAATTGAGGGACTGAAGGAAAAAAAAGATGGACGGACTGATTGATGGATGAGTGGATGGATGAATGGTCAGACAGACATCTACATCTCATGGGAGAGGACTTCATGCTCAGGTACACCATTAGTGTGGATTGCTGGCTGCCCATTTGGTTGTGTGTTATTCTCATTGAGTCTGCGTATGCGGTACATCTCGTAATGGATGCTGCTTGTGATATCTTTGATGTTCTGCATATGAGTTCTAGAAAACAGACAGAGAGAGAACACTTATATTAAAATATACACTCACTGGCCACTTTATTAGGTACACCTTGCTAGTACCGGGTTGGACCCCTTTTGCCTTCAGAACTGCTTTAATTCTTCGTGGCATAGATTCAACAAGGTGTTGAAAACATACATGATAGCATCACGCAGTTGCTGCAGATTTGTCGGCTGCACATCCATGATATTAATCTCCCGTTCCACCACATCCCAAAGGTGCTCTATTGGATTGAGATCTGGTGACTGTGGAGGCCATTTGAGTAAAGTGAACTCATTGTCATGTTCAAGAAACCAGTCTGAGATGATTTGAGCTTTGTGACATGGTGCATTATCCTGCTGGAAGTAGCCATCAGAAGATGGGTATACTGTAGTCATAAAGGGATGGACATGGTCAGCAACAATACTCAGGTAGGCTGTGGCGTTTAAACGATGCTCAATTTGTACTAAGGGGCCCAAAGTGTGCCAAGAAAATATCCCCCACACCATTACACCACCACCACCAGCCTGAACCGTTGAGACAAGGCAGGATGGACCCATGCTTTCATGTTCTTTACGCCAAATTCTGACCCTACCATCTGAATGTCGCAGCAGGAATCGAGACTCGTCAGGCCAGGCAACGTTTTTCCAATCTTCTATTGTCCAATTTTGGTGAGCCTGTGCGAATTGTAGCCTCCGTTTCCTGTTCTTAGCTGACAGGAGCGGCACCTGGTGTGGTCTTCTGCTGCTATAGCCCATCTGCTTCAGGGTTTGACATGTTGTGCGTTCAGAGATGGTATTCTGCATACCTTGGTTGTAACGATTGGTTATTTGAGTTACTGTTGCCTTTCTATCATCTCTAACCAGTCTGCCCATTCTCCTCTGACCTCTGACATCAACAAGGCCTTTTCGTCCACACAACTGCCGCTCACTGGATATTTTATATTTTTCTCTGTAAACCCTAGAGATGGTTGTGCGTGAAAATCCCAGTAGATCAGCAGTTTTTGAAATACTCAGACCAGCCCGTCTGGCACCAACAACCATTCCACGTTCAAAGTTACTTAAATCCCCTTTCTTCCCCATTCTGATGCTCGGTTTGAACTTCAGCAGGTAGTCTTCACCACATCTAGATGCCTAAATGCATTGTTTTTGCATGAGTTGCTGCCATGTGATTGGCTGATTAGCAATTTGTGTTACCAAGCAATTGAACAGGTGTACCTAATAAAGTGGCTGGTGAGTGTATTTATTAACAAATAAACTGCAGTTTTTTTATACAAACACTCTCTGAAATGTAAATGCTGAATTGTTGAATACCTGATGAGCAGGTCCCGCAAGTAGGCAAACTCGCAGTGTGCGGTGTTCTCAACTGCAAAAATAATAAAAAAGATGATAATGTGGTTTTAGAGAGTAATTTTGCCATAAAAAATTATTGTATAAATAGTCTGTCACTGTCTGTTTGTATACTGTATTTGTTATTGTGCTTGAGGTGTGGTAGCGTCTTATTGCCACTAGATGGCAGTACTGTATCAGACAACATTGAGTATTTGAGCAGCAAAATGATTCTTTCAGTAACATCACAATTAAAATAGGCCACAGTGAGAGTGAGCAATTGCATTAATAAAATGAAATTAAATCTAATTCGAACTTGTTCCATTTGAGTGTCACAAATTATCATAGCCAAACCAATCAAACTATTTTTATTTTTATTTTGTTGATTAGTGGCAGTTAAACACTAACATGTAAGGGTGAACATTAGTACTTCTATTGACAATCTGTCAACACTCTTCACAGATTAATGCTATTAGATTGGTTCTACCTATAACCAATAAACTCCAATAAACTCCTACCACCCTCCTGTCCATGAGTTTTGTTGAGTTTTCATATTAATATTGGCCACAGACTTTCTATGAGGAGTAGTGGTTTGCATTCTCATTGGTACATTGATTTATCCCTTATGCTCTCTGTTCCTGTTGGGTGTCCCATACTGTAGGCAAAAACACCAGATATATATGCAAATTTGTGTATTAGGGCTTTAAGTTTAGGAATTACTTTAATTATACAACAATATATTTTGCAATTAACTTTTTTAATTTAGTTCCATCCTGTTCCTTTCACATCATGTCTCAAGACAAACAAATGTCAAGGTTGAATCTGCTATAAAATAAACACTTTTCAAATTTGAAAAGAATTGATATTTCCTAAACTGCATTAAAATTAAATTGTAAAAAATCTATAATAATAATAATAATATTTAAAATATTTAGTTAAATCATTTTTTATTATAAAATTTTAAATATCAAAGAACAGAATGAAATACTTTTTTCTATTTTTATTTTAAAAAAGTGTTAACAACATGAAAAACATAACTGCATTAAACAGTTAAACGCGTTAATTCCATGATGTCCTGTAGAGTCCATCACAGTAATGTGACGTCGCTCTTTTAAAGGAACACTCCACTTATTTTGGAAATAGGCTCATTTTTCAACTCCCCAAGTGTTAAACAGTTGAGTTTTACCGTTTTCAAATCTATTCAGCCAATCTCATTAGCAAGACCATTAGCATCTCGCTCAAAAATGACCAGAGTTTCGATACACCTATACCTAGCTGGGGACTACTTTAAAGAGCTGCGTATTATCATTGCGCCTGCTGCACCCATGGTACGGTAGCAAAGTTCCTTGATTATTACGCTGGAATAAGAGTAGTTCCTAGCCATATCGGCCTAGAAAATCACAACTTTTCATTTTCCATCAGTCTTAGTACATGAGTCTTAGAAACTCTTTGGTCATTTTTGAGCGAGATGCTAATGGTCTAATCAGATTCAATGATCTATGCTAAGCTAAGCTAAAAATGCTACCGCCAGACCCGGAGAACAGCTGAATGGATTAAAAAATGGTAAAACTCAACTGTTTAACTCTTGGGGAGTTGTAAAATGAGCCTATTTCCAAAACAAGTGGAGTGTTCCTTTAAAAGCTTAGTTTAGCTGTTTAAATCTTGAAAATCTGTTTAAATACAGTAAAACAATCAAAGCAATGTAGAATGATGTGGAAACAAGTACATTCTTTACACGCAACTAAATGTTGTAAATGAAGTAAAAAAAACACAGGACACCAATCCAACAACAAAGCTCACTGCCAGAGAGGATGTGCAGATGTGATTTTGGGCAAGAAAAAGTAAGATTGAAGGAAAGTGTTGTGAGAGAGGCTGGATGTTTGTGTGTGCACTACCTTCTACTGTCCCCCATCTTGTTTTCCTGCCCAGAAGTCTTTTTCCGTTGACCTGATATTCTTGATCACTTCCCACCACAGCAAATGGGATCATCTCCTAAAACAGAGATCACACGAAAACCTTCAAGATACAAAAGTAAGACTTGGAATTACAATATACAGTCAGGAAGAAACAGAAGACACGGTCATAAACAATCTCTTTTTAACTTATATCACAATAGCAGTGATTGAGTTATAGAGATAAAAAGTGACAAGTGGACATACCCTGATCTTCTCATTAATAATTCTGTCCTCTGCATCCTCATCAAACTCCTTTTGTGGATAGATGTCGATTTCATTTGCTCGCAAGTCCTCTCTTATCTGTGCAAACACACACACCAGAAAAAAAACAATAAACAGTGTTTAGTTCCTTGTTCATCTTTGAAAAAGCATGAGTGTGCGTCCACAGAACATTGGGTCATTTAAAAAAATAATAATTCTTACTAAACTGCATGACTGACTTGCTTTTATCAAACACAGAATATATTAGAGAATGCACTGGTTGCCTTTTTCCATGCAATTAATGGAGACTGGAGCTTTCAAGCTTAAAAACGTTGGAAAAGCATCTTAAAAATTGTCCATTCAACTCTATATATTTCAAATAATCAGAAGCTATACTGTAAGTTGTGTTATGTACAGACAAAAATGTCACAGTGAGTTTGATAATGAATTAGTCCTATTTGTAAATGAACCATTTAGACCTTTTCCATAAATGAATGTGAATGGCAATTTGTTTGTTTTTTAGTTATTTTGCAACTCAACAAACTGTTAATTTCATCATATGCAAATGAGCAGCCATTACTTTCTTCAAAATGTTTCCTTTTCTGTTCCACGGCAAACAGTAAGTCATAAGTTGGGAACTAGAAGGATGACAGAATCTATTTCATTTTTAGGTGTATCTATTTCATATTTTCAGATGTCAGATTGAATAATCGCTACCCACATGAGTTCAGACCACTGGCAGTGGCATTTAAACTGGCCATTGGGAGCATAATGCAAAGAATACAGTGAGAGAGCTTTTAGCCAGCGGGATGCTTTAATGAATGATGACGAATCAAAACTACACCCCTCACTGAATCCACTCTGAGCCGGTGTTTGTTTTGATTCTCTGCTTCCATGTGGTTGATGTCATTAAACATTAAAGGAAATAAACCAGACAAATTCAGCAAGTCCACCTCAATGTTCTCAAGGTTGAAAATAGTGTCACCCTACTCTCCTGTCATGTCAAAGACCTTGTGGGGTGGAGGAAAAGGATCTAAGGATTGTGCACTGACCACACAGCCAAACATAACAGTTATGTACAAGCCCCGAAGAGCTTCTAGAGCCTGGGGTTTGTTCTGTTTGGCAGGTGAAGCAAATGTTAGGAGGAAACAGTAGCCTTGACACCCACTGAGTTTCCTCTGGCAGCATTTAGATAGGCAAAATCAATAGACGTTATGCGAGGAGAAGTATGAGAAGATGCCTTCACCAACTACAAGAGCACAATGCAAACATAGTCAGCAATAAAAGCATGAAGTAATACAACAAATAAACCATTCAGCTGAATCTCTTCAATACGGTACCCGGGAGAGGCCGTCTTCGGGTTCACTTAGTTTTGTCGTGGCCACGAGATATTAATTCGTGGGAGCGTCATATTAACTCGTGGGAACATGATATTATGTTGTGGCCACGAGATCGTTTTGTCGAGGTAACGACATCCTTATGTGTGGCCTCGAGATGCTATGTTGAGGGAACAACATATTTTTGTCGTGGCCACGAGTTTAATTCGTAAACATGACATAGCCATATGACTACATGACCATAGCAACCCGGTATTATCAGAGATGGATAAAACATTTTTATTAACATTTCATTTAATATTTGGATATTATTATTATTATTATTAGGTTATATTAACTTGTTAGGGCTATATTTTTATATTTATTTCATATAAATATAATATTTTATTATTTCCCCTTTCAAGTAACGTTCTGTAAAATTATGCTATTTGCTACCATATATTTTACAAATACTGTAAACGCCTGACAATTATGGCAATACTTTATGATTGTAGGCTATTTATGCCCATGCAAGATGATAAATGAGCGTGTTGTGTTTTCATTTACAAATGAAACAACGTGAATGATTCCTCAACGAAACACTAGGCTATATTATTAATAATTATTAATTTGCAGAAAAAAAAAAAAAAAGTTAAATTCAACCTTTAAACTGCATTTCCAATAGGCTATAAATTCCAGTCAGCATAATCAAAGCTTTATGTCCAGCATTTACAGTAGACTTATTTATAAAACTGGTCAGAACGTTATGTAAAGAGATCGAAATGAAGGGAAAAACTAATATAAAAATATAATAATAGGCTAATAATAATAATAATAATGATGATAATAATAGCTAATAATAATATACAAATATTACGGAAAAGACGATCAGTTAATGGACACACACAGCTAGCAAGACAGTGGGATGGATAAAAATGTTTTCTTGTATGTCTATTTTATTTTATGCACTTTATGTAACATTTAGCCTATTTGTGATAAACTTAATTTGAACGCTGGTTACATCGCGTGCAATTGCCTACAGTCCGTTAGCCTATGGTCAATATAATAATTTAATTATGTAATAATGTTTTTAATAATATAATAATATCTTAATTCTAAATAAAATATTAATGAATCCCTGATAATCCCGGGTTGCTATGGTCACATAGGTTTGTTTATACATTAAACTCATGGCCATGAGAAAAATATGTCATTCCCTCAACATAAGAAGTCGTGGCCACAAGAAATGGATGTCGTTCCCTCAACATAGCATCTCGAGGCCACGACATAAGGATGTCGTTACCTCGACAAAATGATCTCGTGGCCACGACAAAATATCACGTTGCCACAAGTTAATATGACGTTCCCACAAATTAATATCTTGTGGCCACGACAAAACTAAGTGAACCCGAAGATGGCCTCTCCCGGGCACCGTACTTCAATCACTATTCAATTCAATTATGATTTCTTCTTACTGGTGGAAAGCCTGTTATTGCTGTACATTAAAGGGATAAGTCATCGGTTCACATGTTTTTTGCTGGTTTTTTAAGGCAAACCTCCATGTACCAACTCCAGCTGCCCACTGCTGGATCTATCCTGTGAACCGCCTCTACCATCCTGTGAAGTTCTGCCAAGTTACAACTTAACTTGAGGTCAAATAAAACACAAAGTGCCTCACCGACCCGTGAACCCGAAAAAGATTCAACATAAAATTACTCAACCAGATCCAAGACTTTCCCTACATAATTAAGAATGTCCAAGCAGTAATTTAGATATTTTCCAATATTGATTCTACAAATTATGGGTGGTTATAGAAATTACTATCAAAAGTAATGCATGAAGCACAGCTCACAGAAGTCACTTTCAAAGAAAAGATTTCACCCACAAAAATTTGTTGAACAATGGCAAATGTGACTGAACCATTACGTATTTCAAAATGCTAGAACACTAGCAACCTATCAGCAGCTAGGACTGGAGCAGTATTGTATCAAATATTTACACATGCTTAGTCTGTTACGGTTACAGAAGTTTAAGAAATGCCCATAAAGGAACAGTTTTGCACCAATTCACACCATCAGGAAGGCGATTCCCACAGACATTGTGTGATGGCAGTTTGTATTGAGGTTAAATACTTGAAAAATAAATCATTGTTCAACTGGTGTAGCCTCTGGATGAGTGAGGCAAACTTTATTCAAATTAATGGAAAACATGCCAGATGCTCTCAAATAAATTCTTTATGTCATTCTATTATGACCTTGGGTGACTGATACAGACAAAAAAATGAAAAAGAATTTTACAAGGTGAGGAATCAAAAATTTTAATAAAAGCTTCCATCATATGGTTGGAAGAGATTCATTATCTACAAGCTGAGAGATAAATACCTTCTGTTTGAAGAAGTTTCTCTCCTCCAGGGTGAGTGTGTCTGCCTTGGCGATAACAGGAACGATGTTCACCACTTTACTTAGGTGTCTCATAAACTCAATGTCAATTGGCCGCAAACTAAAACAGAGAAGGCAGCAATACAGTAAGACCCAAAGTGGATGAATTAAAAACCAAGTAAAGTGTTAAATAGAATGGTCTCTATTCAATTACATTTAAAACAACATGGTGTAATAGTTGCTTCAAACTTAAGTATCACGTTCGAATATCGTATGAGCAGCACAAATAATCAAGGCATCGAATGGCTGACCAATATGGATAATTTATTTATTATTGGAGAAAGTAAAAGGGTTAAAAATGGAAAAAAAAAAAATACATGTCATTATTTATTTACCCTAATATCGTTCTTATTTTCTTATGCGGATCTCAAAAGCAGATTATAGCTGAAAAGTATGAAAAGGAAAAAACAAAATAAATAAAAATTAAAATGTGGTCTGTAGCAGAATGAAAATCATAGTTTGGAACAACATGGGGTAAGAAAATAAAACTAAATGCACTGTACATTTTGGGGTGAACTATGCCCTTAAGAATATGTTGAACTTTCTTCAGTGCTTGTGACTTTGCATTACTTATACTAAAAAACACAACCAGCTGGCATGTGTATTTAAATCTGCTTTGTAGAGTGTGTACTGCATCCACAACCACAAGGCACAGACAAGCAGCAATGACCTCTTTAATGGCCAGATATCCGGTTCACTCAACTCACATGACACACTGCATTTAGCCTTTTTTAACAAACTAGAACGAGCATGCACAGAGCCTCTTAGTCCCCAGGACAAAAAGATGTCACAATCTGGGCTTACAAAACTATGACATGGTGAGGACTGCAGCGCTACAGGGCTTTAAACATTTCACTGAGTGCTATAACACAAAAAGCCCTGTGAGGAATTATGTGCATTGATGATTACATGCCTATTTGAATATATAACCATTACATGCACAGTGACACAATACAGTGCATTATAAAATATTAAAACGTGTAAGTCCCCAAAACTGAAACACATTTGTGGCTTTGTGTATGCTTAAGCACATACATAGAGAAATGTGTCTAGTATGCAACATTTGAATTAGAAGCTGCATCTGTGTGGCATACAGAAGTGAAAAAACTCAAATCCTTGAATTTGAACTGAGATAGTAAACAATGCATTTACAGACCTGTACATTGTTTTACATATACTATATTACATTTATAGATATTATATATTTTTGTATTATATATGAAGACTAAGGAGGAAAAATCCTCTAAGTCAATCTGAGATTTTTTTTTTTTTTGAGTTTTTGTATCTTAGGTTTTCATATTATATATTTATTTGCTACATTTCATAAATTCATAAATATTTCATAACATTTCATTAGATTTTATTTTACTTTTTATTTTAATCAAAAGATTTTATTTTTCATTTTGAATTATCATTAAAGAGCATGTTATGAAACGCTGCATATGGGCTATTTACAGAAACATTTGTTGGTATATGTTGGTATTAATTACAAAGCTTTGGTAGGTCAGAATAAGGTAAATAGTATATTACATTCAATAAATTAAACTATATTTATAGATCATTGTGAACACAGTTTTTCCCATAATACTCAAATTTCCCCAATGGTCTAAGAAAATAATCTGTATACCCATTTTGTTTAACCAACAAAATGAGTTGAAGTAAAATCATCTTCCTGACATTCCAATTCAGATTTCTATTTCACTTAGGGCGGTCTGTTTCCTTGTGTAATTTACTTCAGTTTACTTGTGTATTTGAAAGGAAACTTTATACATCATCAGATGCACATAACTTGCACAAACCCTGGCATGGGAAAAGCCAATTTGATATTTTAATCACCTACCCCCATTTGTGGGTCTCATAATTCTTTCATAGAGGAAGGAGTCACCATTTGCGGTGGACACTTCTTGTTTTACTTTCTGTTTCCCACAAAACCACATGGAAATGGCTAGCCACCAGAGTGCGACATCCACTAATGAGATTATAAAAGTTTCCACAAGGTCTCAAAGGATCTGTGTGAAATGTTGAAGAATGAACCTCATGGCAAATTTGCAGCCAGTGCTGACATCTGAATCTGGGCCTTGATCAACAACTAAAGGGTTTATAGTTCATTTCTACTTTTCTGAAAACATGATGATTTAAAAGTAAAGAGCCAAATGCTGACAGTGGTATTGTAGTCTTGAAACTTAAATAAAAACATCAAATTTGACATGCTAGACCATCCCACTGCTGATATATTCAGACTGCATTTTTTAGAACTTTGCATAGAACTTCATCACTGTGGAATTACGGCACAGCAACCAACTGAAAAAATGCACAGCTATATGTACATTAACATTCTGCAAATTAAATATGAAATATGACAGCTACATCCATGAACACTGACTGGCTGATGGCAACGCATGAACAAACAATTTAAAGTTTTGTTTAGCTAAAACCCTTCCGCTAGTGGTTTACCATCACCAATGGGCACAATGCCCCTTTGGCTCTACCCATATTTCCCCCATGCTCTTGAGGTGAATGGGGCTGACAAAATTTCAAACACAGGAGTTACAGTCTGTGTGTACTCATGTTATTTGTCATGTGGTAAGACAAGCAGCTGTTCAGATATCTTACAAGCATGCAGCAGCTGCGAGACAGTGTCTAATAACAGTGTGCACACACCAACACACACTCGTGGAAGGAAATACCCTCTTTAAAAAAACATAACTCTACCCCCCAACCTTCTTCTGCCCTGTGCAGACACATACACATATATACCTAGAAAATGAGAATGCAAACAAAAAACACTCACAGGACCACACAATGTAATTTCACCCTGGCCCCATCCTACTCACACACACACAAACACTGGTCTGCATGACTTCCATTTATAGCAAGCAAGTTAGAAAACTATAGCAGACAAATGGAGAGGGATAAAGGATATATATGATCCTATTTACACCTGATATTAAGATGCTTTTTTTTTTTTTTTTACAAGAGGTGTGTTTATGCTTGGTAATAACTTGTCTCGTGTGACCACTTCTGATCGGTTTTTGAGGAAAGGGTCTCCAATTTCGTTACCAACTACATACATTTTGTTTTCTTAAAAATGTGTGCACCATTTTTCCTAAACATACTTCTTTTATGTGCAAACATGTTTGCCAAGCAGAATTCACAAGTATTTTGGTCAAGTTCCTATATTAACTAAATCATCCAAATGCAAAAAACAAAAACAAATAAAAAACCTGAACAAAACATAAGTGCAAAACTTGCATTGGTGGATTGACAGTTGAGTAGTAATTACTGTTTACCAGGATGCATTAAGTTGGATTAGTATTTTATACTACTAATGTGGTCCAATGTAATTGCCAAGATGGTGGTCCAAAACATTTTGTACCACTTTTACACCTCTAGTATTGGATCATCCAAAGCAGATCATAATGATGAGTGTAAATACACTTGTTACGTCTACACTGTGAAACGTCAGAAGCTGAGACTTTGAGGACTTTTCCTAAAATATATTACTGAAGGTTTTATAAATGATGGTTTATTTGAGGAGTTTAATAAGCTTGCATTTTATGTTAAGCTGACAATTAATATTACATAATAGTGATGTACTGTAGAACTTCCAGAGTTTGTCTACATACACCAAAATACACCAAAACTATTTGTATATGCTCACTGAAATGGAAGATACTTCACAGAAGCGAAGAGACTAATCATTCTAATGGTGATCAAAACACAACACATAGAGAAAACACCAATCATTCTTCACAATTATTCAAACGATTCTTCAGCCTGACCTCACAACTGAGTGCATTGAGCAGCTTACAGTATTGATTCACCCAAAGATATATTAAATTACCATATCAAGATCAAATTTCTACAAGGCCCTACTATCTAAGGAATAATAACAATAACAAAAACCTATGTTTGGTATTTGTTCAAGTTTAAATGTAATGTGAAGTGACATACTGCCAAGTATGGTGACCCATCCTCAGAATTCGTGCTCTGCATTTAACCCATCCAACGTGCACACACACACAGCAGTGAACACACACACCATGAACACACACCCGGAGCAGTGGGCAGCCATTTATGCTGCGGCACCCGGGGAGCAGTTGGGGGTTCGGTGCCTTGCTCAAGGGCACTTCAGTCGTGGTATTGAGGGTGGATAGGGCGCTGGACATTCACTCCCTCCACTTACAATCCCGGCCCGAGACTTGAACCCGCAACCTTTGGATTACGAGTCCGACTCTCTAACCAGTAGGCCACGACTTCCCTAATCCAACTTAATGCATCCTGGTAAACAGTAATTAGCCACCTACTCAACTGTTAATACACCAGTGCAAGTTTTGCACTTATGTGCGGTTTTGTTCAGGTTTTCTTTTTTTTTTTTTTGCATTTGGATGATTTAGTTAATATAGGAACATGTGTTTGTGTGTGTGTGTGTGTGTGTGTGTGTGTGTCTCTCACCAGTGTCCAGTAGGAGGAATAAAATATATGCAGCAGTGGACTCGTGAGTCTGGAATCCTCTTCTTCCTTTCGATGTTGATCTCTTCCTGTAAATACTGTTCGTACTGTGCATTAATGAACTTCATGATGGGCTGCCAGCTACAAACAGATCAGACAGATTGGGAGACACCAGGAAACACATGAAATCTAACAAGACCATAAAGTAATCAAAGAATTAGCTGAATAACAGTTAATAAAGTTGATACTGACCAGTTCTCATTGTTTAGCTGGTCTCCGAAACCTGGAGTGTCAATTACGGTCAGCTTCATTCTCACTCCCTTCTCCTCAATATCTGTATAAAAGATGAGTTTGAAGAGATGAATACACAAAGTGGACAACTATATTTATGAGACAGTTGGAAGTGTTAAAATACGACTTTTCCTTAAATGGATAAGCAGGTGTTAGCTTCGGTTTTAGTTCAGAAGGCCTTTGTACCATGACTGATGGACTTGATCTCAATTGTCTTGGGAATTCTCTCTTCCTCTGTTGTCATCAAAGATCTACGACTCACTTTAGATTTAAAAAGTGTGTTCATCAACGTGGATTTACCCAGACCACTCTGACCTATACAAAGAAAAAAAGAATCAACATCTTTAATTGGCACTGGGGATGTTGATTTAATCAGTTAATTTAGTGCAATTTAATTTTTCTTTTAAATTATAAGGACAAAAGTACACAATTGTCTCTAGAATACGTCCCTTTAAAGGTGCCATAGAATGAAAAACTGTCTTTACCCTGGCATATTTAAATAATAACAGTTCTGTACATGGAAATGACATACAGTGAGCCTCAAACACCAGTTTCCTCCTTCATATGTAAATCTCGTGATTAAAAAAGACCACTGAAAAACAGGCGAATCAGAACATAGCACCGACTGTGACGCAACAGTCGGGATCACTACGCCCCCAACATTTGCATAAACCCGCCCTTGTTCTAAGCCAGCCGAACCATCAGAAGCTCTGCAGGTATTGTAAATAAACAAGCGTGGACAACAGCGAAAATAACCAAATAAATGTTATGTTCCAGGCCGTGCAGGGGGTGTGAAGTGCAGGGATGGGTTGGTGTCTGTATTCAGAAAGGCACAGAAAGCAAATAACGCGAGCCACTAAAGGGACATGGTTAGCTCCTTGCTAGCGGTAGCCTGTTACAGTACATAAGATTTCACTCTCAGTAAGGAGAGATGAGGATGATGGCGAATGAGTTACAGATCCTGAGCACCACTGACAAGCATCTGATCTTGTGAAATGTGTGGTAAGTACTGTTGCTCCATAATGTAAACATAGTTTGTGTGATCGCGTCTCTTGAAAGTGAAACTATAACGCGATCGATGGATCGTTCAAAAGCAGTTTCATTGCCTCGCATATTAATAACGGCTCCCTGATGCCCGCGTTTTATAATACAGTATAATTACCCGACGATATAACTGCGAGAGAAAGTATTTAAATATATATTTTCCTCCCTGTGCTTCCTTCTTGCTGATGAGCCGTACTGTGAAACAGCCAATCAGAGCAGAGCTCATTATTATTCATGACCCTGCCAAATAAGCCAATAACAGACCGTTTCATTCTAGGGAGAAATCCTAGGGTTGTAAATGGACATGTAAAATCGTTTCTGGAGATTTTTTGCCCTTACCTAAGCCACATACCTTCTGTGTAGATATCAGAGAACAATTTAAAATACTGTATCAATGCATTCTATGGCACCTTTAAGGCAAGTCATCTCACACGACGGCCATCTTTGAAAAGCCTCTCGGGCATGCAAGTGCAGCTCCTATCTCTTTGAATGGGGAAACATCAAATTCTCCAAAACTGGTCGCCAAGCTTACGATTAAATTTCATATTTGAGATCACCAATGAAATCTGACAACAACTGTATCATAAATGTTGTTTAATTTGCTCACATAGTGTTATTAAAAGCTTATTTCTCAGGCTAAACCTGCCAGTCCACAGTCCTAGTGCACGTCTCAGAGCGCTGACTGTTTCTATTGACAGATTTCACGTGACGTCACACCCTCATAGGAACGCCCATCTGGAGGGCAAAACGAAGCTTAGCTCCACTGACCGCCAGCTATTTTTTACGCAGATTGCATCAAGAAATAATGTAGGAAAACGCAGATATTAAAAGGCGAGATTCAGTGGACACCTTATTGATGATGTATATTTTGTACAGGCAAGAGGATGAAGCCAGAATATAAACACAATGTGCAAAGTTTCACATTAAATGGCTTCCCATAGAAAACCATTAGAAGGAAAACACTGAACCATTAAGCGGATTGCGTTCATATTCCGGCCTCATCTGATTTCCTGTGCAAACTATGCATAATTAATATAGTGAATACTGAATTTGATCTTTTAATATTACCATTTAAATATATTACCTGCACTTTAAGTGTTTTTACAAAGTTTCGTCGCACTGTTTATGATTGAAATATTGCCGCGGGTGCTTAATATGGATTGCAAATGGCCAAAACTTGCATTTTGTTCAGAAATACCTTTGTTTTATTCTTTTGAGAGGTGATCTAAATATTTGCGGCTGGGAAACAGATTACAAATTGACACGCTTGTGCAGCAGTTCTATGGATATTTTGCCCTCCAAGTCTTCGAGCCGGTCACGTGACTGAAAACTATCAATAGCAACCGGGACTTCTAATGGCAGCTGCAGTGACGTGCTGACTTTACCGATTAGCTCTTTTGCTCAAAAGGCGAGGCTTCGTTCGATAGAGTGGCCATATTGAGCGTTGCATTTTTCCCCATTCAAAACTATACGAGTGACACGTCTTGGGTATTCTATAGTCTTTAAATACATGAACCAAAAAACCTACAAGAATGCATAAATGGGTCATATTGGTTTTCTTCAAAATATATGTGCTGTTAATAAAATTAATAAAGGAATTGATGATATATAAATGTTTTAAAATATCAAAAATTTGTATTTGTTTACTTACCTTGTATACTGTATATCCATTACAATAGATGCAACATTTTGTTCTGAGCTAATTTAGAGCTACTATCAAGTATGTTGTAGTCTGAACTTCTCAAAAGATAATGTGAGAATGAATTTTGCATACATGGATAAATCACACACAAGATTTACAACTTTCTATGCACAGCTTTTGGGCAGAGTTTGCACCTCTTCTGCTTGTTTGGGCCTTCAGCTGTCTTTTCCTCTCTGTACTTATCTAAAATCGCATACTGGCTGAGGAGATACTACATTTGATGAGGAATTTATTGGCCATTAAAAAGTATGCATATGTGTAGTATGAAAGTAATCTGGACATACTATAGCCATACATAATGGTGCTGTCGTGTTTTATGGCATCAGTTGGGTTTCTTCCCTGTCATTCACGACTCTTCTCTGTGGGCTTTACATAGTAAAGCATCCATTGAACCTCTGCTGGAATGTTGCTGGAAGTAGTAGGTCATCCAGCTACTTTTCACCTACTATTTTATGAATACTGCAAATTTGGACAAACTACTATTTTAATGTACTGATTTTGGCCTTTGTTTCTCAACTCTGGCCCTCGGGGTCCACTTTCTGGCAGAGTTTAGCTCCGATCCTAATCAAACACACCTGAACAAGTGAATCAAGGTCTTCAGGATTACTAGATGATGACAAGCAGGTGAGTTTGATCAGGGTTGGAGCTACTTTGCAGGGGAGTGGACCTCACATGCCATAGCTGAAGAACCCTGGCATATTATACAATATTTGTTTCACAGGGCTGATGTCCAAGACAGCTTCTTGATTTAGGGCAAAAGTAAACACAGCCTGTCAGGGAAATTTGAAGACATCTTGCTGTTTTTTTTTAGCATCTCACACCATGAGCAGCGTTTACGACATCTCACACAAAGACACCACTAAACAGGTCAGCTACAAATTTATCTCCAGACACCTGCATTCGACTCTATTCTGTTGCACTAGATCAAGTTGTTTTTAAACGTATTCAAAATTAACAACCCTAATTCATGTGTTCAAGTAAACAAAAAAAATAGCCATATATTGGGCAGAGTAAATGGGACTATGGTAAAGTGTGTGTGTGTGTGTTTATATGTGAAACACTGTGAGTAGCATTTTCATTCACATATGCATATTTGACACTTGCCCCCAGGTTCATTCATTGACCTTGCACACACACACTATTCTATAAAAGAGCCAGTGTTTCTAGAGGAGGTTCATAGGAGCAGCTTGTTGGATCTCTCACTGACATCCATGATAAAGCAAGAACAAAGGTTGCAGCTGGAATCAGTTGAGTGAAGCAGCCAGGCAGAGGCTCTCACTGCAGAAAGCATTAACCATGTCCGATTGAATTCTACAGAGATTTATTTTTATTTTTATAAACATATTGGTGTAGATGTAAGTAACTGAAAAACCATCCACTATAAAATCCCTGAAAGCAACCGCCAACCTCTAGATGTCTGCACAAGTTTGGTAAGGTTCTAGCTTAAAAGAGTTAGTATAAGGTAATTAGAGGATTATAGTTTGACAACAAAACACTCAAAATCACTCAACTGTCAAAAGATCAATCCATGAACAAGCCTTAAATATTTTCATAAAGCTGCTACATATATATTAATTTACCAAAGAACTCGATTAAAACAAACATCAACATGTTCTTTCAGAGACACAAAAGCCTTTGTCTCAGTTCTTAAGTCACAAAAGCAAAAGACATCCAGCACTGTCAAGAAACAATACTTCTAAAACTCTGCAAGTAGGTACATGTCTTATGTTCAGTTTTACGCAATGCCAAGAAAAATTAAATCAGGATTATATACTGCTGGAGAATAATATATCTCCAGGAAGATATTCATTTTTAAAAAGCTTGAAGTTGGATCTTGGGGGTGGGATGGCAGTTGCCAGGCAAGTTCCTGGGGTGGGGCCTGGGGTGGGGCCAATGCCAAATGCGTCAGTGAAAATAGCATAATAGGAATAAAGTCATGATTAACACTCAGTTAGGGTCATTCAGGGCATTTCTATTGTATCAGTAGAGGTGAAATTGTTGGTCTAGTGCTGGGTGATGTTGCCTGATGATTGAAGGTCTCTGGCTAGTAATTTAAGGGCTGTATGTTCAAACAGATCTGTCTGAATTAAAGATGTAATGATAATGACTGAAAATCTTCCTGATCCTTAAAAACAGTATGATAAGGTATAAACTTTAAAAGAAAATGGTGTAGGAGTAATTGCATATAATATTATATTTTATGGATATGGATGTGGATATGAAATGTACTTTTGTTCACCAATTACTATTGATTACAGCAAGGCCTTTTAGCTAACAGCTTGCTGAGCCAAATTCAGCCTATTAGTAATTTTGATATGGTCCTCTGACTGATTTAATTGAAATTGTCTTATAATCTAATCAGATTTTTCTTGTTTGCAAAACTCAGCACTACAAAAGCACTATATTCCATTTCCATTTCCAACCCATGGACCATATTCCATTTCCAACCCAAACCATAATAATTTACAAACACAACAAATTTCCACCTTGGAAATTTCCAATCTGAGAAAATTTGAGATATTGAGCTTCAAAGATTTTGCAATCCATATATTTTGTACATAGCATGTTTTTGTTTTCTACATAAAATGTCCCAAAATATGCACGACTTAAAAAAAAAAAAATCACAATGTAAATAAGTTGTCACAGAATGTCAATAATAGTATTTATTACCCTTATCAAATGTTTATTTGAACAATTTTGATCTAACTATTTAATCTATTTTATTTCATGTTTCCAGTGATATTAAATGTTTATTTGTGCATAAGAACAAAAAAGCAACACATCTGTAATTGCACACTGAAACCTCTACTTACCCACTACCATGATGTTAAACTCAAAGCCTTGTTTCATGGCTTTCCTCCTCATCTGTTCCAAGATGGCATCAATGCCCACATAGCCAAACTCACTGTTTGTCTTCTCATTCCGTGCCACAGGCGTCTTTCCTACATCTGCCATATTGCCGTAAAAACTTGTAATGACCTCTGGCCCTAAAGAAATTATGTGACACAAAAAGAGAGACAGACCATTAGCATTTTCATATGGCAACAATTGGCTTAAACATTTTTGCAAATGCAGTTTTCAGTTACATGATCAGTGGCAGCTTTATTGGTCAACTAACCCAAACAACAATTTTCAGTTTGTGTAAAAATCACGATGCAAATTTTGCCTGCAGTAAATATTTACCTGAATGTAATGGTCTCTAAACTCAAAAGTCTGATTGCTGTTTGCAACTTGCAAGTTATGCTAACTATTTACGAGTCCGACAATATTGTATTGGTATGTTTCTGTAGAGAGACCAGATGTCAGAACACATGGATATAATGTAGGGCAGAAAACCCACAACAGTTATTACCTCAAGACACATGTAAACATAAGCAACACAAACATTTCTTTTCAAAATTTTCTGTTTCACAAAACCAATTTTAACAAGTTCTTAATTCCTTAAACCTCTTCAAATTCTCCACAAATGATCAATTGATCGCTGTATCTACCAAAAGATATTAAAAATGTCAAAACATAAATCAAGCTTACCCAAAAGAGGGTATTCAGTCTGTAAAGTCGTTGAATTTGATTATTCAGTAGATTGAAAAATGTGTGACAGAAAGCAAGTGACATACAACTCAATGTGAAAGTGGGAGGGGACAAACAAAGTTGCTTTTCCTTTTTTAACAACAAAATGTGGCTTCCTCTTTTCAAAGAACGTCTAGACACTTGCACAAACGGCAAACAAAAAGATACACCTAAATATTCCAATGATGTTTTCATAAATAAATAAATAACATGTCATTTAATATAATAAATAATATACTATATCCAGATGATAACACAAGGTGAATTTACTTAACAGCAAAAAAGCATAGGCATGTACAAACATAACTTATTAGTTATGAAACACACCATTGCTTCATCAGTTGCCTGAGGTGGAAAATCTGTGACTTAACCAAAACAGTTTATGCTGCATGTTACACATCTGTACATACCATTATTAAGTAAAAAGAGAAGGGTTCAATAAAAGACAAAACTGAGAGTATAGCCAAATTTTGTGGAACAATCTTATTTTAATATGTTTTACATATTCTTTTTTATTTCACTCCTATGTTTTCAGGTACATTTTTATGTTAAAATTATCAGTCAGTCAAATGCAAAACTGTTTTGTATATGTTCATCTGTAGCTGATGTACAGTATCACAGATTTAAGAAAATAGGTTCCCGTTTCCTGTCAGTGTGATAGTCTAAAAACAAACAGTCTAAAACACTACAGAGTTACACAGACAACTACCAGCAGCCATAGTTTGGCTATAGAATGTAACATATGCCATGCGTTTCAGTCTCTAAATTAGAAACACCATTACAGTCACTGTCTCTTACACTATATACTGTGATCACATTTTTCACTTGTCACCTGAATAATCATCCTTTAAAACCCCTCACTGTAAATGTGCGATTTCACATCTAGAACAGATTGGGCTACCTGTTCAGAAAAAGCATCTTAAGTTCCAATTTAAACACGCACAATACCAAGCACACACACTAAACAGGTCCCGAGGTAGCTGTGAAGCTTGAATAACAGGGCAGATTTTACTCATCACGAATGAATGCAACTTGGAGGCCATAAAACATAATGGCATAACAAGAGGCAAAAAACAAATCAGGCAAACCACACCCCTCATGCTCCGCCTTCAGCATCAGGCGCCACCTTCACCTCAGACTCTGGCTCCAAACACTCAATGATTAATGCAGTCTTTCAGTTTGTGTGGCGTTTTGGCAAAAACTCTTCAAAGCCAATTAAAATAAAATGATGGGTCTAGGTAAACCTAACCCATCAATGAGCTTCACTGCTGAAGCCTAGAACTTTCCATTTGCCTCAGAGAAGCCTCATGGTTTACTGTGACCTATATTTTTCAAATGTTAACCCAACAGTCAATCACATGTGAAATCCACACTTCAACCTTGAGTGAACCACGGTTTCTTAATACCAAAGTGGAATGTTATCCCTGTAAGTTTAGCCAATTTGGAGCCATGAAGTCTGAGGTTCTATACCAAATCTTGAATTACATTAAGTGTGAAGACATTGTGTTTATTGTGTTCATAGTATACTGGATGTGCATTGATACATGCATCCAGAAAAGATAAGGAAAATCTACCATGTAAACAGCATGTTCAGGTGTATGCCAAATAGTCATTATCTAAACCAGGACAAGACTTGATTTTTGCTGGCCTGGTGGGTGAAACGGATCACAACGTGCGGGCATGTTAATTATGGTTTAATACACAGACACCAACGAGCATTTGTGCCATTGATTACATGACTACCCCGCTGCCCCTTCTGCCAACACCTGTTGTGGGCCATCTGCTAAGAAACAAACATGAATAGGAAAGGGGGGCAGTGACACGGGCACACAACCTATTATTTTAAATCTATCTATCTATCTATCTATCTATCTATCTATCTATCTATCTATATATATATATATATATATATATATATATATATATATATATATATATATATATATATATATATATATATATACTTTATTTTAGGGTCTCTTAACTAGTTGCTTGTTAGCACGCATATTACTAGAATATTAGCCATTTATTAGTACTAATTAAGCACATATTAATGTTTTATTCTACATGAACTACCTAAACTTAACAACTACCTTACTAACTATTAATAAGCTGCAAATTAGGAATTTATTGAGGGAAAAGTCGTAGTTAATAGTGAATAAGTGTTCCCTATTCTAAAGTGTTACCATATTTTTTTATCAATTAATTCCCCTTTTGGTTATGCATGTGCTAAATTTCATATCATAGTCCAAAACGATGGATTATCCAGAGCAGTGATTTTCAAACTCTCCAGTCACTTTTTAGCATTGGGGAACCCAAAATCAATAAACGACTGTTAGCAACATACACACAATGACACATTTTGATTAAGGTCAACATTAATCTGTAGTTCAGATAAATGATACTGTTGTAAAAGCCCGATAAGTCCTGATTTACCCTTTGCATATCTTTATGAAAGAGCCCTTTCAGCATCTAAAAACACACAAACCATATAAGACATTATAATTTAGAATAATTCAGAAAACCCAATATCCTAAATATCATATTTTTATCCTATATTTAAAATAGGATTGGATATCCTAAATATCCTATCCTATTTTATCCTAAAACTTAAATCTCAGCAAATAAAGCATCACTAAGCATGAAATACTATATGTGAATTGTAAGTCAACTACACAAAAGATCAATGAATTATGCATTAAAACAATGAATTTTCCTAGCTTAATATTGCAGAGAAACTGTATAAGCCTTTCGTAAATTAGTTACTATCAACCAAATTGCACAACGCACCTTTAACAAAGAATCTGGAAAATAATGAATTGGAAATTTATTTACCAACTAACAAAAAACATAGATCATAAAGTCTTATGTACCTGAATAAACACACATTTTTATGGGTTAATATGTGGTACAGCAAAAGTGAGATATGCAAAATAAGCTTTGTTTCATTTTGTATAGGCCATGAAATTTGGGCCAAAATAAAAATAAAAATACAACATAACATTTAAAGCCAGAAGTGATGTGGTGATGACCAGGATTTCCAGAGGGGATCAGACCCTGCTTATGCCACATGCAACACAACAGCTCTATGCATGATCTGTGTGCACTCTAATACACAACGACCAGTTTTAAATACCAAAGCAAATCTTTTCTAAAAAACTTGTAGCTTCAGTGGCAGTTATCCTGTCTCTCATGCAAAGTCTGTGGCCTATATTTTTCACTAGCATGCGTCAGTGTTCTAACAAACAGGAAATAGGGGTTACCGCTGAAGTGTGTCCCTGCACACACATGCAGGCATTTACATGCACATTCAGCTATTGTAAATGTCACATTTATGTTACTATAATTTCTTGTTTTGGAGTTTACACAATTGTCTTATATTTCATATATTTATTTTAAAACATAACACTACATGTTATTTTCATAGCATTAAATTACTACATTACATGAATTCAAATTAATTATACACTTTTTGTCAAAAAAAGAGGCATCATGAATGCAAAGAAAATAAGTCAGGAAGAACTAAGGCTGAATTATTCTGTTCAAATATATCTCAGTCCATTCTGAATAGAATGCCTGAACAGCTGACCATGCTTATAATTTTACAGTTTGCAGTCAAGAACTACAATATGTATTTCATCAGGTACATCTTGAAGTATGACCGGGTTTGTCCTCTCTGAAAATTACAACATTTAGAACCACAGAATCCCCAACTATAGGCCAGTATTCCACAGGTCTCATTTTTCCAATGAGTTCTCCAAGACATCAAGAACGCTCTACCCCTGTATCCAAAATTTGACTTGGTTGATTTCCTGTTTTCACTTTAAGGAGGTTGTGTGTCCCCCTTCTGAAGCTGATCCAACCCTGTACAGAAACCATATATCCACAGGAAAGCAAGGCAAATGCTGAAACAAGGCCATCTAACAATTTATTCCTTACTGGCAACATACAATTTAATTCTGTCTTCATTCTGAGCCAGAACTGTTGGGAATTTGCCCATGTTTAGTGGTCTGTGGTATATTGGCCCCTGTAACTGGACTTTGGTCTGGCAAAAGACATTTTAAGTCAGGAGTAGGCCAAATTAAAAATGTTTATACAACTAACAATTAGTGTCAACAGCCAATGAAGTCTAGAAGACCTGACAGTTGCCCTAAATGTGTAACGTGTCCTGGTTACACTAGGCTAGGAATGTGAATGCTGCTAAAGCTGTTCTTACAGAAAAGAGTGTGAATGACAAAATGAAGAATGAACATAGTGATATACAGCCTTATTTGCTGGTAAATGGAAAACTAAAATACTATATGACATATCATGGTTCAGTGATATGTGGCTATAAAAATAACTATTCATAATAAGTGCAAGGAAAGTCAGGCAGAACTAATTCTAAACTATCTGAAACGCATGCTCCCATAGATGTAGACCAATGAAAAAACTCCTCACGGCCAAGTATGACCTTTTCGAGTCGATTGGAAATCCTCAATTTGTTACGCTTATAAATGAGTGTATGAAATGATATGGTACTGTATGTATAGACAGTTCTAGACTGGTCTCAGATCAGCTACAGCAGCTTGGCCTGTCTGTGTTTTAATCAGTCAGAAAGCTCAAGATGCCATTTCTACAGATCAGGAAGAACTTAAAGGAGGAAGCAGTCATAAAGTTTACTGTCTTTCTTTGACTGAAGCAGATATATGGAGCCTTGAGCTACATGGATCATTTCTAGAAACTTTCACTTAAAACACCAGCTGGAAGACACAGATTATTCTCACATGCTTCATGTGTTCACCAGATGCAAACACAAGAATGAAACATTGACTTTGAGTCTCATTAGAACAGAAAATCACAAAGATGATAACTTGTAAATCATAATGTCACCATAATTTATGTAAAAAATGTAGGTGTGTTTCTCATGAATTGGAGATTTATGTGGATATTTGGCCTGAAGCCCTCCAAGTTGTGTTCTATTCACTCAATCATCAGTTAAGTCAAGGGTGCACAATCCTACCCACCTGCAAAGTTCAGTTATTGCCCTGCTCCAGCACACCTGTCTGTAATTATCAAGTGCTTCTGAAGATCTTTATTAGCTGGTTTAGTTGTGATCGATCAGGACAGGAGCCGAACTTTGAGGTAGAAGGTAGACCTCCAGGAACAGGATTGGGACTCTTGAGTTAAGTCAATAATGTGTAATACACAGTCTCAAACCTAGCTGTATTCTACACTCATCAATGTGCAAAATGTAATTTTTATGAGGGATCCCTGTCCAAGCTATGTTGGGCTTTGGTCCCTAAAGGTCTCCTGGTCTGAGGCGATTTACTTTTATTCTGTGAATATGATATTAACCTACCCAATGATTTTATGACTGAGGCTGGTCACTATACTTCACCATGCTGGATCTATTCAGTATTCCAATATGGAAAAATTCCAAATTCAGACAATAAAATTTGGTATTGCGATAGCTCAAAAAACAACTTAACAGTGTATTAAGTATAAAATCGCTGGGGATTCAGCAGTTCTTGAATAATTATTATACAGTGGGCTTGGGTAAGCATTGTATAGGCCTAATAGTAAAGTAAGCAATAATGGTATTTGTTGAATTTTTACATTTCAAATTCTGTTCACCTCCCCCTTCCCCCTTTGTTAAATGGCATAATGGAAGGGAAGGATTGTCTGTTTTTGTTGTAAAACATGAAAATTCATTTGAAAATAAAAAAAATCCACAAATCCTTGTGAAAATCTAAAGAAGCCAATGTGTCCAAAAATCTTTTGGAAATGGGGTGTTTCTTCTTAGGGCACCTGGAAAATCTATAGAATTCCACCATATCACTGTAAAAAGTCATTTCATTTTGTGTTGCTTTACATGTCAGAGTCTCATGAAGTAAACGGAGACTCCCTTGACACTATCCATCAAACATTGCCAATCAAAAGCTGCTAATGCAGATTATGGATCCACAGACTAAACCAAGAGGCTTGTATTCAGAACATTTTCTTTTCCATCTCTTCTCCCGGTGTGTACAGATCTCACAATTCCTTGTCAAAAGCCAGATGCAACTGTAAACTACACAGCCAACATACATTGATCTGTAGATGTGGTGAGTTGAACTCTGGTGCTCAGCATGAAGAATGCTACTGGTGGACTCATCTTTCATTCTGCTCATCCCTTGAGAATTCAACCTTTGCCATTACATGCCACAAGCAGATAGTGACGAAGGGTGTTAAAATACTGCATTCTACAAAGTATCTTCTAGAAAAAAAAAAAAAAATAGCCTGTATGAGTGCTGTAGTCAAAAAAAGTTGAAGAGAACTAAAAAAAAAGCCATGGGAAGAAACACTGTAAAACTATTTGTGATGAGCACAGAGTGCTAATTGTCAATATGATCACTCACAAGAAAATAATCATATTTACAGCCTATATAATGTAAATGTCTAAATCAAAAGCACTATGGAGGGTGAACATCTGACTTTTTTGAAAATGTATTTTTCATTTTAAAAAGTTGTTGGGAGACGTTGGAACTGACATAAATGAGTGCTACCTCCTCTTATTTTGTAAACATTTGTCCCAAAATAATATTTGTTAGTTAATCCCAAAATAGGCAAATATTGGTTGATTCAGCCAGACCAATATACAGTATCTCACAGAAGTGAGTACACCCCTCACATTTTTGTAAATATTTTATTATATCTTTTCATGTGACAACACTGAAGAAACAACACTTTGCTACAGTGTAAAGTAGTGAGTGTACAGCTTGTATAACAGTGTAAATTTGCCGTCCCCTCAAAATCACTCAACACACAGCCATTAATGTCTAAACCGCTGGCCATAAAAGTGAGTGCACCCCTAAGTGAAAATGTCCAAATGGGCCCAATTAGCCATTTTCTCTCCCCGGTGTCATGTGACTCGTTAGTGTTACAAGGTCTCAGGTGTGAATGGGGAGCAGGTGTGTTAAATTTGGTATTATCGCTCTCACTCTCTCATACTGGTCACTGGAAGTTCAACATGGCACCTCATGGTAAAGAACTCTCTGAGGATCTGAAAAAAAATTGTTGCTCTACATAAAGATGGCATAGGCTATAAGAAGATTGCCAAGACCCTGAAACTGAGCTGCAGCACGGTGGCCAAGACCATACAGCGGTTTAACAGGACAGGTTCCACTCAGAACAGGCCTCACCACAGTCGACCAAAGAAGTTGAGTGCACGTGCTCAGCATCATATCCAGAGGTTGTGTTTGGGAAATAGACGTATGAGTGCTGCCAGCATTGCTGCAGAGGTTGAAGGGGTGGGTGGGTGAGCCTGTCAGTGCTCAGATTTGGGATGTCAACGATTAATCGGCGATCGATTAATTGTCGATAAGCGATGTAATCGATAAAAGCTATCAATGGTCGATTAAGCAGTTTCATTTTGAGGTGCATACGGCTCATGCGCAAAACACGTGCAAACGTCTGTGAGTGACAGTGAAGATGGCTGGATCTTACACAAAAATAATTGACTAATTCACAAACTACGCTTTTAATGTGATCCAAACTTTAAAAGTACATTAAGACAGATACAATACAAAGTTATTTTGTATTGAAATGTAGTAATAAGTCATGTTCATAATTGTTACATATCGGGCACTTTGCTTCGCACGCAAGCAGGACAGATACTATAGGCTATTCATTCATACAACTTGTTAATTCGTTCCTACGACATATTAATTTGTGGCCACTGTCCAGGTTTCATTAATTTGTTCCCTAGAAAACCCATGAATTTAAATGCGGGAGCAATTTAATTCATGGCCACGAAATCTTTCATTTCCCCCCACGTTTACCACAGTAAGAGATGCGAAAACAGTGATTAAAACAACAATAACATAACAAAATAAACCTGCGAATCTAGAGGATGAGACAGTGAGGATTTGGGAAAAGAAACAATAAATAATATTAAATTTGTGACCATCTGGCAAAACAGAACACAATGCCGCATACAGCTTGATTTAAATGTATGCACTCGAATGGCATGAATCCAAAAGCATGGTCGCGATGTAACATTTGCCTGCTAACCAATTATTTCTCTTATTAACAAAGCTTTGTACCTCACTTGTGTCATAATACTCGCATTAAAATGTTTCAAATGGGTAACAGTGTGTTTTGCCGTTGCAACGCCGGTGGTTTTGGAAATGGATCACTGACCGCACGTCACAACCCCACGCACCGTACTTGTGTTTGGGATCATTTTATTTTAAATCACAATAATGTCAATTGCAAACATTGCGACAATGTTTTAAAATAACGAGCACCATGAAACCATTTAAAAAGGCGCATTCAGCGGTCTCCGTGACAGAATATGAAACAGCCCACAAAGTATAATGATCCCGTGCGTAACTACGGCACGCTCTCTTCATTTTATCAAATGATCATAATCACATCCATTCATTTTACGATCCTGCTACTAGCCTTTTATTTAGACTAAAAACCCCTTTCATACGGGTGAAGAAGCTGGCGTTTTGAGTGGCATTTGCACATCCTGTCATGCCGGTGACTATATGCTACTGCAACAGACGCATTTTGCAGTATTAAGGTTAGCGATTAATTGATCGTTAATTTAAACGACGATCGATTGTGGAAATGATCGAAAATTGACATCCCTGGCTCAGACCATACGCCGCACACTGCATCAAACTGGACGCATTCAGAATCAGCACATTAGGGGGCTTTGTTTTCAAGTGCGCAACTCACGGCATTCACCTGTTCTTCTGCTGGCGGTTATCAAACAGCGTTGCATTGCTGCGGGCGCCCCCTTCTGGATTGGGGGTGAATTGCCTGTATTCGTTGTAAGGCCTCATGCACCGAACCGAGATGCCCGTACCGTGACGGTCCGGTACGAATACATGTACCGTGCCACCCCTAATATACACATATATATACAGTGCCCTCCAAAAGTATTGGAACAGTAAGGCCAATTCCTTTATTTTTGCTGTAGACTGTAAACATTTGGGTTTGACATCAAAAGATGAATATGAGATGAGAGATTAACATTTCAGCTTTTATTTACAGGTATTTTCATCTGGATCCAGGGCTCTCAAGTGTCACGCATTGAGCGTGACAGTCACTCATTTCGGTCTATTGTCACGCACTCCCGCCACACATTGTATTTCTCACGCAGAAAAAACTATTTATAATATATTTAATATACCGCAGCGCCCAACATTTCTCTGGCCGCGCCGCTCTCGCTATGGAACCGGCAGGATTCAAGCGCGTCTCCCCTGGAGTTCTTAGTCGAGCCTGCCACTTATCAGCCAATCAAAAAATAGAAATAGGCTACACAATAGCCAATCAGAAAATAGCACTATTGTATCTGGGTAAGATTTAACGCAACAACCAATGAAAAAAAGCATCCTGAAATTGTTCACCATCTTCCTCGTTCACCCACAGAGGAAACCACTGGAGCCCCGAGCATCACTTTGAGCACAAAGTAATGATCTCCTGTTACAGCAAATTCACAACTTGTTTGACACAAACAATATTATGACAACTTGACTGCTGTTAGAGAATGTTTCCCAGATAATTAACATCAGTTTTTCATGAGTGTCTGTTACTTAGCCAACAGTTTTACAGCCTGTTCACTGACAACATCTGCTCAGAACAAGTAGTCTAGGCCTAGTCATATTTTCGTTATCACACGATGACTGACATATTGTCACATTATAAATATATCTCTCTCCAATAGGCTTAATAATTTTATTAGCACTAAATTAATTCAAGTGTATTGCATAGTTGATGTTATAGGTCACTTTTAAAATCATGTCATATTTTATAATTATATCCTGGCCATGGATGCATTAATCATTGCATCTGTCTTTCAAAGATGTCAGGTAAAAGGCAACTAAGCATCCTTTCATTCACCCTGAGAGGAAAGCCCCCCCAAAAAGGGCAGGTTACAGGATGCTGGCCCAGAGAAGGTGGTGAAAATGGTAGGCACATTAGAGGAGGAGACGGTGCAGGTGGAAGATGATGAGACAGTGCAGGTGGAAGATGAATAGACCGTACAGGTGGAAGATGAAGAGACAGTGCAGGTGGAAGATGATGAGACAGTGCAGGTGGAAGAGACGGTGCAGGTGGAAGAGGAAGAGACGGTGGAGGAGATGGCTAAGGCTATTGAGAAATAGAGGCCCCTGGTTCCTTTTTTCAAAGGTGACTGGCTTGAACCAATTTGGGAGGCTATCAAAGATCGCAGCCTTGGTTCTAGTCCTTCCACATTCTAATGCTGATGCTGAGAGGGTATTTTCGATGGTTGGTTTGAACAAAACCTCAACACGAAACAGCTTGTCTCTGGACGGGACATTGGGGGGGGGGGGGGGGGGGGGGGTGAGATGTCACTCTTGCCTGTCTTCAAAACTTGAGAGCCCTGTGGATCTGATACACAACTTAGAAGATAGCACCTTTTGTTTGAACCCACCCTTGTTCTAATCCTTGTTTAATATTGACCAAGCACCATTTAATTCAAATTTCCACTTATTCTTTAATATTTGGCCATTTTTTTCTTGAAATGAAATGCTACAGCCACTGTAATTAAATGAATATGTGGACATCAAAGCGTGTAAGCTCAGAGTGAGGGTTTGAGCTTTTATTTTGAAACCGCGATGTATACTCCTGTGTTTGTGTAGATTTATAAATGATTTACTTTACAAAGGATATAATAAACCCAAACTCACAACAGCATGCAGAGATGAGTTTGAGTCGCTCCACATGTAAATATTCCGATGGCCGCCACTTAGACAGCCATCGGAAAAGACCACTGGAACCAGCTGAGCCCATTCAATCTGACTTGCTGCAGTTTGGAACTGAACTGCTGGTTTGTTTGGCCAGAGGAGAACTGCCCAAGTTGGTTTCTCCCAAGGTTTTGTGCAGTGCTTTGACACAATTTGCATTGTAAAAGCGCTATATAAGTAAAGGTGACTTGACTTGACTTAAATGATAAATTTCTGTGGAGCTACTGTGAATGGAGCCGCTGTGAGACGCACGTGATTAACCTACACACATGGAAATAATTAAAGCCCATATACTGTGTGAACTGCATCGCATATACTTATTTAATTAAATCATGGCGTTTGTGAATTCACAATTATGCTTAATTATGATTTTTTAAATGGGTTTATTATATCATGCAGTCTTGGAAAATAGTCAAAAAATTTGTTTTATGGATTCTAGTCCGTGAAATGCTCCACTTCCGGTATTTTGCCGGTTAGTCGACGCGAGCAAAATCGACTAGTCGACTAAAATCGACGAATCGCGACAGCCCTAATATATATATATATATATATATATATATATATATATATATATGTGTGTGTGTTATGCAACCTTTCAGAAGATGCGTGGAATTTTAATTGTCCACATCATTTCAAACAGCACTCAACATTGAGATTTACCCCATGTAATGTACCTAATAAAATAATTACAGTGTCTAATAAAGTTATTGGCCAACTAAATCAAAGCCATTTTTTACATTTGGAGCATAAATTACATTTGGATGCATGTACATGATGTTAAAAAATGGGTTCATGCTTTAAAAAAAGAAAGAAAACAGCTGCAATGAAATAATATATTTCAGAAAAAGAAGAAGAATTTCATCTGTTCTACAGATGTGGTTGGATTTGTTGTGAAATGATTGGGTCGATATTTGAGGAAATGGTGTTTTATCTGAAAAAGGAACTCTGCTAAACAGGTATCATATAACCTTATTGATATAACTGGAGATGACAGAAGTATTTGTAATCGGTTTATAAACATGCTCAAACACAACCAAAAGATCAGTGTTCTAGGTAAATTCCTAACTGCTGTTACTGGAAAAAAATTACTGAAAGTAATCTGACACTCACTGACAAATGCAATCAGAAGTTAAACAGAGGAACAGAACAGATCTGTGTTGAATACACAGGCCAATAAGCTTCCATATTAATGACAACAATTAAACGACAGGAACTGCATTGTCATGCAACACAAACTGGGTCCAATGTAAACTAATTAGAAGAATTGATTATCAAAATGTCTGATTTCTAGAAACTAAGAGCAGTGATGACACACACCCCACACAAAGAAAAGAGAGGGCCAGGAGGAGGAGAGAAAGGGTGGGGGGTGGAAGAAAGTAGAAGGAGGGGTTCACTGAGCTTATCATCTGTTTCAATGCACAGACAAACAAGAGAAAGAGAGGTCTTAAAACACAGTACAAAACTCCACAAACGCTAGCCAAAATCTCCCCTTCTCTTCCTCTCTCACTTGCTTCCTTTCCTCAGAGCGCATTGAGGACACCTGGGGAATTTGTGCAATATTACACAAACACACACACACACACACACACACACACACACACACACACGCGTGACCCGCTCTGTAAAAGCGTTACAGCCTCTCTGAATGAGACTCTGGAAAGAGATGTAAAACTCGTGCAAAGAAAGCCTGTTTTAACAGAAGTAAACATGGAGAGCAGATAGTGACTCACCCTTCTTTTAGTAGCCCTTGTTGTCTTTCTTTATCTCTCTTTCTGTCCTTCTTTCTCTGTGCCTGAGTCAGTCAGCCTGCAACACCAGCTGGACTCACAGCCACGCCCACTCAAGGGTCATGTGACCACAGAACAGCCAAGCAGCACTCATCACCCATTCAAACAGGCTATAGTAGAACCTGTCATGTTGTGTGGCTCAGGTTTTGCATACACTATGGGGACCAAATGTCTCCACAAAAGTAGAATAATTTTACCTAGTGTACTTTGTGAAAGAAAGAAAACGCTTAATAAACGTATCTGAGATATATAATGTCTTGAGAGATTTTGTGAGGATTAAATGAGCAGGGTAAATAGAAAATATAATTAGCTCAGTATAAAAACAATGGACGTCAAAAGAAAGTCCCCACCATGATATAAAAACATGCACTTGAATGTGTATTCCCATGTGTACGAGTACTTTAAATGTCCCTTACTGAAATAAACCCTAATTTGTATTATTAAAGGTATATCGTTGTAAGCGGATCAATTTTGCATTATAAATTAAAGAAAATGTCATTGTATAAAAAAAATATATATATTTGCCTAAAGTTCGGTAGGTGTAAATGTGTTCCCTCCAATATCAAAATAGTTGTCATATTGATTGAATATAACATTTATTTATTTGTTTAGAATACATAACTGAGTAACTCTTTTGGCATCACTCATTCATTGTGCCTGGTAAATCACTTTTCTCTTTTAAGAGATGTTTTGAGGTGGAATGTTACAGGGTTGAAGATCAGTGCAAAAACTCCTTGGAAATATTGCCTAACCCCACATTACAATCAGTTTTCTTGTGCTTCTAATGCAAAAGTTAATTTTCACTACACTTTGTTCAACAACATACATTTACGTAAATTTTAAATTAGTCACAGTCGATACAAGAGGAAAAGATTATATCTTTTAAGAGGATCTTTTAATATATCTTTGCCATCACTGTATCAGTGAAACACAGATGTCTATGAACATGTGCATAAGTATGTTTGCATGCATGTGTACAACTGCATATGCACGTGTGTGTCTGTATTTTCTGAACATTCAAGAAAGTAAACATGCAAAATTCAGGAAGTCATTAAACTGCACAAAACAGTGCTGTATCTTTAAAAGGTTAAAAGGAAGCCAACTATCAGTGTTCAGTGGATTACAATTATTAAACTCAACAGTTCTTCTGCCACACACTGATGCAGTCTTGTGTGTCTGAAAGTAACCACATCCAGCCACCTGTTGTGTAGCAAAGACTGATCACAGATGTGATAAAACTGCATTCTACACTGAATATAATGAGATGACAGTCATGTGTGCAAAGTTTTGTTCAGGTTTTGAAACTTCAAATAAATTCTAAAGTAATCAGACACTGAGAATAATGAGAGAGAGACTTCAGGGTACAGGAAGTAGCCTGTAAAGATGTGTTAGTGTAATTCTGAATACATAAGAGAATAGATGCATTGTTACTCAGGCACTCCTATAGGCTCATTGGAAGCATAGACCAGAGAAAGACAATGAGAGAGGGTGGGAGAGAGACTGTAGTCTACTTCCTGTAGTCATTTAGGGTTTCTCTGCTTATCTTAATTATGCATTTACATGCGAGATTGATCCTTAGAGGTTTGACAACATAACTTCCTGTCCATGATAACTACCATAAACATTCAAATATTACTGGCCAGTTGTTCTTCACACATAATCAGCCTATTCCTGAGATTCTAGGCTGGAATTATTTGTTGTTTTAGAGTGAATGTTTGTGTTGGTTTCCTCACAGGAAGTTATCAGAAAGCAAATGAAGGTGTATTACTGCCCAGTAGCAAAATGAAGAAAAACCAGTCAGAGAGACAAAGGGACAGAGAGATAGAGAGTGTAGAGGAGGAAGTCTGTGCTGTGCAAGATTAGATATGATAGTGAGAGCCACGCTTTATAATTACAGAATAGGGAATTAATTTCACAGCTTTCGTAGTACTGAGGCAGTGAGGATGACTCATTCTTAAGGCCTGCAGATTTAAGACCCTCTCTTATCTGGAAGAGGCTTGGGTTTAATACCTTCCTGTCCCCTTGGTGCTTTTCTGTCCTACTCAACTGAAGGATATTTAGTTTGAGGATGATATGTGGTTATAGTAGAACTGTCACCTTAAAATGTCCTAAAGGGTCTCAATGATTCAATACAGTCATAATCCACGGTCAGACATTGATTACTAGAAAGCATTTAAGATTGGTTTTATTGTTTTTTTTTCTGAACTAATTTACTCTGTGTTCAAATATGCAAAGCTTGTGCTTTACTTTTACTCTATATTACCAGAAATATATTTTAAATTATACAGTTATATGTTTTTCAGAGCACTCTTTGTCTTTTCTTTTTTTACCCTTGAAACAACTCAAAGTTATGAGTTTCAACAGCTGCAAGATCTGAGTTTACTGTAAACACAATGGCTGCGCCCAAATGCTGAAAAATGCTGCCTCCACAGACAGTATACAGAGGTATGTCTAAATCCTGTCACATCCTGTCTACTGTGACACGATGTTTCCCTTGTATCATGTGTCTTTGATTCTGTGACAGTTGAGCTAAAAAATGTAATGGGATCTAAAAGTTGGTTTCCTTTACGTGTACGTGCATTTTGAACAACTTTTGCATTATTGATTTTTTTTTTTAGCAAGAAATGAGTTTTAATATTCAATGAAAAATTATATTAGCATTAATTAAATATTCTTTAGTCGTGGCCTAATGGTTAGAGAGTCGGACTCGTAATCCAAAGGTTGCGGGTTCGAGTCTCGGGCCGGCAGGGATTGTAGGTGGGGGGAGTGAATGTCCAGCGCTCTCTCCACCCTCAATACCACGCCAGAGGTGCCCTTGAGCAAGGCACCGAACCCCCAACTGCTTCCCGGGCGCCGCAGCATAAATGGCTTCCCACTGCTCCGGGTGTATGTTCACGGTGTGTGTGTGTTCACTGCTTTGTGTGTGCACGTTGGATGGGTTAAATGCAGAGCACGAATTCCGAGTATGGGTCACCATACTTGGCAGTATGTCACTTCACTATCAAAGCTCTCCCTATTTTGTAAGAGATCATTATACTGCTTCAGAAGCCTGTCCAAAATAATTTTCTTGAGGCACCTTTGTTCGCAAATGCAGCCTGTGAATTTATTGCAATAAGGCAACTGCCTTTTGGACACTGTCAATGTCTCCAGCTCATTCCTTTACAACTGGCCACTTACAAAATGACATGTTTGAAGGCTCTGTCTGAAGCAAAATAATTCAAAAGAGAAAAACAACCTTGGGACAGTTTGTTCATTTATTGAAAGCCTGTTTCTCTGAGGTAAATTAAAAAACAGACATTGTATTGTACCCATGTTTGTTGTTAATTCATTCCAGTTGTGTGGTCACTTCCTGCACTGCTTATAATTCGGTTACAGTTGCTCAGCCACAGGTCACATCACAACTCCCAAGAATCACCACATAAGACTGAGCCTGGTTTCTCCCAAGGTTTTTTTCTCCATTCTGTCACCGATGGAGTTTTGGTTCCTTGCCGCTGTCGCCTCTGGCTTGCTTAGTTGGAGACACTTCATTTCCAGCGATATCGTCGACCTGATTGCAAAGACACTATTTTAAACTGAACTGAGCTGCATGATGACATCACTGAATTCAATAATGAAATGCCTTTAACTGAAAATCTTTTTTTTTATCTTTTCATTTTACATTATTGACACTATTTTCCTTTTTTGATATTGTGCAGTTGCTTTGACACAATTTACTTGGTTAAAAGCGCTATAAATACAGGTGACTTGACTTGATTGCATCTTTGTAATCAGTAGAGAATGAAACCTCCTAGAGCTGGATGAACCCTTTTCCTTTTTTGATATTGTGCAGTTGCTTTGACACAATTTACTTGGTTAAAAGCGCTATAAATACAGGTGACTTGACTTGATTGCATCTTTGTAATCAGTAGAGAATGAAACCTCCTAGAGCTGGATGAACCCTGCTGTTCGGTATTCTGAGGCTGTCAGCTGTGAGTCATGAGGTCATAATGTGCAGAACACAAAGGGAACATAAGGTAGGTTAAAGGTTACTTTGCACCCCCCACCGAATAAATAATTTATCTTTCTCTCACTCCAACACACACACATCAAAGCTTTTCACTGGGGTCCACAGCGAAAACACAGTGAAGTCAGGCCACTGCGGGGGAGAGGGTAAGGTACGTCCAAGATTGTGGTTCAACTAACATCCTTATGTGATGATGCTTGTTATTAAGGATGTGAGAAGCTGAATACATTATTTGTAATGGCCCAAATCTTCAAAACGAATTACAGTTTGTAACAAATAATAGAAAAACATTTTTAGATGCATTTACTACTTGTGCTTGGTTGATAACAGCCAGGTGACAGCACAATATTAATAACTAAAATTACAATGCAGTAGTGAGTGTGTAAAGTGAATGTATGTTAAACTTCAATCAAATGTTTGCTGCAGTTTCCTATGCAAGCTTGTGAAGCTGTCATGGCAATACTGTACTTTGAACTCTGATTTCCTAAGGGCTGAGATGAAAAGGTATAGTAGCTAGATGAGTAGAAATATGTAAGTAGAAGCATCATTTGTTTAAGTGTAAATAGGACATCCTTAGCATCAGTTCTCTCTTTCACACATGGTTGTCCAGTACAGTACAGCATTTTGTGTAACATATATGAATTAAATTGGAAAAAAGGGATTGGAGAACTTTTTAAACTCCACCCAAGCATACCAACTTGGACTACCTGATCCACTTTCACTTGGGGAACTGAAGTAGTAAATGCTTTGCAATGACAAGTGGCAATACTGAATTAATTCATCCATGTTTGAACCAGAAACTGATTCCAAAGAAGAAGAGGAAGAGCGAATCATACAGGGTCATCTACAAGGCGATGTATCAGAAGAGTAAAGCATTTTATGTATCATTCTCTACAATGTCGAGCACGTAACGGTAGGGCTGTAGTATAGTCCGGACTCGAGACGTTTTTCTGTCGTCTCGGACTTGTCTTGGACTCGTTGGTATTTGGACTCGGACTTGGTCATTGGACTTGCCAAGTGTTCTAGTTGGTCTCGACCGAGTCCAGCTATATATACTTTTTTTCTCTTTCAAAACAAAACCCTTAATCTGGCTTGCTTGTTCGGAAAATGGGTAATGTAATTGGTTTAATTTACAATCTATCTAGAACGGGCATTGCCATTGGTCGCCTGGTAAATGCACGGCTGCGTCATACGCCTGGCTCTGAGTGTGCGCGCTGCACAGAGGCATAATTCATTTTTATTTTGGCCACAGACACAATGTCGGCGAGTTGCATAATACAGTTTGGTTTTACAAAGTTCGTTGGAGTTTTCCCTCTCTTCCACCTGACTTTCCTTTGCTTTTATATGGCTTATAAATGCCCGCGCGCAATTCACTTTCACCGCATATCAGCGCACGTGATTAACCGCTCTCTTGTGATGCTCTCTATGCCATTCACACAGAATGTGTTTTTGTGTTGACAAAGATGCGACGCGGGCAGTGGAATAGAAAAAAATGCAAGAAGATGGGAGTTAAACATATTTTAATAATTAGAGCGCCGCGTTTTTAGAAAGCCGTTTCACGAGACGCTGCAAGAGACGCGAGCGCAACAGTCAAACGCGTCCATGTTTACATAGAAAAAAACTATGGAAAACAGCATAATCGAATAAAAAACCTGTGAATAACTACTACTGAATGTCTGATATTTCATGTGTGCATCAGGGTGACAGGCTGAAAACGACCTAGGTTACGTATGTAACCCAGGTTCCCTGAAGGGAACGAGAGCTTCGTCCGAAGACGCTATGGGAACGCTCTCAGCGTCATTCCGCTCTGAATATCGTATGTAATCAGTCCAAATAGAAGGGCGAAGCGTCACGGGCGGGGTGACGCCACAACCAGGAAGTATATAAGCACGTGAGGCGGCGCCCGCGTCAGCTCCATGTCATGAAGCAAGCGCTGGCAGGGATGCCGGAAGTATGGCTACGAGACGCAGCTCTCGTTCCCTTCAGGGAACCTGGGTTACATACGTAACCTAGGTCGTTCCCTTCCAGGAACGTCGAGCTGCGTCCGAAGACGCTATGGGGACGCTATACCAACGCCTCCATACTGACAAGTCCCTGTCTGTGTCAGGACAAAAGGACAGCGGAGCCTGGAGTGGCTCGGACATCAAGGTTGTAAAACCTCGCAAAGGTCAGGGGCGTGGACCATCCAGCAGCGTCGCAGATGTCCCGTATTGGGACACCTGCCCAAAGGGCCTTTGAGGCCGCCATACCTCTAGTTGAGTACGCTCTGACTCCCAACGGATGGGCAAGCCCAGAGGCCCCGTAAGCGAGATTAACAGCATCCACGATCCACCTACTAAGAGTGGGCTTCGTAGCAGGAAGACCCCTCTTAGGCGGACCATAGCACACTAGCAACTGGTCCGACTTTCTCCACAGGGCAGCTCTGTGGATGTAAGCACTGGGCACACACAGTGGTGCTTCTCCTGGTCAGGCTCCCTGAAGGGAGGAGGACGGAAGGCCTGCAGTAAGACCGGCTGTGGTACGACTGTCGGGACTTTAGGAAGATACCCCGGACGGGGGTAGAGAAATGCCTTCGCCATGCCGGGCGCAAAGTCAATATGAGAAGGGGCCGACGAGAGGGCCTGAAGGTCACCCACCCTCCTCAGAGAAGTGATGGCCAACAGGAAGACAGTCTTAATAGTGAGGAGTCTATCAGTTATCTCCTCAAGAGGCTCGAACGGCGCCCTACTCAGAGCCTCTAATACCACAGCCAAGTCCCACGTAGGGACTCGTGATCGCACCGGAGGCCTCAGCCTCAGCGCACCGCGGAGGAAACGTATAACCAGGGGTTGTCTACCCACTGACTGGCCATCGATAAGGGCGTGGTATGACGAAATAGCAGCCACGTAGACCTTAATCGTGGAGTGGGTTAACCCTGCGGAGAAACGAGCCTGCAGGAACTCCAGCACTGTACCAACTGGGCAGTTAACTGGGTCAAATTGGTGGTCTCCGCACCACGAAGTGAAGAGTTTCCACTTCAGGGCATACAGTTTCCTCGTAGAGGGAGCTCTGGATTGAAGGAGGGTCTCAACAACCTCAGTTGACAGACCGGAAGCTACGAGTTGCGCCCCCTCAGAGGCCATACCCACAGCTTCCATAGCTCCGGGCGGGGGTGCACAATGGTGCCCCCTGCCTGTGAGAGGAGATCTCTTCTGACAGGCACCGGCCACGGGGTGCCGTCGAGAAGAGCAATCAGGTCCGAGAACCATACTCGGCCCGGCCAGAACGGCGCTACTAGCAGTAGACTGACCGCGTCCCGGCGCACTCTCTCAAGAACTCCCGGGAGCAGAGCGATCGGGGGGAAGGCGTACAGACGCAGCCTCGGCCACGTCTGCACCATAGCATCCAGACCCAGCGGGGCTGGCGGAGCTAGAGAGAACCAGAGGGGACATTGCGCTGACTCTCGAGTGGCGAAGAGGTCCACCTGTGCCTGGCCAAAGACCTTCCAGATCTGCTTCACCACCTCTGGGTGAAGCATCCATTCCCCGGGCCTCAGCCACTGCCTCGACAGAACGTCTGCTCCCACATTGAGACGCCCAGGGACGTGTATAGCTCTCAAGGATAGGAGCTTGCCCTGGGCCCACACCAGGATCTGGCGCGCCAGCTTGTTCAAGGGGCGCGACCTCAGACCTCCTTGGTGATTGATATAAGAGACTACTGCCGTGCTGTCGGTGCGCACCAGCACATGGCGGTCTCTTAGGTCCGGGAGGAAGTGCTTGAGTGCACAGAACACAGCTAGGATCTCTAGCAGGTTGATATGCCACGATTGGTGGCGTCGACTCCACAGACCACGGGCAGGGTGGCCACTCATGACCGCACCCCAACCGGTGAGGGATGCGTCCGTCGCTAGCGAGACACGGCGACATGGAGCTCCCAGCACCGGGCCCTGAACCACGAACTGAGGATCCCTCCACATGTCTAAGGCACGGAACCCACGGCGTGACACTTTGACAGCGCGGAGCGAGTCTCCCCTCAAGGAGACCCCTCTGTTCTTGGGCCACCACTGTAGGGGCCTCATGTACAGCAGGCCAGAAGGAATCACGCTGGACGCTGCTGCCATAAGCCCTAGCAGCCTCTGAAACTGCTTGACAGTGAATGGCTGGCCTTGACGCACTCTCTTGACTGCCGTGAGAATCGACTCGATCCGAGCAGGGGTCAAACACGCCTGCATCGTGGTCGAATCCCACACCACGCCTAGATAAGTGGTTCTCTGAACTGGAGAAAGCACACTTTTCTTGGCGTTGAGTCTCAACCCCAACTCTCTCATGTGGGCGGGAACGACATCTCGATGCCGAACCGCCAACTGCTCTGTCTGAGCGAGAATCAACCAATCGTCGATGTAATTGAGTATGCGGATGCCCTGCAGTCGCAACGGGACCAGTGCCGCATCCACACACTTGGTGAAAGTGCGGGGTGAGAGTGCTAGGCCGAAAGGAAGAACCCGATACTGATACCCCCGAAAGCGAACCTCAGGAACTTCCTGTGAGAGGGAAGGATGGATATATGGAAGTAGGCATCTTTGAGATCTATCGAGACAAACCAGTCCTCGGACCTGGTCTAAGATACAATCTGCCTGACTGTAAGCATCTTGAACTTCAGCTTTCTGACTGAGCGGTTCAGAGCTCGCAGATCCAATATGGGCCTCAGCCCCCCATCCTTCTTCGGAACAATGAAGTATCGGCTGTAGAAGCCGGCGCGAGTCTCGTGAGGAGGAACCAACTCGATGGCTTCCTTCCTTACTAAATTCTCGACTTCTTGTTCCAGAACCAGAGCCTGCTCGGTGCGGACCGTAGCCACGCAAACCCCGTTGAACGGCGGAGGTGGCCCATCGAACTGGATGGAATAACCATACTCTACCGTCCGCAGGACCCAAAGAGACACATCTGGCAGCCGCTGCCAAGCCGCTAGATGATCTACTAAGGGAATCAGTCTCTCGAGACTGACCTCTGGTGTTAGAGATATGGCCAGACCACTGTCTTGCTGCGGCTCTCCGGAGGAAGACGCGGTCTCTGGCACTTGAGGCGAGTTTCTCAGACCCGCAGTCACAACCGGTGGGGGACTCTGAGAACAGCACTCGCTGGGACCTACTGTGCCCTGGAACTGCAGGGTTGACATACAGATCCCCGGAGGGCACCGAGGGGAGACGGTTACCGGGTACCGCGGTGTAAGCCGCTCCACCCCAGTAGGGGCCGCCCTCCGAAGTCCTGGAAGTGTGCCGAGGACCTCCTAGCCGTAAGGGTATCCCGAAGATCAGCCTTCGCCTTAGAGGTACTCGGCGCAGAGCGCCGTCGCACTCGGCTCCGCCGCGGGGGAGCACGAGTGGCCACGCTCTGCTTCTGCGCAGCCCGGTACGAGGAGCTGGTATGTGGAGGGGACTGCTCCTGCCCAGCAGTCCCCCGAGTTAGAGATCGGCGAGGGAGGAACCGCTGAAACGCCTCCGTCTGCTTGCGAGCCTCCTGAAATCTGTCGACGACCAAGCTGACTGCATCGCCGAACAGACCAGAAGGCTGAAGCGGGGCGTCCATGAGGCAGAACCTGTCTTTCACCTGAATATCAGACAGGTTCAGCCACAGGTGCCTCTCCGTTGCCACCATAGCTGCCATGGAGCGGCCGATGGCACGGGCCGACTCCTTGGTGGCGCGGAGGGCAAGATCAGCGGTCTTCCTCAGCTCAGAAATATCTTCTGGCCTAACCTCACCGCCCTCATCTAACTCTCTCAGCAGTTCGGCCTGGTACGCCTGTAACACCGCCATGGTGTGCAGACACGCACCGGCCTGGCCTGCTGCCGCATACCCCCTGCCCACTAAGGATGAAGTCGTGCGCAGAGGCTTAGTAGGCAGGGTAGGAGCCTTCAAGGACGACGCCGTGAGCAGGGACAGATAGCTCGCAAGCGTCCGTTCAACCCGTGGCATCGTCCTGTACCCGCACGCGTCCAGGTCCCGCGCATTGCCATAATAGTGTGATGCGGGGACGAACGGGCGGGACGAGAACGGTCTCGACCACGATCTCGACACCTCAGCGTGGAGATCGGGGAAAAATGGAAGGCTCCTGCGGCGAGGTGGTTGCCGCGAGCGCAGAAAACGCTCATCTAATAGACTTGACTGCAGCTTTGTTGATTTTTCGGGGGGCCAACTGATGTCAAGCTTGGCCACTGCCCTAGTAACCACCTCTAAAAGCTCCTCGTACTGGGGTGTGGGCGGCGAACCCTCGTCGGCGCTCGACGCCTCAGCCTCCTCAGAGGACGAGAGACGGAGCTCCGAGCCCTCGTCTCGAGAGGAAGGAACCGCTCCCTCAAGAGACGGGGCACCAGATCTGGCGGTTACGGGAGGAGATAGGGAAATTCCCGTCTCACTCTCGTCCGCCAAATCAGGCTGTGAGCCCCACGAGTGCAGCCGCCGCTCTGCCTCGGCAAAAGCGGGGCCAGCACCGTGCGGGGAACTCACAAAGGCTCCCTCACGGAAGAGAGCCCTCCGGGTGCGGAGTGTGCGCAGCGAGAGCCGCTCACAGTGCGGGCAAACGGCTCCCTCGAGAGCCGCTGCCGCATGCTCCGCACCCAGGCAGACCACGCACAGATCATGTGTGTCCTCACCCGTAATGTAGCGCGGGCAAGGACTAACACACAACCTATAACGTGATCTGAGATCACCCCCTGTCTTAGTCTTAGACTTTGGCATGTCTACTTTCTTTCTTTCGGACAAACAACAGTAAATAAGACTCACAAGACAGATTGGACTGACACACACACATAGCGCTTGCTGAATGACAGAAAGCTGACGCGGGCGCCGCCTCACGTGCTTATATACTTCCTGGTCGTGACGTCACCCCGCCCGTGACGCTTCGCCCTTCTATTTGGACTGATTACATACGATATTCAGAGCGGAATGACGCTGAGAGCGTTCCCATAGCGTCTTCGGACGCAGCTCGACGTTCCTGGAAGGGAACTACTGTTCATTGTTTTTACAGAGCATTTATAGTTAATAATAGCACTCTAGGTGTTATACCTTCAGTCATTTTGAATTTGAATTACTTGAGAATTTTTTAAGCATTTTTCTTGTATTATTTCTGAACATATAATATGCATAAGAAAAGTTTGTACAAGATGTAGTTGTAGTTCATGCATCTTTTCTGCAAAGATATTTAGTGATTTGTTTAACATTTACACCATGATGACAACTTCACTGCACTGTTGAAATTTTCTGAGGTTTAATAAAAAAAAGTTGCTTGAATCATGTTGTAATTATATTTTCAAGTTGACTAGTTAAAATTGTACAAAATCGAGAATTGGTCAAATATTCTATGAAAATCAATTTATTTATTTATTTATTTGCCACATGGTCCAGCCTAGAAACAAATAAAAAAACCATCCAATTTTTAATTTCTTTAATTTTTCAAACTTTATTTGTCTGTTCTCTAACTGAACTAAATGATTTTTATTTCTACTATTAAAAATGGCCTCAGCTTAACACCTGTAATACTGTCTATATCCCCCTATCCCCGGGGATATATATTGCACCTATATTATATGGCCTAAGGTAAACAGCAAACAAATGCATGCGCAGCCACACACAGACACACAGAGCTGAAGGTGTTTATATGCTACACAGCCTTACTTGGGAGGGTTACTTTGTACTATGGTTTCTTTAGGACAGGGGTCTCAAAACTTGGTCCTGGAGGGCTGGTGTCCTGCAGCCTTACTTGGGAGGCTCCAACCCTTATCAAACACACCTGAAACCGCTAATCTAAGCATACTAGAAACTTTCAGGCAGGTGTTTTGAGGCAAGTTGGAGCTAAACTCTGCAGGACACCGGCCCTCCAGGACTGAGTTTGGACACCCTGCTTTAGAACAAGTAACAAGTTCAAGAATGGGAACATGTAGATTTATTTTTTAGACTTATGTTGCTTGTTCTTTGTAATATTTTCCATTGGCAGCCCAGAATGTGATTGTTACACTTTAATAAAAATGCTGAAAATGTGAAGTTGCACTTCAGTTTATGTGACTTTAGTGAAATTGCTAAACCTAAAGTAAATAAAATAGCCTAATTTGATCCTACAGTGTTGCTGCACATGCTTTTAGATCATTACAAATAATAATGCAAAAAGATGATCTTAGAATAGAAGATATGCTGTCTCTCGTGTCACATAAATTATCAATAGTTAAGTATGTGGTTTTGAAGAAGATGCTTTTATTTTCTTTCTCCGTTTTGACTGTCTCATTTGGACTTGGACTTGACTTGGACTCGAACCTCTTGGACTTGGACTTGACTTGAACTCGAACCTCTTTGGACTCGGACTTGACTCGAACTCGATAGTCCTGGTCTTGGACTCGACAAAGGTGGACTTGACTACAGCCCTACGTAACGGTAACTGATATCATTAGCCTTTTATCAAACAGCTAATAATGTGTTATTACACAAACCATGTTCCTGTTCGCTATCGCAGACAGATACTGATATAAAAAGCGCCAACCCGCAACTTGATGGGACCAGTTACATGTTTGAGACAATAGGAAATAGGGGCTGTTTCAAAACACATTTTTTAAACTATCTTTGGTACACTGACATTTTAAGGAAAAAATGCTCAGCAATGATGTTGAATTTGCACATGGTTTGTCTTTAAGCATATTAAAAATAACAGACAGACATGTAAACACTGTTAAAAACGTAATTTACACCACAAGAATAAGTAATAATTGAGGGTAACAGAATTACATTTAAAACATATGGCTGGTTTGACCTCCGTCCACATCCAAGATAGAGAAACAAATATTTACAGGTACATGTACAGATATTGCCTTTGCTACTTGTTACTGTGATTTTTTTAGATTGTGGGGAGAATTGTTTTGCGGTGAAAGAGTATCTTATCGTCCTTATTATCATGTTTGGTTTACAGTCTATCATTTTAACTTAAAGGGGTCATCAGATGCCCATTTTACACAAGTTGATATAATTTTTAGGGTCTTAAAGAAAAGTCTATAACATACTTTGGTTAAAATTTCTCAATGGTAGTGTAAAAAACACCTTCTTTACCCTGTGAAAATCAGATCTGTTTTCAGCACGCTGTTCTAGTCCATGTTGCTTTAAATGCTACTGAGCTCTGCTGACACCGCCCCTCTCTTCCGTGGAGTGACGAGCAGACCATAGATATGTGTAGATTCCCTATTCGACCGATCCAGAGACGTTGACGCGTCAGCCATCTTGCATTAACCATAATAATCAATGAATATTCAAAGATATATAAAAGCGTATAACTTGCTGTTGTAGACACACACAGTCAATGCGCTCAAAGATTTGCAGACCGTTCCAAAAATGGTGTTTGGCTTACATATCGCGGCCCATAGAAACAGTCGATAATGAGGCATCTAGGTATATACAGTGCCCTCCAAAAGTATTGGAACAGTAAGGCCAATTCCTTTATTTTTGCTGTAGACTGCAAACATTTGGGTTTGACATCAAAAGATGAATATGAGATGAGAGATTAACATTTCAGCTTTTATTTTCATCTGGATCTGATACACAACTTAGAAGATAGCACCTTTTGTTTGAACCCACCCATTTTTCATGTTACCAAAAGTATTGGAACAGATAGAATTAACATCATTAGTGAAATTAACATTAAAGTGAAAAAGACTTTAGTTGCAAATCCTTTGCTTTCAATAACTGCATCAAGCCTTTGACCCACTGACATCACCAAACTTTTGCATTCTTCTTTTGTGACGCTTTTCCAGGCTTTCACCGCAGCCTCTTTCAGTTTTAGGGGTTGCTCCCTTCAGTCTCTTCTTTAGCAGGTAAAATGCATACTCTACAGGGTTTAAGTGTGGAGATTGACTTGGCCAGTCTAAAACCTTCCACTTCTTGCCCCCGATGAACTCCTTTGTTGTTTTGGCACTATATTTTGGGTCATTATCTTGCTGCATGATGAAGGATCTCCCAATCAGTTTGGTTGCATCTTTCTGTAAATTGTCAGACAAAATATTTCTGTAGACTTCTGAGTTAATTTTGCTACTGCCATCATGTGTTACATCATTAATGAAGATTAATGAGCCTGTCCCAGAAGAAGCGATGAAAGTCCAAGCCATTACATTACTTGTGTAATATGTACTATAATGTACACCTGTGTACACTGTGTTTCAGATGAGCTTGTATGTTTGGGATCATGAGCAGATCCTTTCTTTCTCCAAACTTTAGCCTTTCCATCACTTTGGTCCATAAAATCAGTCCATAAAACCTTGTCCCAGAATTTTTGAGGCTCGTCTCCTATTCTTCTTGCTAATAAGTGGTTTTCATCTTCTGGTGTAGCCTCTGTACTTTTGTTCATGAAGTCTTCTGCGAACAGTAGATTGTGATGCCTTCACTCATGCCCTCTGGAGGTTGTTGCTGATGTCACTAACAGTTGTTTTAGGGTCTTTCTTTACAGCTGTCACAATGTTTCTGTCATCAACTGCAGATGTTTTCCTTGATCTACCCGTTTGAGGTGTGTTACTTAGTACACCAGTGGTTTCTTTCTTCCTCAGGAGATTCCAAATGGTTGTACTTGCTATTGCCAGTGTTTGTGCAATGGTTTGATTGATTTTTCATCTTCTCAGCTTCACAATTGCTCGTTTTTCACCCATGGACACCTCTCTGGTTTGCATGTTGGTTACACGTCTAACTAAATATAAATGCAGTCTGCACGGATCTGAAACTGAGCGCAGACATTCAGTGCTATTTATTGTTTGAATAATCAATTAATAGGACATACCAGGGCAACAAAACACACCTGTCAGTCACATGTTCCAATACTTTTGGTAACATGAAAAATGGGTGGGTTCAAACAAAAGGTGCTATCTTCTAAGTTGTGTATCAGATCCAGATGAAAATACCTGTAAATAAAAGCTGAAATGTTAATCTCTCATCTCATATTAATCTTTTAATGTCAAACCCAAATGTTTACAGTCTACAGCAAAAATAAAGGAATTGGCCTTACTGTTCCAATACGTTTGGAGGGCACTGTATATCAATGTAGCATACTAAACTTCAGACGAGAAACTGGCTAACTAGCACATTATTGGGAAAGGCGATTTGCAAAGATTCATAAAAACCCGTATACTCACTTCTTCTGTAGATAAAGCTGGATCACGAATGATTCAGGCGAACGTAGATGCATTTATGTAGATCGGGGATTGGCGCATTCCCTTCAAAATTAAAGTAATGTTAATCCACTGTGTCTCAGATGTCGGGAGTAAATGACAACTGCTATATTCATTATTACGTCCAACAACTAAACACTTCAATTGCTTAATCGGAGATATCTTGTCTTCCCCTGCACCGGAGTTAGCGGACAGCTCTCAGCTCACTCAGGGTGGGTCTAAGGTAAGACAGTCTTGTCAATCAACTATCGTGGGAGGGGCCTGTACAGAACTACATCATTCTGACAGGAACCTCAGAATGGCTTGATTTGAGAAAGGGGATTTTAAAATAGGGTGGACTTTTATCATTATAGGATGGATGTGTACACACACTTCCAACACACATTTATGTTCAAACAACTTGTAAAGTGGATTTTGCATCCGATGAAAGAACAGCACAATTCTAAGTTACTGTCAATGTACTTCTACTAAATCCATTCCATGATATCTTTATGAATATTAACAAAAACACTTTCTTATGAGCATGTATATACGTATATATATATGCATAAGCCTCTAAGTGCCGTCTGAAATTTTCTTCTAAAATAAGCATTTTTAATCGCTCTCCTATATTTATGTTCAGTTATTTAACTTTAATTGCATAGAAAATGACCTATACATTGCGATTAGAGTAAAATTACTGAACCTAAACATAGCAGCCTGATAAAAATGCTCATTTTAGATTAAAATTACAGACGGCACTTAGAGGCTTATGCATCTGAACTCTTCATATATATATATATATAGGAAAAAGGAAAAGAAAGGGGAAGTGGTGTGTGGCCAAGTATGGTGACCCATACTCGGAATTTGTGCTCTTTATCTAACCCATCCAAGTGTACACACAGTAGTGAACATACACCCGGAGCAGTGGGCAGCCAATACTGCGGCACCCGGGGAGCAGTTGGGGGTTTTGGTGCCTTGCTCAAAGGTCTCACCTCAGTCGAGAGAGTTTTGGTTATTCACTTCCCCCACCTACAATCCCTGCCAGACCTGAGACTCGAACCTACGACCTTCGGGTTACAAGTCCAACTTTCTATCCATTAGGCCACGACTGCCCCCACACATATTATGTAACCGAATTCTGAAAATTTGGGACATTTTTTTTGTTTTTGTTTTTTTAATAAAATGAAAACTAAAAGACTTTCAAATCACATGAGCCAACATAACAAGCATAACAAATATTTGAACGGAGAAATTTTACACTTTTATCCACTAAATGAGCTCATTTCAAATTTTATGCCAGCTACAGGTCTAAAAAAGTTGGTATGGGGGCAACAAAAGGCTGAAAAGGCAAGAAATTCTGAAAAGATTCAGCTGGGATAACATCTAGCAACTAATTAAGTTAATTGACATCAGGTCTGTGATAACATGATTAGCTATAAAAAGGGATGTCTTAGAGAGGCAGAGTCTCTCAGAAGTAAAGATGGGCAGAGGCTCTCCAATCTGTGAAAGAGTGCGTAAAAAGATTGTGGAAAACTTTAAAAACAACGTCCCTCAACGTCAAATTGCAAAGGCTTTGCAAATCTAATCATCTACAGTGCATAACATCATCAAAATATTAAGAGAAACTGGAGAAATCTCTGTGCATAAGGGACAAGGCTGAAGACATTTGTTGGATGCCCGTGGTATTCGGGCCCTCAGACGACTGCATCACTCATCGGCATGATTCTGTCATTGACATTACTAAATAGGCCCAGGAATACTTCCAGAAACCATTGTCGGTAAACACAATCCGCAGTGCCATCTGCAGATGCCAACTAAAGCTCTATCATGCAAAAAGGAAGCCATATGTAAACATGGTCCAGAAGCACGTCGTGTCCTGTGGGCCAAGACTCAGCTTGCAGCTTGCATGTTTTGGAAGGCACTATGAATGCTGAAAGGTATATAAAGGTTTTAGAGCAACATATGCTCCCCTCCAGACAACGTCTATTTCAGGGAAGGCCTTGTGTATTTCAGCAGGACAATGCAAAACCACATACTGCAGCTATTACAACAGCATGGCTTCATAGTAGAAGAGTCCAGGTGCTGAATTGGCCTGCCTGCAGTCCAGATCTTTCACCTATAGAGTACATTTGGCGCATCATTAAACGAAAAATATGTCACACGACCACAAACTCTTCAGCAGCTGGAAACCTATATCAGGCAAGAATAGGACCAAATTCCAACACCAAAACTCCAGAAACTCATAACCTCGATGCCCAGATGTCTTCAAACTGTTTTGAAAAGAAGAGGAGATGCTACACCATCGTAAACATGCCCCCGTCCCAACTATTTTGAGACCTGAGCAGGCATCAAATTTGAAATGAGCAAATTTTGTGCATGAAATTATAAATTTTCTCAGTTTAAACATTTATGTTCTCTATGTTCTATTGTGAATAAAATATTGGCTCATGTGATTTGAAATTCTTTTACTTTTCATTTTATTCAAAATTAAAAAATGTCCTAACATTTACAGAATTTGGGTTTTATATATATATATATATATATATATATATATATATATATATATATTATATATATATATATATATATATATATATATATATATATATTATTTCCCCCTTTTTAATATATATATATACATATATAAAAGGGGAAATAAAGAGGGAGAAAATGTTAGAGAGTGATCAAGAAAATAGAATATCTAGGATAAGACAAAAGAGGAAGAGCAAGTCAGTTGGGCTCCAAGATGAAGTCCTTTGGATGGAGCTGGTTTGCATTGTGGTGGGAAACTTGTGTGACCCTTGACCTTCCCTCTCGTCATGTAAAGTAAACACATGTTTCCGGAAATGTTATCAAGAGAGGACTGTCATATTTCCAGTGACGCATCTCAACTCAACTCGTCTCAGAGACAGAGGGGTCCTCTGTCAACATTACACACATCTTTATCGAAAACAACATAAAAGACAGTTTTTTTTTCTTTCTGAACCTGACACAAAGTGCAAGTGGGTGTGCTTGTTCCAGATTTCCTCACTTTGTATGAAGTTAAGCTTGTGCTTTTGTCTTCAATTAATAGAGCCTGGAACAAAAGTTTTACATCAAAAGGTGCATCACTTGTGAGAACTCTTCTGAACATTAAAAGGACAAATATGACATTTTAACTTCATGGAAAGGTTACACTTTATTTCGATAGTCCTCTTTAGAAATTCTACTAATAAGTAACTTTGCAACTACATGCCAACTAACTCTTATCAATTGGCAACTACATGTCAACTAACAATCATTAGAGTAGATTGATAGGTCAGGGTAAAGATTAAGGTTAGTATAAATTACGAAATACTTGCAAAGTTACTTATAATGAGTAGAATGTTTGTTGGAGACCCTCAAAATGACGAGTTAGCAGATATTAAGCAGACAGTTTACTAATACTCTAATGACCAGTAGTTGACATGTTGTTGCAAAGTTACTTATAGTTAGTAGAATATCTAAAATGGACTGTCAAAATAAAGTGTTACCACAAGTAAAAGCCATGGGACTGCTAGTATGCATGAAGTGTGGGACAGAGTCTTAAAAATTTATTTTTTGCATAATTTGTATGTTAAGTATTACTCTGCTATGTCCTACTGATATAGTTAACAGGATATAGTTAACTTAAATGATATGATAATTATATAATTATATGAAATTATATAATTTAATTTAGTTCTAATATGTGATTTACTATATGCATAATGAATGAGTGATCCAAAAAGAGTTACTCAATCATGTATTCAAATCATAAGTACTGTGCATAAATTTCAAACTTACTGTAATAGAGTTTAAGAGTTCATGGTAAATAATTATAAAAAATGTTTGGTATTTTGCAATTAGTAATTCTAATTATATTGTTTCTTTCCGTTATATGTGTGGTGTGGACAACAATTTGCATAGATTAAAATTATTATTAAAACTTTATCGACATATCATTTTTATTATCATTCTAGCTATCATCCCTGTGTAAGAGTCAGTAAGATGCTCTTTAAAAAATTGTATACTTCATAATCAAGGCCTTGCTGTATATTGATTATAGACACAATCAATTTATACTGATTATATATTTATAATAAAATTATTGTCATTTGCTTTGCATGTAGAAGCATATGAATGCTGACAGTTGGAGTAGTCTTTCACCACTCTTCTCGACTTGTTGCTTACATGTCTAGTTGAATATGAAGTTAATAAAACATATTGATATTACTGTAAAACCACAGCTTTATGACAGGACTGAGTACAACAGAAACAGAGGAAAAGGCAAAAAAACAACTTCTTCTTTCTACTTGTAGGTCTCAAATACCTTTCTATCTCAGATTCAGCTGTTGAGAAGAGGGGGAGGGGGGGGGGGTCAACACACAAACACACACACACACACACACACACACACACACACACGTTGGTTTTTGTGGTTTATGGGGACTCTCCATAGGCTTAATGGTTTTTATACTGAACAAACTGTGTGTGCTATTGCCCTACACCAACCCTACACCTAAACTTAGCCCTCACAGGAGACTTTGTGCATTTTTAGATTTTCAAAAAAACACCATTTAGTATGTTTTTTAAGCCTTTTGAATTACGGGGACATAGGCAGTGTCCTCATAAACCACCTTCATATTGTAATACCTCTGTCATACCCATGTCATTATACAAATTTGTGTCCTCATAAACCACATAAACATGCACACACACACACACACACACACACAGGACGAGGCATGGAGCCAGTAAAACCACTCTGCAGAGGGTCTAGATCACCAGCAGGAGGCGCTTAGTTGATGAAACCTATTTGGCACCTTTTTGACAGACCCTCTCTCTTGAGTGCATGTGTAACTTCTTTGATTGGGTGATCTGAGTATGACCTCTCTGAAACTGAAGACACAGCTCTACTTCAGCATTACAGACCCAAAAGTAAAGCTTTTAAATTAAACCTCTGCAATAAGGGTGAGTCACAGCATCTGAGGGACCCAGGGATTGATGGTGTATGCACAGGCCAGAAAACCAAGTTTAGAACTGTTTAACATTAAGAAAAAATGGGATTGTCAGTTGCCTGTAGCATTTCTGGATTTAAGCAGATCTGAGGTTTTATAGCAAATCAGAACTGAATACAAAAACTACTAATATACTACATGAGTAAATTTCAGATCAAGGGGAAACAATTGGAAGGAAGGACGTGAGACAATCTGGTGTGAGGTCACTTCCTGTCCAAAAAACTGAATGAACAGGAAGGAACCTAATCTGTCACACATTTACAACATAGCTAGCTGTTGCCTTCTGCCACAATTTGCCCAAATCCCAGCTTTACAGTACTGTATATTTGTATAGTGTCACGGTGCACACACGAGGGAGGAACCAGGAACACACAGACGAGGATGTAAACTCAAATAACACATTTTACTGACATCAAGGCAGGGCAAGACAAGGCAAGGCAAGGCAGGGTAAGACACAGACATCCAACACCGGGGATAACGAGTAGACCAGACAAAATGGCACTACACAGACAGGACTATAAATACACAGGTAAATCATAGATAATGAGACGAACATGGCTGGACAAGAATTAAACTAATGATTACATTTAACAAGGACAGGAAACAAACCAAACATGGGCACAAGAGGCAGGAACACATGACACACACACAACAGTTCCCTTACATATAGGGCCAAGTACAAAATTAAACTGTTAGATTTTATTGTAATTGTTCATAAAAGTAACTCCCTTGTGGATAAGTGTGTACGCAAGCACCTATTAGATAAAAAAATTAAATAAAATGACAGTAATGCGGGGCAATTGTTTCACATACATGGTAACAATTAACTGGTGTAGAATTACATGGATCGGAAGTTTAAAAAACTATGATAATTATATGAATTATGTGACACAGAGGCCAGTGATGCTATCTTCACATTCATTGATGGTGTCTTTTCCCAGGGTGGGCTAATGCTCACTGAAAAAAATAAAAAATCTTATTCTTAAAAATCTATTTTTTTTGGGGGGGGGGTTTCTAACTTCTCATGGACTTTGTTGAAATTGGTTTGATGAAAATAAACTTATAATTAAATAAAAATAAAAATGTTATAATTAAAAGCTTAAAAAGCTCACACAAAAATGTAAATTTAGATGCTAAATTCATAATAGATGCTATTTACACTAAGTGCAAATACCTATTTACACTATGTTAAAATAGCAGGATTTTGTGCTATGTATACTACTTTTTGCAAATAGTGGCAATTATCTGCACCTCAGTATTGTAGTAAAAAAAAACAGTATGCAATAATAACGTAGGCCTACTGAGTGTAAATTATAATTTTAATTCAAATTATTAAATGGATGCCACCTTATTGGTACAATAAAGCCCTCCCTACTCCTACCCTAACCCTACCGATACATTATTTTCAACTTTTTGATTATTTCCTTAATTTTTATTGAAAATAAATGCCTTTCCGATGCGATATGAGATTTGAAAATGGAGAAAAAAAAGTTTGGCAAAAGGTGGGATCGAACCCCGGTCGATCGCGTCAAAAACACAATAACACACATTCTACTATTTGCACCACTGGAGCTGAAGCTTCAATTGATTCTGCTGTTTTTGACAGATGACAGATTGATAGATGTCTCATTCAGTCAGTGGTGAGTAATCTATTCCCACACCAATGGCGCTGTCTCAAACTATACCTACCTCTTCCGGTTTGTCTTATTTGTCCTTGTGTTTTCTGACTTGTTATAATGTTTTCGGAATTGTTGTTGTGTTTTCTGAATTGTTATTTTGTTTTTTAGATTTGCATTTGCGTTTGTAATTTGTTATTTTGTTTTCAGAATTGTGATTTGTTTTGGACTTCCCGGCCACCGTAAAAAATAATAAATGATGTTTATCTGAAAGTGTAACAATGCAAACAGGTTTTCTGTTGTTTGGTCTAAAAGTAATAGAAGTCTATGGAAAGTCCCCACAATTCACAGAAACAAACATGCGTGTGTTGCTTTTTTTTTTTTTTAAAGAGGGATAAGCGCCATAATGCAGTGCCTGAGGGCAGGTCAGCACCAGTATACGTTGATAATGACTTTAATAGGACATTTCACAGTACCAGAACTAGCAGATGCTAAACAGTGGGATAGAAAAGAAATTAATCTGTAAAGCAAAGATGGTAGATTTACAAATCGTGTGCTTGCAGGGGGTTCTGCACCAGCCAAGCATCTGTAATTTAGATGAATAAGAATGCTATACACAGGATTAATAGGAACATGCTTTTTCCAGGTATTATAGACAGTGAAAATGTTTTTGGTACTGATTTGGTACTAATTCTACTTTTAAAAAGGTTGCATCCTTTAGCATACAAAATATATACACATGACATAAACAGACACACACACATACAGTACACATACAGTGTGGCTGTTTAAGCATTAGATCATTCTTGGCTGCAGCTAATCTTTCCTCTATTTTTTAGCATTTACAGGAACTCCTCTGGCCTAGAGAGTTTACACATGTGTGCTGTGTGGCATTCATTGTGTGTGTTCTATCAATGTTTCGATGTGTACCTGGTTGTGATGTACATGTGTTTAGATGTATGCGTGTGCATTGGTATGTTCTGTTGTGCATGTAATAATGATGAGGAGGTGGAGTTTGGATGACTAATAAAATCCAAATGTGTGAGAAGTTGTTTTAACTAGGCCCTTTTCCCTTTTCTCATGTCCATCACTGCATCTTCCAAATGCACAACTTGACTTCTGAATGACAGGGTTAAGTTACTAGCTTTGAACTTGTCAGCAGACGTTTTCATTTCCAACACGTTTTACAGTTCACTATGCACAGGCACAGTCCATTTGTAGCTCCTGAGATTAAATATAATACACAAGGATGACAGGATGCTTAATTAAATTGAATCAGCAATTTTTGTGCTATCATTTTCACAGGCAGTACTGACATACAGTGCGTGAAAAGGTTTTTGCCCCCTTCTTGTTTTTTTTTTGTAATTTCTTTGCATATTTGTCACACTTAAAGGGCACCTATTATGCCCCTTTTTGCAAGATGTAATATTGATCTTGAGTGCCCCCAGAATGTGTCTGTGAAGTTTCAGCCCAAAATACCCAACAGATCATTTATTATAACAGCTGGAAAATTTCATTTTTGGGGTGTGTGTAAAAAAGAGCTGATTTGGAGTGTATGGCTTTAAATGCAAATGAGCTGCATATTCCCGCCCCGGGTGCCGCATATACGTCTCTCTGCATTGCATATCTACAGCAATAAACAGCCGGTAAAAGCAATATAACAGAGCGAGAGAACTGGTGTTTAGCCGTGCATATGGGAAGCCAAATGTACTGAAAGTGGGACAAAACACCGCAATGTTTCAGAGCTTGCGCTGCGCTGACCTGTCATTGGTGCAGATCAATGGACTGAGCTGCGCTACCGAACGAATCTCGCGGTACGGGCACAAACTAATCTCACAAGTTATCAGCTTATCAGTTAAAGTACTTAATATATGCACACAAATACAGTTAAAAAGCTAAGCACTATAACGACATGATATTCACAAAGGAGTCTGGAGTGATGCACGTATGAGCATTAATCCATAGTGTCCTCAGCAGCTTAGATGTTGGGAGAAAATGAGGACTCATGTTCAGTCTTACATCCAAACACAGAGCACGGGGATTGCTTGCGAGACATTGTTGACGTTACAGCTGCTCGAGCACGGAGGAAATGAAGGACAGTGTAACCGCTGAGGACGGAAACTATAGCAATGCAGGGATGTCAAAGATTCAGATCATAAAACAAATTTTTATATTACACAAAGATAATGCAAGTAAATACAGAATGTTTTTAAATGATGATTTCATTTATTAAGGGAAAAATGCTGTCCAAAGCTACCTGGCCCTATGTGAAAAAGTAATTGCCCCCTCCTGTTAAATCATGAAAGACCTGTGACTAACCACATTATTTTAGAAAGATTAATAAAATTTCACAAGCCAAACCCAAGCCTGATTACTGCCAGACCTGTTGAATCAATAAATCACTTAAATATAACCTGTCTGACAAAGTAAAGCATGCTTAAAGAGCAACACATCACATCACGATCTAAAGACATTCAAGAACAGATGAGAAACTAAATAGTTGACATAGTATCAGTTTGGAAAGGGTTATAAAGCCATTTCTAAGGCTTTGGGACTCCAGCGAACCACAGTCAGAGCCATTATCCACAAATGGAGAAAACTTGTAACAGTGGTGAACCTTCCCAGGAGTGGCCGAAATACCAAAATTACTCCAAGAGCGCAACGACAACTCATCCAGGAAAAAGAAACCAGAACAACATCTAAAGAACTGCAGGTCTCACTTGCCAGTGATCATGATTCAACAATAAGAAAGAGACTGGGCAAAAACGGCATCCATGGGAGAGTTCCAAGGCAAAAGCCACTGCTGACCAAAAAGAACACAAAGGCTCGTCTCACATTTGCCAAAAAATATATTGATTATCCCCAAGACTTATGGGCAAATATTTTGTGGACTGATGAGACAAAAGTTGAACTTTTTGGAAGGTGTGTGTGTCCCGTTACATCTGGCGTAAAACCAACACAGCATTTCATAAAAAGAACATCATACCAACAGTCAAACATGGTGGTGGTAGTGTGATGATTCAGGACCTGGACGACTTTCCATAATTCATGAATTCTGCACATCCTGAAGGAGAATGTCCAGCCAACAGCTTGTGACCCCAAGCTCAAGCGCATTTGGTTTATGCAGCAGGACAATGATCCCAAACACACCAGCAAGTTCACCTCTGAATGGCTCAAGAAAACAAAATTAAGGTTTTGGAGTGGCCAAGTCAAAGTCCGGACTTAAATCCGGTTGAGATGCTGTGGCATGACTTTAACAGTCCTTTCACACTTGAAAACCCTCCAATGTGGCTGAATTAAAACAATTCTGCAAAGAAGAGTGGGCCAAAATTCCTCCACAGCGATGTGAAAGACTCTATCGCAAATGCTTGATTGCAGTTGTTGCTGCAAACGGTGGCACAACCAGTTATTAGATTTAAGGGGCAATTACTTTTTCACGTAGGGCCAGGAAGGTTTAGACAGATTTTTCCCTTAATAAATGAAATCATTATTTCAAAACTGCATTTTGTATTTACATGGGTTATCTTTGTGTAATATTAAAATTTGTTTGATGATCTGAATAATTCCAGTGTGAAAAATAAAAAAACAGGAAGGGGACAAAAACTTTTTTCACACCACTGTATTTCACCATTTACTTTACTCAATGTGCATCAATTCTGTACTGACTACTGGCTTGCAAAAGCACAGACTGCAGGCTTTGAAGCTCCAATACAATTACCAAAGAAGTGGCTAAATGAGACTACAGAGGATGTCAGAGACAATAAACATCACACGAACAGGAAAATTAATTTCACTAGTCTGCTTTTACAGCCTCATTGTGTTTAGAATTGTGGCAAACTATTCTATTCTATGTCTATCAGGGAAACTGTTTTTTTTTTTTTTTTAACACACACACACTTAGTGATGCTCATGCTGAAAGACATGTGACCTTGTTGTATTTTGTTTTTCTTCAAAATCCTTTTGATGAACCAAAAATCATAAACTTCATTTGGTCACAGAGCTTATTTTCTGCAAAAATCCAACAGCCAGTAGAAAAATCCTGTTGGGTTATTGTCAAGGGAACCATGGTGATGCTAACTTCTGGGCTGGCCTACAAAAATACATTATCAATTCAGTGCTCTATACTTGATATATGTAGACATTTCCTTAATAATTTTCTATAGCAACGACCTCCGTGTGAGCTGCTGTGACATCATAACCATATCAGAACCACGAAAGGCAGAGAAAATTTCAGACTTGGTAAGATAATTGTAAGTTGCAAACCTGTTGTAACCTCTAGTAAAAACATGACCTGATTTTAAGCCGTAAGGTTAGTTCTACCTTCCATAAAAGTGCATGTAAATTTGGAAGAAAATAGAAAGCACTTATATTATGCCAAATATAAACACAACCGACAGCCTATTCATCAAATATAATGTTCCTTAAATAAACAACAGTCTTCATTATAACAATTTCAAACTTTAAATGAAGTCTGGCATAAACAGCCTCTGGATGTTTTTTAAAGTTTCAACTACAAATACCATTAAAGTTTGCAGATACTCCACAGCTGCACTGACTCAAATATGACCACTTCCCTTCTCATTTAGGACAGTTCTCCTCTGCCTCAGGTCCTTTGTGATCCTTAGTTACCACAGTATGTTTACGTCTCAGTATGAAGGCTGTCTGAAGCACACTAAAAGGATCCAGTCCAGACAGAGTAAGAAGCCTGTGGCTGCCTTGGAGCTTTCTTCCACTCATGGCTCATTTGCATCTTGCTAATTTCTCATGAAAAGTAAAGGCCAAAACTCAACAGCTCGTTCAGGATATCAGAGTCAGTTTAAGTTCAGTGTCCAGCTGAGATCAAACACAGAACAGAAAGGCTTGGAGCTCAGGCTAAGTGGGATGAGGTTCAGAAAGTCAAAATCACATGAAGCAGAAGAATAGAAGAACTTCTCTCAATAATGACACACATTTACGCTTCACACAGTGTTTGATCACCCTTTAAAGCAAGAGATGAGGTTAAAGATAATAGTATCCAACCACAGACCAGGGCACCTCAGGACAGACCACCAAAGAAAAGACCACTAACAAAATAACATGTGTGCCACTTTTTTAAAAAAAACATTGAATGCATGGAAATGTTTTTTTTATTTTTATTTTTTAATCAGAAGACAATTGCTGTGTGGTTTTCCAAGAGCTTCAATCCTCTATTCTAGGAGAAATACATTTGAATAATTGGATTGTACTTACTATGCCCGTCAGAACTAGGGGACTTCCGTCCAACGTGATTAGGTGATGGACACCTTGTTGTAACTGGTGGATGGTGAAGACTGTAATGACCTTTGATGTCTGTTGATTTGGTGATACTGATTTCAGGCTTTCTTGCTGATCCATCAGCAGGGCTCGGTGGCTCGCTTTTCCTGAAGGTGGTCTCTGGGAGTTTAGCACTGGCATGAGGAATAATGGCAGATGCTGCACGTGTAATGGGGGCAATGGTCTCCAGTGTCTTGCTGAAGGTGACTGAGTGCTTCTGCGTCTCAGGCATCTTACTGTGGCTCAAGACATCTGGCCTCCTCAGCCCAAACCGAGCCGTACCAGGACTAGGACACAGTAACATTTAATCTAGTTTATTTAGGTTGCATTTCATCCATTACACAAGCTATGACTAATCTGCATTATACAACAGTTAGTTCTTCAGATTGGTCAAGAGAGCTTATATTTCATATAACAGCACAGTGACTCTTAGCATCACTTTTTCTCTGTTAGCATCATTCTGCTTGTCCAGTACAATTTTTGTTGTCCGAGCAGAAACAAACCAAAAAACTGGTGTTTAAACTCACTCAGTACTAATTTCTGTTTTCTAAAACTGTTCAGAGTGAATTCATAAGCATTATAAAAGTTGGTGATGTCATATGAATTAGTATAGTCTGGCTGAACAAAAATGTATGATTTGTTGAGAAAATGTCACCATGAAGGTCCACCCCTAAACCCAACCCCCGGGGGAGCAAGAGCAAGTTGTCATTACAATCATGCCATTTTACTCATTATTAGCATGGCTGTTTACTTACAACCAAATCACATTCATGTTGATATTGAAATGTTATATCAATATTTTTTTAATTTTTAATTTCTTTTCAATATTTTTGCTCCACCGACAAACATAATTTTGAATGAACAAAACCAAGCAGAATCAAAATCATTACGTGTCTCAGAGTAACACAGTAGTGAAGGCAGTGTTTCTAAATGAATCAGTTTTTTTTTAACAAATTGGTTGAGTGAAAGATTCAGTGATGCACAAAAAGAAACCGACAGCTGTATAATGCATATTTCAATCCAAAAACAGATCTAACTCATCCTTAATGTAAATCAGGCGTTGCTGCTGTAAATCCTGAGAAAACTGGAACACCTGGACTTGCAAAACCAATGCAGTTTTACACTTTCATGTTCTGACTTTTGAGCAATATTAAAACCAGTCTGCTAAGAGGCAAGTCTTATTTTATTCTGTTTGTGAACTACAGAGATTACTTTTGATCTCTCACTTTTACCACAGCAAGACCACACAGCTGGAATTGCTAGACAATGCCACACAAGGCAATTTTGGTTTTGCCAATAAAATCTAGCAACTGACAGGGACATTGTGTCTATACATTGTGATTATACATGTTTTAGTTTATACCTGGGAGAGCCTTCAATCGCTTTGCCATTGTTGGATGAGATGTCAAAGCCTAGCTCTGTCCTACGAGACACCGGTTCAGGGGTTCGAGCTTTGGGCTTTGAGGTGTCAGGGGGCTTTGTACCATTGGAGCCCAGCTCATAATACCATCCGCTGGTCGGGGACATGGCCGAACGCTGAACATTGGATGGTGCTCGCCGTGTGTGAGGAGATGAAGAGTGCGAGGAAGAGTCCACATCTTCCACTTCAAATGAGCGTTTCAGGGCTGCAGGAAAAGGACATATTAGAAAGCCTTCAGCTTGGAATTTATTTTGTTAAATTCCTAAATTTATCTTCTGTAGTTAACGCATACGTACATCTAACCATTAAATTCTAGAGAAAGATTTGAGGTTTAAAATACAAATTATGTAAATAATACAAAAGAAACCATTCATTTGTACTCAACCTAACAATTATATTTTATAGTGTTAGCAAAGTAATGGAAGGCTGAGGGCATCCAGACTGTGAGGCACGTCGCCCAAACCCACAGCAAATATTCTGCAGATGGTAAAAGTGACATGGTAACCAGGGTGCACTTATCAGCCCAGAAGGGTTATGAAACACCATTTTATGTTATAATGACTTTTCAGTGGGTGGAACTGCCAAATTCAGTGCTCTGGCCAAAGACTGGGCCTAAAACCGCAACAGTGTGTACAGAAATACACTTTATTATATATCAGTGACTGTAAAAGTAAGCAAAATATTGGATAACAGCTGAAATTTAAGCAGAAATAACAAGCACAATATTCTCAGTTTATCCTTGAAATAATTACTAGATAGTTCAACTTTTCTCAGAAGATCCAATTTGATTTGCCTGCCTAAAATGAGGAGGTATAATTTTGCTTTTACAAAAGAAAAATTACGTTAAATATGAAAAATATTAACAACAATATTATTGTTGTGATATCAAGCTGAAGATGTGGTAAATCAATTTGTGCTTCCTTTCCTCATCAATTCACACCTTCTGCTAAAGACCATCACTTGGATATGAGATATTCAAACTGTAAATTGGACAGTAGAGCAATAGGAATTTAATTTTCATAATCTCTCAGGCACTTGTAGAAAAAAATAGATAATGTTCATTGTTCTGTTATTAACTTTTTGCCACACCTGGCAGTAGCGAATATGTGAGGAGAACACTGGCCATAAAAAATGACCAACCAGGCCAACACCTGCATTCATTGCTTGTGAGTGTTAATTTTGATCCCTTTCCATGATGCTTATCAAAATCTTTCTCATTTTACATGTACTTATTGTAAAGACACCTTTAATTGTGGCCGCAACCACCTTATGAGCACCGAGAACACTATTTCACCAATAAACAAAAGTGAGAAGGACATGGTCAGACCTACATGTATGATCAGATTCAGAACTCAGACAGGAAATCTTTGAATAAACCATAAGCATTTGCCTCACAAGCCTAAAACAAGAAACAATCTCATATCAGGTCATACCACATCAGTAACATGGCCTGTTGTAAAGTGTACCATACAAATCTGTCTCATTAATATACAATATACAATATCTCATTAAGATATAGAAAGGGACTTGTGTCTGTTTGTGGATGTACGTTAGATGCCATAGTTTCAGTTTCAGTTGCTATTTTTACATGCTGGCTAAAAAAAATGACAAAATACAGGCCTACACCCTTTCAAACTGAATCCAGTGCTTGTGAGAAAAGCATCTCACAAGAACACATGATGTGCATTATGGATGCTGTTACTGCCAGTCTTCCTTTTGAAGGAATCAATTCTTTGAATGGAAAATGTAATGCATAATGGAAGACAGAGCTAAAACTCTTGAGCTGACATTTATTTTGCCCTTCTAATTTAATGACATCCGAATAAATGGTTAAACACAAGATTTGCTGAAAGACAGTTACATTTTCTCACACTAACAGCTTTATAGTAAAGTTAATAGCAGTCTGTCATAAACTTTAACAATTTAATAAAATCTGAACACTCATTTAAGTATCTTACACACTTCCAGCTTTATAATCAAATCTGGATATGTGAACATGGTCAGAATAAAACTTACAGCCTAAAAGAGATCACAAGCATGTCCAAACCCACCACCCAGTTGTTTATAACTTGGAAAAAAATACAATCTCTCTTAAGATGGGCCAGATATTCCAGACAAAAAAACTTTCCCAGATACATGTACATGAGTTTGCCAAAGTGCCTGCAACAGTCACAGTGCTTTGAAAGTCCCAGAAAGAGATTCTCACACTCAGTAATGAACACAAACATTAAATAATTAACAAAACATACAGTAAATAGTACTTATATATATTCTATGTCGTAGATTATTGTGTTTGTCACTGAGCACGCACTGATAATCTGTCATTATTTGTGTCTTCTTTGTACAACTGCTCTATGCTCATGTGAACAACTTGGAGTTTCTGAGAAAAGCAACAGTTGTTTAACAGCTTCAGTGGGAAAAATTGAAGAACATCGGGAATCTTCCATGATATTCATCTTCTGCTCTGCAAATTCACAAACACTCCTCTTTTAATTACATGAAGGTCACAATAAACATTAGACTGTATTGAACTGTATTTGCCATTACTCTTGTATTTATCCGTGACTTTCATTATAAAAATTATTATTATGATATTTTAAAAATCATTATAACCTGAACAAGAGTAAGTAAAAATGCAACAAACCTTGTTATGAAATATGAGACTTACTATTTGTGAGGAACATATCACTTGTGAACTCTTGTGAATCATTTAAAGCTTTTATTTTGTCAAATTATGCAAAAAGTTTGAAAATATAATTTAACTGTTTGTATTTATAATACATAAAATGCTACTGAAGTTGTTTTCACAACTGTCGTACTTAGTTAGTCCAAATGACATTTGTACATGTAGGTTCAGAAAAAGAACTCAGCCGTGATCCATATTCACTGCTGAACAAATGAAATAAACTAGTGAGAATGTGAAAAGTGTGTTTTAAAGGAATTTATTCTTAAAAGTCCATGGGGTTAAATGCGCCCTTACCCGAAGTAACACCATTATAAAATAATGCTATTTACATTAGCTATTACCCAATTTTCTTGAGGGTAGTTCCAAACAAAACTTCAGAGATGCACAACCCATAGATCAGCCTCTCAGAAACCTGCTCAGACAGCTGTTTATGTACTAAAACGATTTGCTTTTAAACATTATATGGTTCAGTGCTGTATCTACAGCTGTTTGGCTGGGCCAAGTATAACCCAAGAGCTCCTTTTGGCTTCAGTGTTTGAAGAAAAGCCAGCATGCTTTTGAGGGATTATGGGAGCACTTCGTTTGTCCATCCCACGCACCTGGAATTTTAAAAAACAGAGAAAAGATAGAAACCGCAAAGAGGAAATATATGCCAGAACAATATGTATGAGAGGCTGTAGTTGTTCATAGATATCTTATAATAAGCTCCTACTTATGGACCATTTCAACGGATATTTGGTGGTATAAGGAAGTGACGTCTTTGTTCCTCTGACGTTTCCGGTTAGCGTTTGAGCACATTCAAAACAATGGCGACAGGCGCTTGATTGCGATTAATTAATTTAATTCTGCTGTTTAAAATATCAAAATTAAAATTAGATCCTTGTTGCTCATGCTCCCTCTGGCCTGGAACTAACATTAATGTATAAATATTCGGAAATTAAAGGGTTGGATGTCCGAGAAATGCGCCTGCATTGCAGCAGTGAAGTGAGAAGCAGAATAGACACTAGCAGCTAGGATAGACAGCACACATTTCCATTCAGGTAAGGAAAAGTTCTTGTTTTTTCCATTTGATTCTTTGTATTTCTTTACATTAACTCTGTTACATTAATTATGATGCAGCATTGAGTTTCCGTCATTGCTGACATATGCGCCTGGCATTTTGATTCTAGTTTAGTGAAAAAGGCCAAGCTTGAAAGCGTTATGTGGGCTATAAATTCTAATGTGCTGATTTGATATTTGGTTATTGTCAGTGTTGGAAACAATTGTGCTGCTTAATATTTCTGGATCCTGGAAGGGATTTTCAAAATATAGAAATCTTTCCTAACAGTATGTCTTTACTATTGCTTAAAAAAAAACAAAAAACATCCTTGCTGAATAAATGTATCCATATTATTAAAAACAAAATTCTGAAAAAAAATACTGACCCCAACTTTTTGAACAGTAGTGCATGTTGGTACAAAACATTTATATTATAAATACAATAAATGCTGTTCTTTTATTCAAAGAATACTAAAATTATCTCAGTTTATAAAGAAATATTAAGCAGCACAACTTTTTCCATCACTGATAATAAATCAGCATATTAGAATGATTTCTGATGGATCATGTGACACTGAAGACTGGAGTAATTATGTTGAAAATTCAGATTTGATCACAGAAATAAATTATATTTTAAAGCATATTAGAATAGAAAACCATTATTTTAAATTGTAATATTTCAAAATATTACTGCTTTTGTCTATATTTTTGGCTTGATGAGCATTGGACTTATTTCAAAAATATAAAAAAATAGTAATAGTGCCCACACTTTTTACCTGTATGTGTGTTTACAGCAAATGTGCATAAAAACATACATACCCACATATATACTCTGTAGTGTGTGTGCATTTATTAATCTGCATGTAGGCTATACTTTTATCTTTAAAAAAACAACTAATAAAGGTTAATGCAAAACACGGTAGCCAGCACTGAACTGCATTCATCTTGTTTATTTGTGACCACACGATGGCTCAGATAGAGCATTCAAATGCTTTCTAGCACTGTTCCACAGCAACAAACCTGACCGAACTAAGCACACATTAAAACGAATGAAATCAGTAATAATGGCATTAAGTGATTAGCTTACTAGCATTCATTTAGCGTTGTAATAAACATGCATGTTCTGTAAAGCTGTAGGGAAACGGTATGCATTGTGAAAAGCGCTGTACAAATAAAAATGAATGCGTAGATATACAGACTGACCCAGCAAAGCAAGTGAAATGTCCACAAAAACCTCCCCGGATATCTTAGCACAACCCATGATAAGATCGTAAGTAACACTGTTTGTCTTGCTTCAGTTTAACCGAACATAAGACTGATGCCATCCATTGTACACACAAATGATCCCAACTTTTCCACTGAGGAGTTAATTGTAAGCATCCAGACTGCGATACGTGTTTACCGCCATCTGTCGTGTACACGCACTCAGCATCAATCAGAGCCGTCCGGAACACTACGTTTAATGTTCTTTGTAAGTTTGCACCTCAATAATATTTAAAGAGTAATTCTATTTATTTTTTTTTGTCAGGCTGAACTAAGTCTAATGTCTGATCCAGCATACCTATGCTACACACACAAACAGATATAACTGGACAGAGAGAAAGGGAAACATTTGGAAACTACCTGTATTCAGTTTCCAAAGTGAGAAAATGTAAATGGATTAAAACTGGCTACATTATACCTTCTAAATAAACTTAACTTCTGATATAAACTCCATCAAGGTGTGTGTTACCAGTGAAGTATTTCCTTGTGCTCCCTGCATCAAGCAAGTCACCCATCAAAACAAATCCCAAATTTGAGGCCTCTGTTTGTAAAGTAAAGCCTGAATATCAGTAGTGAGTATCAGAAAAGTTCCTACATGAGCTGCTTTTAAACATCCACTATTTCATCACAAAACACAACTACTTTTGAATGGTCATCAGTGGGGAAACCTTTTCTCCTGCAAAATAGTGCTGTGTTAGTTTGACCGTGATAAACTGTTAAAACCACCATACTAGATACCCAGCAGATGTAAAATAAACTAAGTGTAAACAAGCAATTAGATTGAACTTTTGAAATCATATGACCTGACGTCCCTTAGTCTCTCTCATGAGCAGCGCATAATCATTCTATTTAGAACCAGACCAGCATACGTTACAGCAGCCAACCTTCATTGGAGCTTTATTTTTCTTGGCTTTCTAACAAGGCCTCTGCGTTGAGGCTCATGGCAGCTTTAGGGCAGACCATTAAGATAGATAGACTTATATTTCCAGTCCCTTCATAGAACTAAAGAAGCATCAGCTTTCATTTGTTTCTTTCCTCAGAAAAGGGCTTAGTGAAGGGAGTATGGTGTTATTTAGAAGCCAAAAGAAAACAGGCCAAAATTTTAAGAACAATTATAATAATAAAACAAGTTTTGCCGACATAAAAGATAAGAGAACCTTCTGAAACCATAGGGGCTATTTAGCATTTGCCCACAAAGCATGCAAGGATGTACTTTTGGAAAATTTACTAGAAATCAAACCAATATGGGACACTAGTCGCATAGTATGCCACAATTTGTTAAATTGTGACAGAGATTTGTCAAGTGATTGACAGAGATCATAGAAAATGCTAAACATGCCTGTTTGAAAACAAATTATTAAATTATATTTGACATTATATTTTTCCAAAAAAGTAAAAAGATATACTGAGATTATGTCATCAATATTAACATGACTTTTGTTGTTGGCCCTAGAGGCCTGTTCACACCAAGATAAATGTTTGGTGCGATAAACATTTTCATTTGAATGAACAGAGTATTTTGTTAAGTAACAGAGAAAATCAAATATCAGAGGAAGAGCCCACTCTTGTATTTTGGTGGTTCTTTCTTCCCCAGGGGGATTTTCACACTATAGAAATCATTAAATAGTTATACCTGGGTCATTCACAATAGAAACCTGGGTTATCTTGCTTCATGTTTCACACTGCTCATAATTTATCCATGCGTATTAATTAATCCCATCACCATTTGACTTTTCTCCCCTCAAACACAGAAATTACTGTTTGAACAATGTGCAGTATTTCAACGACTGTCCAAAGCATATGAGGCATGTTGTTTGTTGCTAAGCATCTAGCCATAACATTCTAACACTGCACAAGTAACACAGCAAAAACAGTGCTAATCCTGCACTGGAGATAGGTTTCATAATCCTGGGTAAAAAGCAGTACACTGTACACAGAGCACTGTGAAAAGCCCTCATGACAAGCTGGTGACTGAATAAGAAAATTCCACAGATTTACCCTGGTAAACAACACTCTGTGAAATTTTCTAATTCTGTTTTTCTTATTTCTGCTTTTTTATAAGTGCCACCTACGGTGAGAGAATGAATCTGCAATTTTATTTAGCCTGTCCATGTCCACTAAATATTTTATTTAGTCTGATGGACTGAACAGACAATTAATATGGGAACAATAGACCATTTTTTGTCCCACATTTGTGTTGGTGTAAGATAGCTCATTTGGTGTTGAAATTTTCTCATTACCATTTAGACCAGTCTATTGACTAGTCAGTAAGGTTAATAACTGCAGACAATAATTGTAAACAATATATAAAGGCAAGGAGGAGAGGAATAAAAGCTTCCATTTTTCATCTTCAAGGAATAACATTTAATTGACAGCACAGTGCAACCTGAAAACACAGGGCACAGTCTGGTTTATAGGCTGTCTTTTGGGACCAAGATATAAATTGAACTGTATACAAGTGTTTCTTCATGGGGGTGTCATAAGTATTTTTGTATCAAAAATCAAATCATTACTCTTTTATAGGGTCTGACTTAAAAAAAAAAAAACAAAAAAAAAAACACCCAATATATTGTACAGTAGTTGCATTATGGTATTATAACTATTGTGCATGAACACACATAAACAACCTTCAACTACCTTGTACATTTAAAGTGAATATTTGCACAGTGATTTGTCTGTAGGGACAGGATAATGCTGAGATAATTCTGTGCTACTCTTTCTCTAAATGTCTCTACCAAATCTACGGCTATGCAAAACCCTTAAACACCAGTATTTCTAAGGTAAGACTGAGTTTTCTGTTATAAAATATCAGAGTAATAATTACTGACAGGGTGTTGTCTTATGTGTGTGTGTCTGTGTACACGTGTGAGGTCATGAGTCATTCAGGATATCACATACGCCACTTTAATGGAATAAGACCAGCACTTGAGTGTCCGGTTTGGAGGTCACTGAATGCAGGATGTTAACTTTAAAGGCTGTAGAAATTACAGAACCATGTCATTAAACTGCTTTATGAGTGATTTTTCAGTTAACCAGATGCTTTCTGTGAACACACAGTGTATCATTGTAACTAGGCCATTGACTGAAAACAGTTAGTTGTTAGAGCATTCAACAATATACTTTAACCATATTTTAAAGACTAAATTAAATTATATATAAAGACATACTTAAGTCCTATTTAAGTGGTTAAAAAAATAAATACTTTTTTAAATAAAAGTTTTTGTTTACATAATATATTTATGTTTACTGTGTTTATTTATTATGTATATATAAATATACACACATACAGTATATATTTTGACAATATTTACATGTATATACATATACATATATATATATATATATATTTAACATATAAACATAACATATTTGTCTTAAATATACATGCATGTTTGTATTTACATATACACATTAAATATACACAGTACACACTCATATATTATGTATACTAAAACTTTTATTTTGGATGCAATTAATTGCGATTAATCGTTTGACAGCACTACATTTAAATGAAGTTCCCAAACGCAGGTTCAGGAGGAGCCTAATCATCCAGTCCTGTCAATCACCGCTACGACCGTATATACGCATCAGTCATTGGTCCGTTCCAGCGACAATTCTTCCGGCATTTGTCCCCGCCCTGTTCCGTGAACAGCATCCCAACCTGACGGCCTCCAGCACTTCACCTCCAGCGAACAATGCTCTGCAAAGTCCCTCTTAATCCGGCTCCACTTTCAGCTCATAACAAAAGAAATCAAGCCTGTCAAGGACCTCCTGCAGATTTGCCCAAACGCCTAAATCGAATGCGCTTCTCGCCTTCTCCCGCCCTGGGAATGCGGACATTCAACTGATTGAAGCATGCTTGCCGCTTCAAACATCCGTCCCCACAAAGACAAACAGAAATTCTGCTCTGCTCGCCTTATCCGTCACTCCTTGCCCAGGCGCAGCTCCGAGCGATTTCCCCTTACATCCTGAAATTATCTATAACGATCCGATGCCTATGCGGTAACGTCATTCCTAAATGTTTAATCCATAATCTTATTGAATAATAAATCCTGAACTTGATGTTTCTGTGTTGTGCGCTCCTACTCTACAGTATATGGTAAATGCTAGGCATGTCAATCCGAGCGAACGACCCAATCCAAACACGCTCCATCTGTTAAACACTGCCCGATTGGTCCCTACGTATCATCCCCGCCCACCATATCCTAGGTCGTATTACTGGTGTTTTTGAAATGATGTTTTCAACACTGAATCATGCCGGAAGTCACAGCATCAGGTAAATAGCACGTCATTGCACTCCAAAACCTTATCTTAAAATCTATAGCTTTATAGTGTGCATAGGCTTGTCTGAATCGGGATTAACTGCTTTAAGTATCAATATGCAATTTACTATGCTTTACCAATATTTCACAAAGTTATAATCCAAAATGTTGCAGGTTGCACAAAGCTTACTGTGTACTGTTTTTTGTGTACATGGTTTATATATCTTGAGCTCTAACATGAAATTTCCTTGTTGCATTCTGCTAGTTGAGATCCTAATGATATACAGTATATCAAGACCAAGTTATTTTTAATGCATCATGCCTATTTAGATCAAACTAAAGTGCTAATTTCTCTTTTCATGTCATGAAAATGGAGCACATTAATTTGTTAGCAAATTTGAAAGCCATTGATTAGGAGTGAACAGACACTCCTTGTCTAAAACTTTGCTCGTGCTGTTTTACTTTGCCTTGCCCAAAACACACCCATCTTCACTCCGCTCCATTTTTCTCCTTCTTAGTTTTCGGTCCCACTTTGCATTGGGTTGCCTTGGCTACCATGCACTTACATTTAAATTAATAATTTGATACAATCCACTTATCGTGTACATGTTCTTACATTGTACTTATATTTGAAAAAAAATACCTAATATAAAGTGTGACCTGTTTTCTCCAAAGTGGCCCCCAGCGTGAGGCTGCCTCCGCAACAAGGAACCGCTCTGGCTGCTTCTTTGCATACCTCTCTCTTTTCTTCCCGTGACCTTTTTCTCAGAAGTGCCCTAGCGTGAGGCTGCCTCCGCAAAGGTACCTGCCTCTTCTCTCTCCTTACTAGCTATACACCACCTACATCAGCTGAACGTCCATCTTGCACCCTCTTTACAGCCACCCAAATAGCGACCCCAACCCACACCACTGTTATGAAACTTCTGCCGGTCTGGGTGTTTTCATACACAGTCATTTTAAGGAGTCTGAACATGTTCCACTAGATTTGGCCCGTACGCAAAATATTGTAGACCTTCATAAACCAAGTCCATCTTGGGAGGTGGTCTGAGTATGGTTCGATTTCAGCTATCAGTATGGTTCTGTAAACTGTGCATTGTGAACACAAATTGCTCCAGGCTTACTTAATGTTTGTGAATTCCAATTTAGCTGGTAATCAGATGCTTCTGTTCAAAGTGATTTTCCATGGCTGTTTCTTCTGGCATATTTCTACAAAGTATATTCACAACATACTTGTTTGTGTTAAGCTCACAACATGATATTTAATGATATTACCCCACCCCATTAATATTTATTTGTGGATGTTACAATTGCTTCGTCAAATAAATGATTTGAGAGAAAAAAAAAATCTATAAAAATATCTTTATTTAAAACCATAGTAAATTTGCAAGTAAAATCAATGCTATCGCATCTCTCTCAGGTGTTTGCATAGCGGGCCATGTGTAAACCATCTTTTGTATGTTTCTGAAGATGGTCTACTTGGTTCAGGCTAACTAAAAATCAGCCACGTGCTACAATGATATAAAATTCGGCTTGTGAAGAAGGATACTTTAAACAGCCTGAATTATCAGTACTTGATATCTCACGTTACTTTACCGCATTACATCACTTCATTACTCCATTATACAGCAGCTTCTATGATTAAACCGTGTCACTTAACTGCCGCAGCAGACATTCCTCCCTCCGCTCGTTGTGTCCACTCCCCAATAATCGGGCCGCCAAAGCATTTTTCTTCCATCGGGACAACTTCGCTGTCGTCTATTGTTTCATCAAATGCAGATCAAGTTAAGCCGATCTAATGCAGTTCCTCAAGTTTTTAATCTGGTCCTCCATTTGCATTATATTTAAATTTATAACTGGATTTAAAATCCAAATTGCTGTCTTTTCCACTTTCCCTTTCAGAAATGTAGGTGATTAACTCCATACGAAATCTGATGTTCCAGTAAATCATTCCAATGTTTCTATAAACTAATCTTCGATCAACGTTGTAACTAGGGCTGGTCCGAATACCATTTTTTGAGCTTCGAAGCTTCGATAGGAATCAACACCGAATATTCGAAGCTTCAGAGGGAGGGGCTGAACATATTCTTCTCTCTAATAAAGGCAGGAATCTCTGTGCGTCTGTCTGCCTGTTTGCATTTTTATTGTGTCGAGAAACGTTCATCCAATGACTTCACGCGTGGCAGGTGTGTTGCTGCGGACCCAAGGGAGTGCAGTGTTGCATTTTGGTGCAATATGGACATGCGACACGTTCATAATTAATAAACATTTAATAAACTAACCGAGCGAGCCGGAAGCGAACCAGCCATTTCTAGGCCTGGAAAAGTTTAGTAAAAGTCGTGGAATTTTATTTTACAAATCTCTGTATAATAGAATTATATTTAATCAGGTCCTGCATTTGTGTGTAGGCCTATATCGCATAGTTTTACTCATTCCCGCAGCTTTCGAGTTTATAATGAGGGAAATTCTTGCAAACATTTATTAAATATAGCATGTAGGTTAGATGAGTAAATAAATCCACACAAAATATCAGATTAAATCAGTCATTTGAAAACAGCGTGAGTGATTCAGCTGGACCGCGTCTTCTCTCTTTCACTCTCGTTGTGGTCTCAAAGCGGCTTCATATCGGCGCATCTCGTCTGCACTACAAGAGCTACAGCACGCTGACCCAAGACTTTCGCTCGCATCTCGGGACAGTTGACAGAAAGAAAACGCATGCATCGCATTCAGTTTTGTGATAGCAGAGGGTCCGTTCACATGTCGCGTCTTTTGCGCGCTTAAGTTCATTATTTCAAATGTAGATGTGCAGTAAGCGCGCTCATAATATAAGCGGGCTCATATGCATGCTATAGGTCAGCACTAACGTCTTTCATTGGCTGGTGCAGATGTTCAGCCAGGCGGACAAGTTGAGAACCGTTTCGTGGGGGATGCCAGGTGTTCGAGGAAAAAAAAAAAAAAAAGGATATTCGAATCTCAAAATTGAAGATCGAATGCCAACCCACCCAACGAATATTCAAATAATCGAATATTCTGGTTCAGCCCTAGTTGTAACGATTCTCTCCTTGAAGGAAGTCCAGGAAGCCAGATATAACAAAAAGGTTCTTTTAATAACAAACACGAACTCAGAACTAAGGTTACACTTCAACAAACTAAGGTTACAACAATCCCAACAAAGGACGCGTTAGGGTGACTGGACCAAGACAAGAGGGAAACTGAGGACTTAAAAGAAAACCGGAACAAACGAATGAACAAAATAATTAATGCAAAACAGGTGACAGAACTAAACGATGATTACCAATTAACTAAACCAGAACAGGAAGAACCAAATAAGGTCAAAAGGGGACTAAACAGAGACAGATACGTAACAAACGTTGCCCTGCTATTAACTTAACAATAGTAATTGTTGTACAGTGTAAAAAAAAACAAAAACAACAAATAAATTATGCTGTATTGATGTGCGCATGCCCAGTAGCGCGATTACATATCCCTTTTAGCCTTAACCCTTCAATATGCCTCTGCAGCAGCAGCGACTTTCTCTCCTGCACACCTTTAACCACATCACTGCCGCAGCAGTGAATTTTTTCTTGTTGACTCTTCCACTGCCGCAGCAGTGGCCTTTCCAACCTATAATCTTTTATTAAAAACTCCCTGCCGCAGCAGTGAGTTTCCCCACAGCCTTCGCAGTAAAATATAATCTTACTTTGTCACTACCAAAGGATTTGGTAGTGACAAAGTGTCACTATTTAGTGACAAATCCTTATTATCTCACCGCAGCAGCAGCAATTTCACTCCACATTAATCATTTTCATTTATTTATTTTATTTATAGCTGAAGAAATTTTCCCCATCGCTTCCGCCGTAGTCGCCATTGCTCCAAAAAATTATTTCACTGCCGCAGCAGTGATCTCTCCTCTTCTGCAGGAGCCTTTTTCTCCTCAACATGTCAGATACGTTTTTTGGGGTTGAAATGATCAAATTCTTTTAAATTTCTCTACCACCAAATTGTTCGCAATCGGTCACCAGCTTGCTGTCTTTTATAAGCCTTTTTTGGGGGGTTCTTACTCAGAGCTCAAGCTGAGCCTCGGGTTCGAGCCTCCTTCACGGACAGCAAGCCAAGTTTGTTTACCATTATCTTGGTAAACAAGATGTATATCATTTTAAACTCTCAAAATAGCCCTCTCTGATTCCACATTAGAATACAGTGTTATTTACATGTACTACATGATCAGTGTTTCTCTCTCTGTGCTTGTTATCTTAACTATGCTAACGTGTTGAAATGTAACATAATCTTGAGTCTGAGCTCTGAGAGGAGACACAAGGGCCAAAAAGTTCTAGGATTCTCTGCCATATCACTTTCAAAACAATCCGGTGTGTGAAATACCATGGCAACTTGTGCAAACCAATGGATACGCAGAACCAGGAAGTAGCTCTGCCCACAACTTCCTCGATGAAGCTGAATTTACAGTTCGGAAATCTGTTCCCAGCCCTCATAACAGACACACACACTTCAACACAACACAATCAGCTTTACACAAACACAAAAAGCTTTCAACACAAAGACGAATGCCCTGACACTTCCACAGACTCCATCTCATCCTTTGTCATCATTTTCACCAAGTTACATTTGAATCTAGAGTATTTATAATATTCTGATGCAGAAAAGCTCCAATGCCCCTCTGTGGTCACCTGTTTAACTGCATAGCAACTCAATTCAATCCAGTTCTACAATATCAGTTCATGATGTGACATGTAAAACACATGATGACATTCTGACCAACAATACGAAGACTGGGCAATCCGGTGTGCAAAACTAATGGATGAATAAATTAAACACAATATATTATATCAGGGTGTGTGTAAGGGATGTGGCATTGCCAACCAGAACAGCTGATGTTACAAGAGCTCCAAAGATTTGAGGCATGCCACACAGCAAACCTCTCCCTGCACAGCTGCTCCACAGTGTGATACAGACGCAATCCTAATGGGAGATTCTGCTGAGTAAGGTATACTTCTCACTGTTACTCACACACACATACTCCATTAACTTTTATATATATTTCTTGTTTCCCTTCAAAGTGAACACTGATGTCAATAAGTTCACCTGTAAAATGTGTTTAACTATATATAATTGAAAAGAGAAAAATACTTGAAATGCAGTTTGAGAGAATTAGAAATAAGTTAAAAAGCAGAAACTAAAAAAGAGGTTCCACTTCCTTATTGATAAAATCACACCCTTAGTCATGTGTCTTCCTTAAAAATGAAAAGCACAATCCACATAGACCAAACAAAATTATTTCTGCACTTTGCATCTTGGAAAACTGATTTCCTTTTTGTAAGAAAAAACAGTTAAGAATAGCTAGACACAAGTGACATAATACAATTTATTCAGACCAACTACTGTTCTGTAACTACTTCAACAAACTGCTTTGATCCAAACTCAACATACAGCAGAACACAGAAACTGAGAGTGTTCACACAACTGTGCCAGATTATCATCTGACCTACCTGCACAAAGTACATACACGGTCTTTCTCCAAAGGAAATTGATGTAAGAAACAAATTTAAAATCAATTTATGAGGGTTCTCATTCTCAGCTGTCTTTTAAACTGAAAGAGAGTGAGAAAGATTTACTTACCAGCGATTCTGTCTCGCTCCATAGCTGGATTATGGCTCCTAACAGCCACATGTGGTTTCTAGCGTTTCTCCTCCTCTCCCTTTATTTGCAGACTTCCCCTTTTGCTTTTTCCGAGAGTTTAGTCGCTCTCCCCCTCTCTCTGCCTCTCTCTCTGTCTGTCTCTCTCTGTTCTCTCACTTTATTCTTGTTTTTCCCTTTCTTTCTTTCTTTCTTTCTTTCTTTCTTTCTTTCTTTCTTTCTTTCTTTCTTTTTCTTCTCTCTTTTTCTTCTTCGATACTGATCTTAGAATTGTTTAGAGTGTTTCATTGACAAGTGTATCCAATGGAACTTCAGTGACATGTGCTGATCATATGGCTTTATTCGATCTCCTTTCGTCTTTCTTTTGACCTCTTTTGACACTGAAGCTCTGTTGTGTCTCTAAGATGTGGGTAAGCCATGTGACTATATGTAAACAGCCCCATGCCCTGACTTTGAAAGAAAATGAGAGAAAGCTTAAATCATTGCGTGGGATACTGCTGAATTTGCATTGCAATATTCCCTAGGTCCAGTAGATAGTGCTATGCATTACAGGAATTAAAGTTACAATGTAAAATTGGCTGTGTCCATATAGATTCTAGATTGCATGTATGAAATTATACTCACTCCCAGGCCATCCCAGATGTAGGAGTTTGTTTCTTCAGATTAGAAGAAATTTAGCATTACATCACTTGCTCACCAATCGATTCCTGTACAGTAAATGGGTACAGTAACAATGAGAGTTCCAACAGCTGATAAAATCATCACAATAATCCACATGTAATCCACAAGACTCAGTCCATCAATTAACATCTTGTGAAGCATGCTTTTATCTGCTGTTTGGAATCTTATTCTGATAGCACCCATTCACTGAGATGATCTACTGGTGAGCAAATGTAATGCTAAATTAAAAAATATTTTCAGGGGGGAAAAAAAGAAGAAACAAACTCATCTACAACTTGCATGGCCTGAGAGTGAGTAAATTTTCAGCTACTTTTATTTTTTTAGTTGAACTATTAAAGCAGTGACAATCAGCCCATAGTCTTCATGTCATTACTCAAAAGAAAATCATGATGATATATGACCTCTGACATAACGTTACACATCTAAGGTCCTCACACATCTAAGGTAGAATAGGACTTTGATTATGTGAAAGACATGGGGATACGTGACCTTCTCTCCATTTCCAAGAATAAAAAAGGCCTTGGAGCACTCTATCACACTGATTACTGATTATTATTCCTTCTGGGTCACTGATGACGCAGACAAAATAAGCCTATAATAATCAGGTTCTAGAAATAATTGGCTTTTTCAAAAAAAATATTGTATTTCTTTTGCTCAAATATGTTATGTAAATCATCTTACAGGGTATAAGACATGCCACCAGTCTAAATATCAGTGATTCACTACTATTGAATACATTATTAAAAATCATAGTTTTAAATAATGCATAACATAAAACTAAGGTTTCAAAGTTGATTGGAACCAATCTAATCATATGTTAACTGTGAATCACTGAGGGAAAAAAGCAGAGTGTGCCACTATAGAGGAAAGACATTAGATAAGAAAGTAATTTTTAGAGGTGTAACAGCAGAGATTAACAGCAGTGTGCTTCTTTAAAAAAAAAAAATATTGGCAAAATCCCAGCAGACCTCAGACATTTCTATTTTATGTATTATAAAACCAGCAGGTAAAAAAAACAAAAAAACATGCAGGTTGATAATGTCTGGGTTACTATTGTAACTTGTTTCAATGTAGTGACACTAGGGGTCGCACTTAAGAGCTCCAAACACCTCTGATACTTCAGAAAAGGCCCTAGTGAAGTGAATTTGCATGCTGCTCCCCTGGACATGCAGATATAACAGGAACCTGCTTGCTCCACTCATTCAGGTTTCTGCTGAGGAACAAAGAAAATGTATCTATCTATCTTGATCTATCAAGATGGCGCCACTCACGGCAGCCATGGTACTTCGCTATCCAGTTGTTTTTTGTTTCTCAAACACAATCAGTTTTACCGGAGAAGAACTGCTGAATATTCGGCAGAACAAAACACAAAATCTCCTACCAGTTTTCGATTATTCGGATGTTTTGCTAGACATAGTAGCCGGCGGAGCGGCGGCGCTGTTCATACGCTTCAGGCTGCACAGATGGGGGAAGCGAGCCGGTGTGCTCCTGAAGCTCAGACAGCACGGATTTTGAATGCCGTTGCCTAGCATCCATCTGGCGAATCTCCGCTCTCTACCCAACAAAACGGACGAACTCCTTCTGCTCTCCCGGACAAATAAGGATTTCTCAAACTCTGCTGCTCTGTGTTACACAGAAACCTGGCTAAACGACGCCATTCCAGACAGCGTGCTTCATCTGCCGAGCTTTCAGCTGATCAGAGCAGATCGCGACGCAGAATCAATGGGGAAATCGCGCGGCGGCAGGACATGCTTCTACATCAATGAGAGGTGGTGTACAGATGTAACAGTATTAAAGATGTGCTGTTCAGATCTAGAAGCTCTCTTCATTAACTGTAGGCCTTTCTACTCACTGCAGGAGTTTTGCTCGTGAGTGTTTACATTCCACCGCAAGCCCACATGAGCTCAGCTCTACAGAAACTCGCTGATCTGATCACAGACACAGAACAACAACACCCAGACTCTGTTTTAATCATTCTTGGGGACTTTATCAAGCAAATCTCTCACGTGAACTGCCAAAATACAGACAGCATGTTACATGTCCCACCAGAGAAAGTAATATACTGGACCATTGTTACACCACATTAAAGAATGCATATCACTCTGTTCCACAGGCTGCTTTAGGGCTCTCTGATCACTGCCTGGTTCATCTTATACCAACCTACAGGCAAAAACTTAAATCTGCTAAACCTGTGGTAAAGACTGTAAAAAGATGGACCAATGAGACAAAGCGGGTTTTACAAGCCTGCCTCTACCTTGCTGATTGGAGTATTTTTGAAGCTGTTGCCACCAATCTGGACGAGCTCACAGAGACTGTAACTTCATATATCAGTTACTGCGAGGATATATGTATTCCCACCAGAACTTATGTCACATTTAACAATGATAAGCCATGGTTTACAGCAAAACTCAGACACCTTCGTCAGGCCAAAGAGGATCCCTACAGAAATGGGGACAGAGTCTTGTACAATTAGGCCAGGAGCACTCTGAATAAAGAGATTAGAGTGGCTAAAAGGACCTATGCTAATAAGCTGGAAGATCAGTTCACTTCCAATGACTCCGCTTCAGTGTGGAAAGGCCTAAAAGCGATCACCAAGTACAGGACACCATCCCCCAGCACTGAGGTGAATCAACAACTTGGTGAAGACCTGAATGAGTTTTACTGTAGATTTGAAACCTCCCACACCCGTCCTGACCATCTCTTTACACAACCATTAACACCTCCAGCAACCCCCCTCTCTCCCACTCCTGTACTTTAGATCAGTGAAGAAGATGTGCGCCAGGTCTTCAGGACGAATAAGAGAAGGAAGGCACCAGGCCCAGACGGTGTGAAACCAGCCTGCTTGAAAACCTGTGCTGACCAGCTGGCCCCCATTTTCACACAGATCTTCAATAGATCTCTGGAGTTGTGTGAAGTCCCTTCCTGCTTCAAACGCTCCACCATTATCCCCGTTCCAAAGAAACCCAAGATAACAGGACTTAATAAATACAGACCTGTGGCTCTAACGTCTGTCGTCATGAAGTCATTTGAAAACCTGGTTCTGGTTTATCTGAAGGACATCACTGGACCCGTACTGGACCCCCTGCAGTTTGCTTATCGAGCAAACAGGTCCGTGGATGATGCAGTCAACATGGGACTGCATTACATCCTGCAAAACCTGGACAAATCAGGGACTTATGTCAGGATCCTGTTTGTGGGCTTTTGTTCGGCCTTCAACACCATCATCCCTACACTCCTCCAGACCAAACTAACCCAGCTAACTAAACACTAACTAAACAGATCACCAGCTTTCTGACAGATAGGCAGCGACTAGTGAGATTGGGGAAATTCATGTCAAACAGCCGCTCCACCAACACTGGTGCCCCTCAGGGATGTGCTCTCTCCCCACGGCTCTTCTTCCTGTACACCAACGACTGCACCTCTAAAGACCCCTCTGTCAAGCTCCTGAAGTTTGCAGACGACACCACACTCATCGGCCTCATCGGCTCAACACGCTCAAAACAGTGGAGATGATTGTGGACTTCAGGAGAAACTCCCCTGGATTCTCCCCACTCACCATCATAGGCAGCACTGTGACTACAGTGGAGACATTCAAGTTCCTGGGGTCCATCATCTCTCAGGACCTGAATTGGGACACTCACATCAACTCCATTGTACAAAAATCCCAACAAAGGTTGTACTTCCTTCGCCAGCTGAGGAAGTTTAACCTGCCATAGGAGCTGCTGAAACAGTTCTACTCAGCCGTCACTGAGTCTGTCCTGTGCACTTCAATAACTGTCTGGTTTGGCTACAAAATCAGGGATTAGAAGACTACAGAGAACGATTCGGACTGCTGAACGGATTATCGGTGTCCCCCTACCCACCCTTCAAGAACTGTATACATCCAGAGTCAGGAAAAGGGCTCAGAAAATCACTCTGGATCCCTCACATCCAAGTCATCCCCTTTTTGAACTTTTGCCATCTGCATCCAAGTCATCCCCTTTTTAAACTTTTGCCATCTGTTCGGTGCTACCGAGCCTCAATTACCAGGACTGCCAGGCACAAGAACAGTTTTTTCCCCCAGGCAATCCAATTTATGAACAGTGAAATGCACCCCCCCCTCCATTATGCAATAACAATGTGCAATAACCTTATATATATTTGCTACCACCTCCATCCTAGTACATCCCTGCATCTCCTTCTATTCTATCCCATTCTGTCATCTAAAGCACTGTATATTAATTAATTTATGTTTCAAATTATTTCTTTTTCATTTTTTTGTTTATTTATATTTACATATGTGTATTTTTTATTCTCATCTTATTTTTATTGTCTGTGTGTTGTTGTTGTCTCTGTGAACTGGACGCTTATGACACTAAAACAAATTCCGTGTATGCGCAAGCATACCTGTCAGTAAAAACTCTTTCTGATTCTGATTCTGAGTCTTGAAAATGTCTGACCATTTCAGCAGGTAGTTCAGTGTTGTGGCAGGAGGGACACGTCTCATTCCCTCCATTAGGGTACGGAGGTTACAGTAGTGACCAAGACATTCCCTATCTCTCAGTCATTCAACATTGTGTCAATGTAGTGACACTAGGGGACCCTAAACTAAACGCCACAGCCAGCTGAAATGTGTTATGAGGTTTGGTAGTGCAGATGCAGGCAAGCCGCTGCATGCTTAATAACAAGTGCACTCAGGCCTTTGTAACCTTTCAAATTCCCCAAGTAAATTGCCGTAGCCCCCTATATTGTGAGGTGTACATCATACTTCAGCCAATTCTTGACCTTTTTTTTTTCTTTACAATAAAAACTTACAGCTGTGCAGACCCAAAGTTTGCTCTGAGGAAGTATTCTTTTCCCTATGTTGGAGAAAAGAAAACTGTGGAAACCACATCCTTCTTGAAGGGACGTTAACGTAGAAAACACTTCACATGTATTTACCAACCAGGAAGTACCACATATAGAAAGAGGACTCTGTGGTAGTGCATGCCTGAGAACGGAGGACTGCTACAGCCATATAACATGGTGGTAAAAAGTGGATAATACATTACCACTAGGGAAATGGGGAGCACTTAACCCAAAAATAGGGGTTTCCCCGAAAAGGTGCATTTCACAGGTTCTGCCCATCTTCTTGCAGTAGTGAATTGCAATAGTAAAATAGTGAATTCCTCTGCTGAATTCAGCTACTGATGAGTGCTGGAGAGTAAGAGAGTATCTAGGTTTACGGAACACTGGAAACTCACCTGGATAATAAGAGCACAGTTTTCACCTCAGAGAGGGGAAAGGCACAGTATGCAAGGTACACCCGGCCAGTTGCCCAAAGCTTTACCTGTTCATGCCTACCAACACTTAGGACAAAGCTGGCTCAACCCAGAGATTATAAAATTTTGTAAAAGTGTTGGGTGTAGCCCACCCCGCCACTCTCCACATGTCTGCTAGAGAGGTGCCGTTCGCTAGTGAACAGGAGAAAACAGCACCGCTAGTATAGACTTTCAAGGTGGAGAGGGTATAACCGCCTCTTTGGACTTTCCTGCAGGAAAAAAATGCCGCTTGAATGTATGCATGTGCCTCACAGAGGGAACTGTGGCTTGAGTGATAGTGTCTATTACCACTGGTGATAGCCCATTCAGGTTTTTCGCATCCAACTCAGGAGCCAGGCATGGAGGTTCCAGGGGTCTGGACGTGGGTGCCAAATCATGCCCTGCCTCTGAGAAATCCTTCTGGAGGATTCACCAACGAGGGTATGTCACGATGAATGGGAGTTCCAGGAACCAAGTCTGGGTGGGCAACCAGCAAGACAATCCTCCCTGGTTTTGTACAGTGTCTGTGCAATCAGGCTCACTGGGGGAAACGCAGACTTGCACAGGCCCTGTAGCAAGCTATGTGTCAGAGCATCTATGCTGAGTGGAGACTTGGTCAAGGAATACCAAAAGGGGCAATGGGAGGATTCCTGGGAAGCAAACAGATCTACCTGCACCTCGCCGAATCAACTCCAAATCAGTTGGACCACTTGGGGATGGAGTCTCCACGAACTGAATCACTTGTCACAAAAACACTTTAGCTGTGCGACTGATGTCACCTGGAATATGAGTGGCACACAGTGACTTTAGTCAGATATACTTTAGATATACTTTAGTCACTGCTGACTCCAAAGGAGGAGATAGTTGGTGATTTTTGTGACCTGTGACAAGAACAGATACTGCACTAGTAATGTATATACGGCACCATTTCTGTATTGTCTGTCCAGACCCACAATTGCTGTCCTGAATCAATGGTTAAAACCTCTTCGGGGCCAGCAGTACAGCCAGCAACTCTAGGCTGTTGATATGCCAGGGTCCTAGGGTTGCATGCCTGTTGCATACAATGATACAGACTATACTGGACACATCTGTTGTTACAAAAAAAAAAAATATTCTAAGGCAGCGGTTCTCAATTCCAGTCCTCACACCCCCCCGCTCTGCATATTTTGCATGTCTCTCTTAGTTAACACATCTGATTCAGATAATCTGCTCGTTAGTCAAGTCAAGTCAAGTCACCTTTATTTATATAGCGCTTTTAACAATGTAAATTGTGTCAAAGCAACTGCACAATATCAAAAAAGGAAAATAGTGTGTCAATAATGTAAAATGAAAAGATTAAAAAAAGATTTTCAGTTAAAGGCATTTCATTATTGAATTCAGTGATGTCATCATCCAGCTCAGTTCAGTTTAAATAGTGTCTTTGCAATCAGGTCGACGATATTGCTGGAAATGAAGTGTCCCCAACTAAGCAAGCCAGAGGCGACAGCGGCAAGGAACCAAAACTCCATCTGTGACAGAATGGAGAAAAAAAACCTTGGGAGAAACCAGGCTCAGTTGGGGGGTCAGTTCTACTCTTGCCAAACGAACCAGCAGTTCAATTCCAACTGCAGCAAAGTCAGATTGTAAGGGCTCAACTGGTTCCAGTGGTCTTTCCTGATGGCTGTCTAAGTGGCAGGGTCCTCACTGGGGATCTGTCTCTGGCGTTCATCTCGGTGTCCTGGTCTCCGCTGACATTCAGGGCTGTAGAGGTCGTCTCTGGGTGCTGATCCACCATCTAATCTGGATACAGACTGGATCTGGTGACTGCAGTGACCATCTGGGCTGGATACGGACCGGATCGGGTGGCTACGGTGACTGGGGATATGTCCCCGGTGCTCATCCAGGTGTCCGGCCTCCGCCAACGATCAGGGCCACATACATCATCTCCCGGCGCCGATCCACCATCTGATCCGGACACGGACTAAGAAACAGAATAGAAACAGACAAATATTAGCGTAGATGCATTCTTCTTATGATGTAACGAGTACATCATGTGTTATGGGGAGTGTTCCCAGTTCTGGTTGATCTAATTAATGCAGCGTAACAATCTTTTAACGGATTTGAATAATAGAAGTGTATTAGTGTGTTATGTTTAAGCCAGGTTAAAGAAATGTGTCTTTAATCTAGATTTAAACTGACAGAGTGTGTCTGCCTCCCGAACAGTATTAGGTAGATTGTTCCAGAGTTTGGGTGCTAAATAGAAAAAGGATCTAGAAAGCTCTGAGGCAAACAGATCTATCTGTGCTGGACTGAATCAACTCCAAATCAGCTGGACCATCTGGAGGCAAGGCCTCCACTCTCCTCGGAGCATGAACTGCCATGAGAGGGAGGTTGAGGTCGCACGGAATTTGAGTGGCACGCAGAGACCTGAGACTCTGCTGGCTCCACAGTAAGAGATGGCAGGTGAGCTGTGACATGCGATGGCAGTAAACACCTCCCTGATGGTTAATATACGCAACTGTCTCCGTGTTGTCCGTTTGTGCTTGCCCTGGATCAATGGCGTCAACCTCATTAAGGCCAGAAGCATTGCAACAACTCCAGACAATTGATATGCCAATGCGGCCGAGGGCCGTCCAGATCACGGAGGCCGCACACCCATTGCATACAATGCCCCAGCCCAACTTGGAAGAATCCGTTGTAACAACGTGTCTGGACACTTGCTCTTAGGGCACCCCTGCCCGTAGAAATTAAATGTCCTTCCAAGGACTGAAAATGCGGTGACACTCCAGTCTGATACTCGCACAGTGTGTACCCTGGTTCCATGCCCATCTCAGGACTCGGGTATGAAGCCAGTTCTGAAGCGGTCTCATATGCATCAGTCCCAACAGAGTAAATGTGGTTGAGAATGCCTTATGTCTCCGGAGCCTCTGAAAGTGTTTGAGAGGGACCACTCTTTTGTACTTGAGTGTTCTCAAGCAGTTCAGCACTGACCAAGCACGATCCTCGGAATGGCGTGCTGTCACAGTGACTGATGTCCCTGTGTGCATTAACTAACTCTCGCAAGTGACCTAGAATAAGCCAGTTGTCAAGATAGTTGCACACTTCCCTGAGAGGGGCTAGGGCAGCATTTGTGACTTTCGTGAAGATGCAAAGAAACAGCCTGAAGGGAAGAACTTTGTACTGATATGCCTGTCCTTTGAAAGCAAACCAAAGAAACGGCCTGTGCCTTGGAAGGATCGAGTCATGAAAGTATGCATGCTTCAGGTCTATTGCCACAAACCAGTCTCGGTACCTGACACATGTTTACATGTGCTTGAGGGTGAGCATTCTGAACGGGAGCTTGTGAAGGGCCCAGTTCAGTACCCTTAATTCCAAAACTGGTCTGAGCCCCCCACCCTTCTTGGGTACAATGAAGTAGGGTCTGTAAAATGCCTTGAAGTCCATGGGGACTCACCCAGCTGAACCATTCTCGCCTTACCATGCTCCCCAATGCACATCACTGCAGCCTCATAGGAAGTAGAAGGACTGGAACGGGAAGCTGATGGGGTGACTCAAAAGCTTTTGGAAAAGACTACAAACAGCAAGCACAAAGTTCCTATAGCCATATCCTAATAAGCAGGACATGCTTCAGCGTGGCATGGCCCAAACAATGAACACACTGATTGTGCCAGTCACCAGGAAAGATTTAGAAAACACAACATGAAGTACACGGATGGAAAGGCATGAAGTAAACACGATTCCACCCGTGAAGCTCTTTTGCTCTTTTAAGAGGAAATTTGCTCTCAGGGATTACCATTGTAACAGATGGACAAATCAGACATGTTATTGTTATATTTAACAAATAATGCAACAGACCCATCACCAGAAAATTGGACTGGATGTCAGAATGTCTGTGAATGATAACCCAGGACACTGGTTACCATGGCAGCCAGGACACCTCAGCCAGATAACATAACACAAGTCTCACAGAAAAAGAGTTCTTCCCATTGATTCATAGGCAAACCTCTCTATGAATAAATATGTATATCCCCAGGGCATTGTGTGTAGTATTGCTGGTTTTGTATATTGTCTTTTGTATTGTATACTGTCGTATGCATGCCTTATGATAGAATTATAAGATAATGTAACCCTACTGGTATTAGTGATGGGCAATTCGATCATCGATAAGTTTAAAAAACAAGTACTCAAGTACTCGGGGGGGGCAGGGTGTGTGCGGGGGGGGGGGGGGGGGGGGGCATGGTCGTCATGAAGATAATGAAAATATCTCAAGACTGTTATGAAAATGAATGTTAAAAATAAAAATATGACATGAAAACCTCATAAACCTCATAAACACATGATTAGAACACTGTTAGATTATGATTATGATGCAGCAATCTTATTAAAAAAGAAGCATCTGGAGGATCACGTGACCCTTCGACGGCGATGCAGGTTTAGTCTTTCGCTCTGCTCACTTTGCCATATTTTGTATGATCCTATCAGTAAAATTTCAATGACACACATCTGGAAACAATGAGAACTAATAGACAGAGCAAAGGGTGATAGGAAATGAAGTCCAGAACAAACGTCTCAGGTTACGTATGTAACCATGGTTCCCTGAAGGGAACGAGACGCTGCGTCGAAATGCATATGGGAACGCCTTCAGCGTGACCAGGCTCTGAATATGATGTGTAATCAGTCAAACAAGGGCGAGGCATCACGGGCGGGGTGACGTCACAACCAGGAAGTATAAAAGCACGTGCGGTGGAGCCGGCGTCAGCTTCAAGTCATGAAGCAAGCGCTGGCAGGGATGCCGGAAGTGTGGCTACGCGACGCAGCGTCTCGTTCCCTTCAGGGAACCATGGTTACATACGTAAACTGAGACGTTCCCTTCCAGGAACTTCGAGCTGCGTCGAAACGCATATGGGAACGAGATACCAACGCCGCCAGACTGACAAGTCCCTGCCTGGTGTCAGGACGAAAGGACAGAGGAGTCGGGAGTGGCTCGGATGTCGAGGTCATAGAACCTAACGAAAGTCAGGGGCGTGGACCACCCAGCTGCGTTGCAGATGTCCTGCATGGAACACCTGCCCAGAAGGCCTTGGAGGCCACCACACCTCGGGTTGAGTGCGCTCTGACTCCCACCGGCGGGGGGAGCTCAGAGGCCTCGTATGCCAAAGCCATGGCACCCACAATCCACCTACTAAGAGAGGGCTTCGTAGCAGGAAGACCCCTCCTAGGCGGACCATAGCACACGGGCAGCTGGTCCGACTTTCTCCACAAGGAGGACCTGTGGATGTATGCGTCTAGTGCTCGCACTGGACACATACGGTTGTGCTTCTCCTGGTCTGGCTCCCCGAAGGGAGGAGGACAGAAGGCCTGCAGTACGACCGGCTGTGGAACGACCAATGGGACCTTCGGAACATACCCTACGCGAGGGTAGAGGAATACTTTCGCCGAACCGGGCGCAAAGTGAATAGAGGCCGTAGTCGGGGCCTGAAGGTCACCCACCCTCCTCAGAGAGGTGATAGCCAATAAGAAAACAGTCTTGATAGTGAGGAGTCTCTCAGTTATCTCCTGAATGGGCTCGAAAGGTGCAATGCACAGAGCCTCCAGAACCACAGCCAGGTCCCACGTAGGGACGCGAGATCGTACCGGAGGCCTCAGCCTCAGCGCACCGCGGAGGAAACGTGTAACTAGGGGGTGTCTACCCACTGACTGGCCACCAATAAGGGCGTGGTATGACGAAATAGCTGCCACGTAGACCTTAACAGTGGAATGGGTTACCCCTGCAGAGAAACGGGCCTGCAGGAACATCAGTACTGCACCAACGGGGCAGTTGACTGGGTCGAGCATGGCGGTCCCCGCACCAAGAAGTGAAGAGCCTCCACTTCAAGGCGTACAGGTTCCTCGTTGAGGGAGCTCTGGATTGGAGGATGGTCTCGACAACCTCGGTTGACAGACCGGAAGCTATGAGTTGTGCCCCCTCAGGGGCCACACCCACAGCTTCCATAACTCCGGGTGAGGGTGCACCTCGGTGCCCCCGGCCTGTGAGAGGAGGTCCCTCCTGACGGGCACTTCCCACGGAGTGCCGTCGAGGAGAGATATCAGGTCCGAGAACCATACTCGGCCCGGCCAGAACGGCGCTACCAACGGTAGACTGACCTCGTCCCGGCGCACTCTCGCCAGAACTCCCGGGAGCAGAGCGATCGGGGGGAAGGCGTACAGACGGAGCCTCGGCCACGTCTGTACCATAGCGTCCAGTCCCGGAGGAGCTGGACGAACCAGAGGGGACATTGCGCTGACTCTCGAGTGGCGAAGAGGTCCACCTGTGCCTGGCCAAAAACCTTCCACATCTGCTTCACCCCTCGGGGTGAAGCATCCATACCCCGGGCCTCGGCCCCTGTCTCGACAGGACGCCTGCTCCCACATAAAGATGCCCAGGAATGTGCACAGCTCTCAGTGATAGGAGCTTGCCCTGGGACCACACAAGGATCTGGTGTGCCAGCTTATACAAGGGGTGCGACCGTAGACCTCCTTGGTGGTTGATATAAGAGATCACTGCTGTGCTGTCGGTGCGCACCAGCATGTGGTGATCTCTTAGGTCTGGGAGGAAGTGCTTGAGCGCACGGAACACAGCTAGGATCTCTAGCTGGTTGATATGCCACGTCAGGTGGCGACCACTCCACAGACCGCGGGCAGGGTGGCCACTCATGACCGCACCCCAACCGGTGAGGGAAGCGTCCGTCGCTAGCGAGACGCGGCGACAAGGAGCTCCCAGCACCGGGCCCCGGGACAAGAACCAAGGATTCCTCCACATGTCTAAGGCACGGACAGCGGCGTGACACTTTGACAGCGCGGAGCGAGTCTCCCCTCAGGGAGACCCCCTTGGTCTTGAGCCACCACTGTAGGGGCCTCATGTACAGCAGGCCAGAAGGAATCACGCTGGACGCAGCTGCCATGAGCCCAAGCAGTCTCTGAAACTGCTTGACAGTGAATGGCTGGCCTTCTCACACTCTCTCGACTGCCGTGAGGATCGACTCGATCCGAGCAGGGGTCAAACGAGCCTGCATCGTGGTCGAATCCCACACTACACCTGGATAAGTGGTTCTCTGAGCTGGAGAAAGCACACTTTCCTTGGCGTTTAGTTTTAAGCCCCCAAATCTTTCATGTGGGCGAGAACGACACCTCGATGCCGAATCGCCGCCCGCTCTAATTGAGCGAGGATCGACCAATCGTCAATATAATTGAGTATGCGGATGCCCTGCAGTCGCAACGGGAGCAGTGCCGCATCCACACACTTGGTGAAAGTGCGGGGTGAGAGTGCTAGGCCGAGGGGAAGAACCCGATACTGATACACTTTGCCCCCGAAAGCGAACCTCAGGAACTCCCTGTGAGAGGGAAGGATGGGTACATGGAAAAAGACATCTTTGAGGTCTGTCGTGACAAATCAGTCTTCGGACCTGATTTGAGACACAATCTGCCTGGCAGTGAGCATCTTGAACTTCAGCTTTCTGGCTGAGCAGTTCAGAAGACTCAAATCCAGTATGGGCCTCAGCCCCCCATCCTTCTTTGGAACAATGAAGTACAGGCTGTAGCAGCCGGCATGGACTTCGTGAGGAGGAACCAACTCGATGGCTTCCTTCCTCAGCAAAGTATCGACTTCCTGTTCCAAGACCAGAGCCTGCTCGGGGCGGACCGTAGTCACACAGACCCCGTTGAACAGCGGAGGTGGCCCATCGAACTGGATGGAATAGCCAGCCTCTACGTCCGCAGGCCCCAAAGAGACACATTCGGCAGTCGCTGCCAGGTTGTCAAACGATCTACTAAGGGAATCAGTCTCTCGAGACTGACCTCTGGTGTTAGAGAAGCGGCCAGACCGCTGCCTCGCTGCAGCGCACCGGCAGGAGACGCGTAATCTGGCGGCCGAGGAGAGTTTCTCAGGCCCGCTGAAATCACAGGCGGAAGAACCTGAGAGTAATACTCGCTGGGACCTGCTGTGCCCTGGAACTGCAGGGTTGACAGACAAATCCCCGGAGGGCACCGAGGGGAGACGGTCACCGTGTGCAAGCCGCTCCACCCCAGTAGGGGTCGCCCTCCACGGTCCTGGGGCTCGCCCGTCAGGACCTTTTGCGCGAGGAGCTGGTATGCGGGGGAGGCTGCTCCCGCCCAGCAGCCACCTGAGTTTAGAGAGCGCGCATACCCTCTGCCCACCAAAGATGTTGTAAGCAGAGTAGGAGCCTTCAAAGGCGATGCCGTAGAGGGAGACAGATAGCTCGCAAGCGTCTGTTCAACCCGTGGCATCGCCGCATACCTGCGCTCATTCAGTTCCCGCGGGAACGAATGGCCGGGACGAAAAGATTTCACCCACGATCTCGACACCTCGGTGAGGAGATCGAGGAAAACGGAAGGCTCCTGTGTAGAAGTAGCTCCTCACACTGGGGCGAGAGAGGCGGCGAAACCTCGTCAACGTTCGTCACATCAACCTCCTCGGAGGAAGAGAGACGAAGCGTTGAGCCCTCGTCTCGGGGGGAAGAGACCGCTTCCGAACCGAGAGACGGGGCGCCAGATCAGACGCGGGAGGAGATAGGGACATGCCCGTCTGACTCTCGCCAGCCAGATCAGCCTTTTCTTTTCTTTTTTTCCAAGCCCCGCGAGCGCAGCCGCCGCTCTGCCTTTTTTTCTCTCTTTTTTACGGCAGAAGCGGGACCGGCTTATTTTTCTCTTTGTGCTTGTGCAAACACGGCAGCTTACAAAGCTCATAGTTATATCATATTGGGGCGACAGAGGCGGCGAAACACTCGCCAGCCAGATCAGCCTGCGAGCCCCACGAGTGCAGCCTCCTCGAAGAGAGCCCTCCGGGTGCGGAGACCGATTCTGCGTGCTCCGCACCCAGGCAGACCACGCACAAATCGTGTGTGTCCTCGCTCGTGATATAGCAAGGGCAAGGATGCACACACGAATTAAAACGTGGTCTGAAAGCTTCACCCCTGAGCTTGCCCTTGGCTTTGGCATGATACTGAATGCTTTCCACTTAAAACTAGGACAAACAACAGTAAATAAGACTGACACACACAGAGCGCTTGCTGAATGACAAAAAGCTGATGCCAGCTCCGCCGCACGTGCTTTTATACTTCCTGGTCGTGACGTCACCCCGCCCGTGACGCCTCGCCCTTGTTTGACTGATTACACATCAAATTCAGAGCCTGGTCACGCTGAAGGCGTTCCCATATGCGTTTCGACGCAGCTCGAAGTTCCTGGAAGGGAACAAACTATAACCCAGAAGGGGTGCCCTCTGGTGGCTGATATGGGCACTCCAGCAGATGGCTGTGACATTGGTATAATATATACAGTATATATATATATCGAGGCCATAGCTACCGCGGCGAAGCAGACATGTGACCGCGTAGCTTCTGTTCAAGCAGCTGCACGTGAGGATAGGAGGACAGTCACAGGCTTAAGAAATCAGCTGGAGCAACTCACAGAGAAGGTGACGGATATGGAGGACAGGTGCAGGAGGAACAACGTACGACTGGTGGGGTTGCCAGAGGGGGTTGAGGGATCCGACACGGCTGGTTTCCTCAGAGTTAATATTTCTAAGTGGATTCCTTCCTTGAAGGGCCGTGACATTGAGATTGACCGGGCACATCGTGTGTATGACGGAGCGAGGGGCTCCGATCGGCCGCGCACTCTCATCTTCCGTGTACTGAGATGGCATGACAGATCCGATATCCTGAAGGGTGCTCGGCAGGCTTATCCAGTGAAATGCGCACAGAACAATGTCACACTGCTATTTTTTCCCAACTTTAGTCCAGCTACAGTGATCAGGAGAGAGGCATTTGGTCCGGTTTTGAAGAACATGACAGCGCTTGGTCTCCAGCCCTTCCTCATCTATCCGGTCGTAATCAAACTTCGGCACAAACGGGAACAGAAAAGCTTTGATTCCCCTCAGAAAGCGGAGGATATGGGACCCGACTCTGGTGGTCCCAAGTCCGGTGGTCCTGGAGGACCCGACTCCTGTGGTCCCAAGTCTGGTGGTCCTGGAGGACCCGACTCAGGTGGTCTCAGAGGCTACTACAAAACTGCCCGATTTCACTGCTGCTGCCATAATCAAGAAGGCCATCTTTGCCTTTCACCTCATGGCTGTTTTGCGTGCATGGGCCACGTTAGAGTCCACTGCAGAGCCCGGTCCAGTCCAGGAGTCCTCAGCGTCCACTGCAGAACCAACTCCAGTCTATGAATCCACTCCTGAGCTCACTCAAGTCTATGAGTTCATTCCAGAGCTTGCTCCCATTTACGAGTCCTCTTCAAAGTCTGCTCAGGTCTACGAGTTCCCTCCTGAGCCTGCTCCAGTTTATGAATCCACTCCTGAGCTCACTCAAGTCCACGAGTTCATTCCAGAGCTCTCTCCAGTTTACAAGTCCGCTCCAGAGTCCACTCAAGTTTATGAGCTCACTCCTGAGCTCATTCCAATCTAGGAGTTCATTCCTGAGCATCCGCTTCAGGTCTTTTCTCCAGAACTCTGTCTTTCCTGTTTATGGTCAAGGAGACCATTGCTGAACTGTCTGCCTGTCCTGTTACAGCCATAAATGCTGTTCTAACCTCTCTCTTCGTACCAGTTCTGCCTGATCCACCATGGTGGTCTCCTGCATTTTCAGCTCCGCTGAAGTGTCTATCAGCTCCATTCTGGGGGTCATCATATCCGCCCTAGTGGGCTCCCGCCCTGCCGGCCCCGTCTTGGTTCCATGATCTATCTTTTGGACCCAGGCCCTTTTCCACCACACGGGCCTGGCCCACCATCCCTCCCCTGATCAACCTCCCTCCTGGACTTCTTTGACGCATGGTGGAGAGTCTGGAATCCGCTCTTTAAGGTGAGTGTCATGTCACAGCCATCTGCTGGAATGTCCATATCAGCCACCAGAGAGCACTCTTTCTGGGTTATTGTTTGTTTGTTCTGTCCTTCATTTCCCATCACCCTTTGCTCTGTCTAGCTGTGTGTCATTAGTCTTATTAGTTCCTCTATATATACCATGTTCTGTTAGCCCTTGTTTGCGTCAGTATTGTTTTCTGCCTCGTGTGTTCTGGATTACTTTTGCCTTTGCTTTCTGCCTGTTACCCTGTTTTGGATTTTTGTGTTTGGTTTATTAAAACTGCACTTGGATATTCAACGTTTTTTATGAGTAATACCGTGACACCCACACAATCATTGTTTTCATGATCGATCGTTGCTATCACTACAGAATACTTGAGACCTCGATCACTGTTGCACAACCCTAATTGGTACCATGTTTGATATAAAATAACCCTTGTTTAGTCCATCCATTGGTGCATACCACCTCTCATAGCATGCACTGTATACTTGTTATATTAACCCTCTAAGCTCCAAAGTCGCAAAATTGCGACAAGACGTCATACTTCATGAAATGGGCTGTAGTTCCTAATCTGGTGTAATGGCTCATTTGTATTCCCTTCCACTAGATGGCAGACATGTAGTACTTCGATTCTAGACCAAAATTGTTCGAGGAAATAGCAGAGTAAGTGAGCTAACGTGTCATTGATGCGGAAGCAATTCAGTTCATAGCGTGAGTAAATTTTGAGATTTGTGAGAGAAAATCGCCAAACGGCTAATAAAAAGTTGTACTGTGAGGATGTGTTGCAAATGTTATTCGCCGATTCTGACTCTGAAGGGGAATATTTGCCTTTTGGAAATGACGATCGGCCGTCTAATGATCGCGCTTCTCCAATGGTGCCGCGCGCAAGGCGCGATCGTTCACAAAGCACAAACAAGTGATCATTTCAACACTTTGCCCAACGGGGATGGGGGTGGCAGGGGTGGACGTGGTCTTAGTGTCCATAGGAGAGCTGTTGCTCTCTGATGATCGGCCAGATTGCGCTGTTTGTTCTGATCGCGCGCGCTCAAGGGCCGCCGGCAGACAGTACAGGTGCAGTCAGTTTGGGGTAGGTCTGTGCGCTGTGCCATACAATGAGAGGTACCATACTCTCAAGAACTATAAACTGTCACATAGATACCTGATTGGACAGATAGCTGGTCAACTGATCAAAAAATAGGCACATGTATTTTACTATTGTCATGATACGTGCAGTGCAAATGAAGCGAGAACTCAAGTGCAGGGAAATGGAAGTTTAATTATAAAAGAAACAAAACAGAAACATAAATTACCCCGAGGGGAAAAACAGACCAACAGAGCAATGCAAAAACGGGGACTAGAACCCACAAGACTTACTGCACCAAGAACATATGACAACGTGGCCGAACAGGACTGCAAACACCAGGATCATTTAAAGGAGACAAACGAGGGGGAACCAGGTGTACATGCTGAGACAATTAGGGAATAACAAGGAGGGTGGGGTCAAACAATCAACCAGGGAACACATGGAACAATCACAACACAAACCCATGTGCTCAGACAAGACAGTGACATCTGGCGGCCAACCAGGGCACACCCACAGGATACGTGACACTACCCCCCAACAAAGGAGCAGCTCCCAGATGCTCCACCTGCAACACTAAGAAAACACAAAAACATGAAAAATGAAAATACAAAATGTCAAGAAGGGAGGTGGGCAAGAGACAGATCAGGGGGAGGGATGGTGGGCCAGGCCCGTGCAGAGGCAGGGGGCCCGCAGACCAAGGCCGAGCAGGAGACCAGGACGGATCCGGAGGGACGGACCAGGGGGTTTCCGGCCCAACAGGAACCCCAGCGCACGGCCAGGGTGGGGCCGGAGGGACAAGCCAGGCAGTGAGTCTAAGAACGGCCTCTGTGGCCGTGACAGGGCAGACAGTCAGTTCAGAAACGGCCTCTGTGGCCGTGACAGGGCAGACAGTGAGCTCAGGAACGGTCTCTGTGGCCGTGACAGGGCAGACAGTGAGCTCAGGAACGGTCTCTGTGGCCGTGACAGGGCAGACAGTGAGTTCAGGAACGGTCTCTGTGGCCGTGACAGGGCAAACAGTGAGTTCAGAAACGGCCTCTGGCAGGGTAAGGAGCTCGAGTGGAGCCTGCAGGGCGAGAAGTTCGGGTAGAGCCGGCAAGGCGAGGAGCTCGGGTGGCGCCGGCAGGGCAAGGAGTCTGGGTGGCGCCGGCAGGGCAAGGCGCTTGGGTGGCGCCGGCAGGGCAAGGAGTCTGGGTGGCGCCGGCAGGGCAAGGCGCTTGGGTGGCGCCGGCAGGGCGAGGAGCACGGGTGGCGCCGGCAGGGCGAGGAGCACGGGTGGCGCCGGCAGGGCGAGGAGCTTGGGTGGCTCTGGCACGACCTCCTGGCCAGCAGTGAGCTCCTGGATAGCCTCCTGGCCTTGTGGGACGGAGGAGGCCTTCCTCCGCCTCTTCCTCCGTCTCCGGGAGCGGGGCGCCGCTGCAGCATCCTCGGCCACCTCTAGGGGATTGAGAGCGGGCACGGCCGCCTCGGGAGCGCTGTGAGTGGGCACGGCCGCCTCGGGAGCGCTGTGAGCGGGCACCGCCGCCTCGGGAGCGCTGTGAGCGGGCACCGCCGCTTGGAGAAGCGTCAAAAACTCCACCAATTCCCCAAAAGTCAAGCGGTCTAGCTCCCTCATCCACTCCTCATCGAGGGGCTCATCAAGGGCAAAGTTAAAGAAGTCCTTGAGAGCCACCTCGTTGTATCCCAAACCCTCTGCTGCCTCACAAAACGTCCAGGCAAACATCCTGACGTCAGTGCCCCTCTGACGGAGAGAGTGCAGCGTCCTGACCTGGAGGATCCGTAAAAAGGAAGGGTTCCTCACGTTAGGGGCTGGAGGATGGGAAGAATCCATTCCCCGCTGAGTTCTCTGATGTCGGCCACGTTCTGTCATGATACGTGCAGTGCAAATGAAGCGAGAACTCAAGTGCAGGGAAATGGAAGTTTAATTATAAAAGAAACAAAACAGAAACATAAATTACCCCGAGGGGAAAAACAGACCAACAGAGCAATGCAAAAACGGGGACTAGAACCCACAAGACTTACTGCACCAAGAACATATGACAACGTGGCCGAACAGGACTGCAAACACCAGGATCATTTAAAGGAGACAAACGAGGGGGAACCAGGTGTACATGCTGAGACAATTAGGGAATAACAAGGAGGGCGGGGTCAAACAATCAACCAGGGAACACATGGAACAATCACAACACAAACCCATGTGCTCAGACAAGACAGTGACATCTGGTGGCCAACCAGGGCACACCCACAGGATACGTGACAACTATGGCACAGTAATATAGTAATAATTTACTACTTTCTCCTGTTTTACTGTTGATTTCCTCTTTTCCTGATCATTTGGAATGAGGATAAAAAGACAAAAAAACAACAACAACATGCAAATAAGTTCAAACATCCATTCAATATCTATTATTTCCTGAATATTACTGATGAACTGATCAAAAAGTAGGCTACTGTTCACATGCGTTTTACTACTATATAGTATAGTAATATAGTAATAATTTAGTACTTTCTCCTGTTTTATTGTTGGTTTCCTCTTTTCTGATCATTTGGAATGAGGAGAAAAAGACAAAAAAACAAACAAAAAAATCAAACATCAATTCAATATCTACTATTTCCTAAATATTATGAAATTCAAGAGGGCCGCCCCTGATGACGTCATAATATGCAAATTAGATGAGTATATTTACACCCCACATAAACTTACGGTCATGCCCAACATTTTTCTAAATTACAGTAGATCTCTATCTTTAAGCCATTTCAAGCCACAAGCTTTTGAAATCTTGATGTCAAAATCCAGCATTTTTTCCAAAAAACCCTGGCGCCTAAAGGGTTAATTGGAGTATAATAGGGACATGATACTGCCTGCACACTCTGATCATGCAAATGAGATAGCTTTCACACAAAGAGTTGTAAACTTTCCCTCCGAAAGTTTAAGCTACCATTGGCTCACTGAACCCTTGGAAGTGTGAACTTCATAGAAGTTAAAAGAAAAGGCCTCATCATCTCTCTCTTCTCCTGCACTAATTGCTCTTACTCTTACTTCTTGGATATCCAGTCTGACCCCAATCGGCGGGACCTCCCATGCCATGTTGCAACTTTCCACCTGGGAGAAAACTCTCCTTACCACAATTGAGTCATCTTTGGTGTTTGCCACTCTTCAACCCAGAAAAAAAAAACGTGATTTGCAATTCCAACACTATGGAACCTTCAAACCATCAAGACTTTCATCCAAGAATGCATCTGGATGCTCGTTCAATGGCCAAGGCAAAGCAAGTATTGTACATTTAACTAAATGAAACAGAAGTTCGGTATAAGCTGTAGACCCCGTTGTAAAATGGCTCTGATGGTTCTGTGTAGATGGTTATTGACTTTTTCAGAGCTCCATTTCCTGTTTCTCTAACAGTTTCCTTCATTCACTCTCACTCTTTGTGGCCACGAAAGACCAAAAGAAAAATCCCTATGCCGTAGATACAATGACGAGGAGATCAATAGGTGAGTTAGGTGCCGCTTCACACAAAGAGATGCTGCATTTGTCTCCAAAGAACAAAACAAATGAGCAAAACCCATGCTGGACTATTTATACCCGGATGTCCGGGACGTGGCCATCTATGCAAATTTTGCTCACCAATTTCATTGGCTTTTTCTCAATGATGTCAGAGGTATCTGGGCTCCCAAGTGCAGCCCCTAGCGTCGAACTTTGACACAACGTCGAAATTACCAACTGAAAGGGAACTGCCAACTAAGACAAATGAGAAGGTTATATAGTTATATAGTGCATGGATTTAAAACTGTCTGGATGCCACAGCTTCCATGATGACATAACACGTCATTGGAATTAATGCCACAGTAACAGGGGTATTTTTACAGTCATATTCTGGGCACACACTCATCTGGCTGTGCTGGATGAGCAGTGGATGGGAAAAATAGGGAAGGCCCCAAGCTTTTATCAGTCCATGAAAGAGACAGAGGAGAACTCTGCCATACCTTTCAGCACTGCCATCAAGCCTGATTCACACATACACACAACACAATCTCCTGCAGCCTGTTATCCAAGCACATTCCTCTTGCATGAATGAACATCCTGTAAACACACATGTGCACGCACACACGCATGCTTGTATTTTTGGTAACACTTTTTTGATGGTCCCTTTTGAACATTCTGTTGACACTAAGTAATGTTGCAACTTCATGTCAACAAACTCTCATAAGAGCATTAGTAGACTCCTTATTATGTTGGTCTCCCAACAGATATTCTACTGACTATAAGTAACTTTGCAAGAACGTGTCAATTTATTCTAACCCTACCATTTAACTAATACACTACTAACACTCTAATGAGAGTTCGTAGAAATGTAGTTGCAACATATAATCAATAGAATGTGTTAAAGAGACCATCAAAATAAAGTGAAAGCGTATTTTTTCTTTCTTTTTCAGGAAAGCAGATAGACACAGACACGTGTGCAAAAGCATCCATGCAAAAAACAGAGATGTAGATAAATCCACAAATAGCACAGCATCAGTGTAAATAGAGGGCGCATGCCTTACAGCCCCAAACACTCTGACTTACAAGCATGACTCAAACATGCACATTTTGTTATATAAGAATGTACTGTTTAATCACCAGACTCGCCAGCTCTGATGGCAGTGCCACAGGGCAGCAGCAATTCTTATTGAAGCAGAGGAAGTAGTCAGAAAAAAAATAAGACATAAATGAAAAAAAGTGTGATGTCATGGTAGAACCAATAAAGAATGTGATGGGGTGATTCAGTAAACAGGACTTTATGTGTGGAAAGGAAATGTGGACAAAGACTAGGAATTTCTTTAAAATGCAGCATATTCTTTAAAGTCACAGTCTTTTTTCCTAGATCATGGTCTGTGTTTCACTTCTTCTTTTGACCCATTTGGACAACCTTCTTTTGGCCACCAAATGCCAACTCACCGATTCCCTACCACTAATAAATGGTGAGGCTTATGATTTGTGAAAACTGATTTCCTCTGTCTGATGGCTGCCAAATGTTCCACATTTCCAAATGTCTATTAATAAAACAATCGGCCTGATGGTCACCAAATGTAATAAGAGAGGCATATGTATTCTGGGATGAGCGGTAGGACGTTTTTCCTTCTGTATTATGTATTCTCCCTTAACCTGTGTTAAATGGGCCCTGACAATCCTGCACAAGTAAAAAAATAAAATAAAATAGTATGTGAGGGGGAAAGAATATGGAGTGATCATGGCCTAGAGAAAAACATATGGAGGTAAAATTCCCATGTTTTCCATCTTGCATGAAAAAGTCACCTGTTAAAGATTCTTTGACTTTAGGCAATAATCATGACCTCGAAAGAGTAATTGCAGTGTTTCTGACATATTTATTTACATATGTCAAATGTAATTTACAATAATTTACAATTTGTAGTATACAAAATAAAGCTACAGTTAATTAGCATTAGGCATATTAATAAATGATTAATACAGATTAATAAATGCTGTAACAATTATTATTCATTGTTAATTCATGATACCTAATGTTTTAAAACATTACCAAACTGAAATTAATTCAATCAAGCTGAATAGGTTTCCAATTTCAGTTACCTATTACATATAAACAAGATTGACTGAATGCAGACTAGGCAGAATTGCAGTTATGTTGTTAGTTAATATAATGCAACTTGTGAAATCTGTCTTTCTTTGAGCATATAGCTAGTCAAATTGCAAATGTCTAAATCTACTGCAGAAGCAGGACTGAGATAAACTCCTCTCATGTGTAGTTTGGCCACAGACTCCACAGACTTGGCCACAGTTTTTGGCAGAGCACACAACTCTAAATATGAAAGCACTAAGCATGACTTTCAAAGTTACGTAACTATTAATTAAAATGACAATCCAGTCAAAATGTATTCTGCATTTGGTCTTTGCACATTCCCTGCAGTTCTGAACTAAGGGTTAAAGGTAATTAAAGGTAAACTTGGTCATAAATTAATATAGTTATTTAAGATCGTGTTTTTCATGTGAGATGCAGAATCCGGTCGTATCAATAGCCCAATGAAAACATTCTGTATTTTAAATGGAGCAGGTTGCTAAATACTTCTCACTTTATCTCAGTAACCCAAATTACTAATTCATTATTTTTGTGAGTTATTTTCTAAAATAATAATTTCTGATGATCAGGGCATATATGTCCTCAATGAAAACTACCAAAGGGCATTGTTATATGTTCTGCTTAAACATCTTCATCTTCATGTTCATGTCTAATGACTTACCATCAGCAAAAAAAAAAAAACAATAACAACATGGCCTGTTTTTCCCCATCTGCTCAAAAGCTTTTTCAGTCATGACATTACACATTAGCTGCACACTTCATATGAGCTATTTACATGGCCCAGCAGCGTATGATGTCACAGCAAGAGAGAGTGGATGAAAAAAATAATTTTGACATGAGTTCAAATAAATAGAGTATTCATGAATAAAGAATTATTTTCATTAAGTCTAGACTGCATAACCTTATAGCAAAAATTATATTCCAGGAAAACTAGCTCATAGCAGTGCGGGACTACATAGAGCTAATAAGTTATGAATCACTTCCTGTTAGAATGTTAATTCCAGTCTTGTAAAGCAGTAAGTGAAGTTCCTCAGTCTCAGATGTGACGACAAGCAAAGCAACTGCTTGATAAAACATAAAGCCTGCATGTGTAGGAGATGTGTATTCATTAAAAATGATTAAACAACCCAATAAACATTTTTTAACATCATTATAAAGGAATGCTAAACATTCTTCTGTTGATAGAAGAGCATGTATTCTTATTAACAAAATCCATTGCTGTTATGTAAACCATAACATTATGGTTTTGATTATTTGCTTATGAATATAATTCATAGGAGGAACTGAACTTCTGTAGCAGTTTTTGACAGCAGGAAATAATTCTGTGAAAATCTCCAGGTTAAACATTTTGTCACATATCACCCTGTTTTATAGCTTTACAGATTAGTAAATTGTGATTTGCATAAATTTTAGCACTAAAAAATTGCTTAAGCATATCTCTGATTTCATGACCCAAATTCAGTTCTTTCTACAAAAGTTTTATGGGTATAATTTTGTTCCTGAAACAACCATAATATAGACCACTGTATCTCCTGGCAATTTTAACAATATAAAAGATGTACTCAGGACTGAGTGACTTAATGTCTATATATATAAGCCGACCACTAGTTGGAGGGATAGCTCAAGCCTGACAGTCTATTGTATTTAACAATAACTGCCATCAACATAGTTTTGCAAGCAGGACCAGAATATCCAGATTTTCAATTATGATATAGGCTATAACATGCATAGTAGAGTCCTTTTGGTTTTATCACTAAAAGTAAGAACAGACTGTAAACTGAAATGGGCTGCTTTCATAAAATAAAAATAATTTTTTTTTTTTGTATCTTACTTTCATATTCAGAGAAACACATGTATGTATGAGGTATTGTAAAAGCCCTTATGTATATATATATATATATATATATATATATATATATATATATATATATATATATATATACTGTATATAGGCCTATATGGCCTATATGGTCAACATTGGTTCAACATGATCTGACAGATGTGGCTCTATTTTCACCTACCATTTAAGTGACTTCTGCATTTAGGAATAGAGGTTAGCTGGCCTCATGCTTCAGTATATTAATAGAGCTCTCAGATTGTAAGGAGCCCCCAGGATAAAGCGAAGGAAGTGAATGAAGAGATAGTAATTACTTTAGAACACAAGCTCGAAAGAAAGAAAGAAAGAAAGAAAGAAAGAAAGAAAGAAAGAAAGAAAGAAAGAAAGAAAGAAAGAAAGAAAGAAAGAAAGTATATATAGAAAATATAAATATAAATTGTGGTCCAATTTTTCAGCGTTACCCAAAAACCACAACGTAAATATTTTAAAACTCATACGCCACTACTAATAATGCAAGTCTTACCTTGATGCGAAGTAGTTTTCTTCATCTTTAATAAATATCCACTTTATGACACACAATAAAATTGTTTTATTCAACGTAAATCAGTTTTTTTTTTTTTTGCTATTTAGATGACGAATACCTTGGCGTCCCGTTATCGGTTCACGTGTAATCCGCGCGCTGATCTTGTTGTTCAGGCTTGTAGGGCGCCAGCGTGCATCTGCCACTTGTCAAAGAGAGCGTGATGCGTGATAAGAGAATATGTAGGGCGCGCGCATAGGCTCACATCTGCCAGGAGCGCGCTTTTTTTACACATAGTCTACTGCAAGACGACTTTGGTGTCTCGCTAGCAATTCCCTGTTTTTGTTTCAAGGAATTTTTATCAATTGACTTAATTCACTTAATGAATCAAATTAAATAAACTCAGTATTTTGGAGAAATAGAGTTCATAGCATAATTAGACTCCATATGTGGCGTGAATAACAAAATTCAAAAGAGAAAAACAGAGAGTGCCACTATTGATGCAACAAAGGAGGATCGACACTTTTTGATCATTGGGAGAAAAGTTTTGTAAGATTTACAGACCAATGGACCAGTGATGTATGGTTAGTGCCTGGAGAAGTGGGTATAGCCTACTTATGCCCCGATTTATTTATTTTTTCTTTATTTTTTTTTTCTTTAACGGCCCGGCAAAGGATGAACAACCTGTGTCATAAACGGTGACATGTAAAAGTCTTGCATAACTATTTAGTTCACTCCAAAATGGGTCAGTAGCCTAATATTTGCACACTGTCACGTAACTTCTGCTGCTTGATTAAGGATCATTGTGAAAATAATATTATCCACAGATTTTGCAATTAATAATTAAAATAATAAATAGACTGCAGCAACTGACATTTTGTCATAACCTCTAGTAAATTACTTGAAATTTTGTTTAGTTGTCTGTTCAGAATTGTTATCTCTATTTGAAACAAGCAAGAAAAACGTCATTCTCAATTTTTTCAGAAGTGAGGGGGACATAAATGTCAAATATAATACATTTATCTAATTGACTGGTTTTATTTCGATTATTATTATTATTATTTATTAAATAATAATTATTTAAAAAAATTGTATCACAGAATAAGGCAGAAGATATATTTTATAGTCTATTAGCCTATGGCCAATTGTAATAAATGCTATCAATTAGCACTGCATTATTCAGAATCAGGTGATTTTTTTACTACCTGGAGATGACTTGAAAAACACATAAACCATATTGTCGCAATGATGTGTTTACTGTCTTCACGTTTCTTTTCAATCAGCTTAGCTAGATAGCTTTGGCTACAGCAATAGCTGGATTCTTGCACGTCGCGACTCGTAAATTAGAAGCCTCCCGTGTCGGACTTTCTGCGCGAGAGCGTCATCCGGCTTGAGTAGCCTATAAATGAAACATACACTGCATGAGAGTGTTTACGTCTCATTCTTGGCCACATCACTGTCTTTACTGGATGTTTTTAGGGAATATTTGCATTTATTCACATTCGATTGGATTAGTTACTTATGGACTGTCATGATTTGGCTAGTGCAGGAGGATAAATAATGCGCATCAGAGGGGATTTAGAAGAGGGTATACGGAATGCCGACTGATAAAAGAAGTGGGTATAGGTCTATACCACTGCTATGGACCCCCTCGCTCACATTATCAACCAACTCAGGGAGCCTTGTTGCACCTACACGTATTAAACCAGAAGATGTCGCAATTGTAAAGTATATTAACATTTGTTTGGCCAGTCGACAGCCAGGCAAATAGCAGAGAACAGTGCAATATTTGTAACGTTTCTAGTAATACTGAAAAGCTTGAGTTGTTTCAGATTAGGATTTGATCTGTTTAATTAGGATTTGAGCTAAACACTGCAGGATAATGGCCCTCCAGAAGAAGAATTAGACGAATGGAAGAAACACAAGTGCAGATGTGTGTATGAATCAGGTGCGATTCTATGATTTTTTTAATGGGGTGGCACAGGGGGGACCAAGAACCAGTCAGGGGGGGCACATGGGAAAAGTCATGTGCCCCAACACAAGTGGGATAAAAATGGCACTGCACAAGTGCCTGGAAAATGCATCTCTCTTTCTATAAATAAAAACCATTGAACAGACAATAATTGTTCTCAACTTTTATTGTCCAAACAGATTGTGTGTGTGTATGTTCCCTTTTATTTATTTATTTATTTTCCACAAAATTCTATCTAAAAATAAACAAATCTCGAACTTAATCATCAACGTTACACAAATAGTATATATTTAATAGCCATATTCTCATCTGATTAAAGACAAAATCATTTATGTGAAGCTGTTCTTTGACATTGCAAACGAAAATAAAAAATACAAGACTGACACGCAAAGATGTTTGTTTATTCAAAACAAACAGATGTTTACTATTCTACAACGTAAAATTCCAAGTGTCAGAACACTAACATTATTAAACCCCCACATTTTAGCGTTTACCATATTACTGCAGACTATTTGGGAAAGTGATTGTGCCCTAAACACACCGCACGATTTTTGGCTGTCCCAGATGAAAGACTGGCATCGTGAAGAAATCGCGTCGATTTCTGATTGGCCACAATTGCTTCACAATGCCAATCAATCATTCGTCTGGGACAGGCGATAATTGTGCAGTGTGTTTAGGGCTTTCGGCTAATCTTTGAAACAAAGTAAATAACGATTTCTATTTTAAGCGGTGTTGGTGCATCGAGTCTGAATAACAAAACTAAGCAAACTCTAAGGAACTTTCAACATACATTAACGCATTTATATGTTATAGGCCTATAATTATATTTTAATACTTACAATGGATAGAGACGTGGGCTGTGTCCAAATTCAGGGTCTGCATCCTTCGGAGTACTCATTTGAAGGATGTTACGTCACAGCGCCGCGACGAAGGCTGTCCAAATTCGTAGGATCCTTCAAATGCGGCCCACAAATACGTCCTCCTTTTCCCCGAATTGGAAGGATGGGTGTGGTGGATCCTTTCCCGTCCTACCTATCCCATAATTATTTTCGGCAGAGCGTAATGGCGGACGAAGCGAGCGGTAGCGGAGTGGGAGAGGAGTTTCTCTGACAAAACAAGCTAAAGTTTATGCTTCGGCTCAATGAATTTGTAGGAGAAATTAGTAGAATACTTAAAAACAAATAAAAATAGGCTATAATGGCTTACCTGGATGTGACTGTCTTGTAGTCTGATATAAAAAACTCTCCGACAACGAGCAAAGAAAGTATTTAATTTATTTAATTGCTTTATTTCTTCCAAAAGAATTAAAATGAGGAGAATAACTCTTTGTTCGTCCATTTTCCCGCTTCTTGCTTGGCGCTGTCACGGTTGCTAGGCGACAGGATATGAGCAACGGGTAAGGGAGGGAACTGAAAGAAGGGTAGGCTGTCCAAATTCACAAACACCGACTTCTGGGTTTTGCGGACGTCGGAGGATCCCTCCTCCTTCAACCGGGTAGGAAGGATCCTAAGGAGGATGCAGACCCTGAATTTGGACACAGCCGTGGTCTGCAGCCTGCGAAATTGCACTTCTCCTGTTTGAGGAGACAGCACTGACAGCATTCTAATCCAATGGTATTGAGCATTGTGAAATTGACAGCACTTTAATCCAATCCGGTCGTAATATTCAGGAAATAATTGGCAGTGATCCAGACAGTGAGTGTGTTCTACTTCAAGCGGGGCTACGCTGCCGATTAGCGTATTCAAGATTCAAGATTTTTATTTGTCACATACACAATTATACAGAACCAGCAGTGAAATATAGGTCAGGTCCGCTCCAAGGACAGTGCAATTATAAAGTATACAAATATTAAGAAAAATAAAAGTACAAAAAATTAAATAATAAAATAAAAGATAAAAAATATAAATATAAATATAAATATAAATGTGCAGGTCAGTGTTGTTGACTTGTGCAGGAATGTGCAAAGAATGTGCAAAAAGTTGTACAGGGTATTTAAATAGCAGCAATATGAGGTAGAAAAAATTATGAATAGCTTATTGATATGGTGATATTTATATGGAGTCATGTGATGTTATGACACAGAGTTAGAGTTTAGGAGCCTGATGGCCTGGGGGAAGAAGCTCCTTCTAAGTCTCTCAGTCTTTGCCATCAGGTTACGGAAGCGCTTACCAGATGGAAGCAAAGTGAATAGACGGTTACCAGGGTGATTTGAGTCCTTGATGATTTTAACAGCTCTACTTTTGCAGCGTTTGAGGTAGATGTCCTGCAGAGAGGGGACTATAGTGTTGAAAGCTGAGCTATAGTCAATGAATAGCAGCTTTACATAATTCCCATTGTTGTGAGCGAGCGGCCGCTCGCCTCAAAATCGAATGGCCGGCACCTCAGAATGCGTCGGACCAGGAATGGGACGTGTACGATGGAAAACTCTTTGGGCCACCGCCTGGCCCTAGGAAACAACTTCTTCCCATCCCCCAGGCATGTGCTAAGTATATGAAGCACTACTGGGGAGATCCACTTGACCTTAAACACGGTCTTGCGGTTCTTGAGGTGAAGGACATGGTGAATATTGGTATGGGTGACCCGGGGGGCCTTTAAGTCCAAGTTCACGGGCGGCCAGCTCAGAGTGTTGAACAAATATTTGAGGAACTACAACTTCAGAATGTAGGGACTCTCTTACGCTCAATAAATCAGAACGACTGGTTCACATCAATCGATCTGAAAGATACTTTCTTCCACATAAGCATTTATCCTCCGCATAGGAAATTCCTTTGTTTCGCCGACCAAGGCGTGTGTTACGAATTCATAGTCCTTCCCTTTGGAATGGCTCTCAGCCCTCGGACTTTCAGCCTGTGCGGGGAGGCGGGTCTGGTCACACTGAGAATAGCAGGGCTCAGGATCCTGACGTAAATAGACGATTAACTGATTATTGTCGATTCAAGAGAGAAAGTGATGCAAAACACTGCCCGTGTGCTCGCTCATGTCATAGTGCTCGGTTTAGAGTGAATGTGAGCAAGAGCAATTTCACTCCAGGCCAGAATATGATATTTCTGGGTCTTGAGCTGAATTCCATTACGATGCACGTGCACTTGTCTCAAGAGCGCATTCTCTCTTTCATGAATTGCCTCTCGCAATTCAGGGAAGGAGCGAGGGTACAGTATTGTACATGTCTCAGACTACAGGGTCTTATGACGTCGGCTATCCATGTCCTGCCTTTGGACCTTTTGAGAATGAGGGTGTTCATGAAGTGGGTTTTGTCCTTTAATCTCAGCCCGTTACGTGATCTCTGCCGCTCTGTCACAGTGAGGCGCTCATGCACAGCAGCGCTGCATCATTGGAGGAATGCAGAGTTATAAACTCAGGGGACCCCCCTTGGGGCCATCAAGTTGCGGAAAGTGGTAACGACAGACGCGTCCCTAACAGGATGGGGAGCCACGCAGGAGGGCAGAACAGTGAACGGTGTGTGGCCGAGCACACTTCACTCAGCCTGCATAAATTATTTGGAGCTCACTGTTTGGAAGGATCTAAATTATTTCATGCCCCGCCTGCAGGGACATCACGTGCTTGTGCATTGCGACAACACCACAGCTGTGGCTTATATCAACCGCCAAGGTGGGATGAGTTCCTCAAAGCTTCATGCTCTAGCTCACAAGCTGTTAGTATGGAGCAGGCGGCACTTTCTGTCATTACGGGCGACCCATGTCCCGGGCATTCTGAACAGGGGTGCAGACCTTTTGTCAAGGGGGAACCAACTCTACGGAGAATGGTGCCTCCACCCTCAGATAGTGGGTCTGCTGTGGAAGAGGTTCAGTCAGGTGGGCATCGATCTCTTCGCCTCGCGCAAAAAATGCCCACTGTCCTATGTACTTGTCGCTATGGGACGAGGATGTCCCCCTCTGCGTGAACGCACTGGCCCATCCATGGCCCACGGTGCTTCTCTACGCATTTCCTCCGCTCTGCCTAATAACTCCTATTCTGGCCAGGGTGAAAGATCAGAGCCTGACTTTGATTTTGATAGCACCCAAATGGCCCCTCCCATTACGCACAGACCTCCTGTCCCAAGCAAACGGGGAAATCTACCATCCTCACCCGGACAGGGTGGCCCTCTGGGCATGGCCCGTGAGAGGGCTAATTTAAACACATTGGGTCTCCCTCCATGTGTTGTTGATACTATTCAGAATGCTAGAACCTCTTCGACACGCTCCCTTTACGACTGTAAGTGGTGTGTGTTTGAGGAGTGGTGTAAGGGGCGTCATCTGATATCATATAAGCACTCAGTCACTGGCATTTTGGGATTTTTACAAGACCTTATCGATGGTGGGAAATCCTTGTCCACTATTAAGGTTTACTTAGCGGCTATCGTTGCATGTCACATTGGGTTTGACGGCACCACGTTGGGGCAACATCCCCTTATTCGTAGATTTATGAAAGGTGCCCTCCGTTCACTTCCAGCCACGTGGTTCCAGAATGGGACCTCTCCATGGTGCTGGAGGTCTTGTATAGAGGCAGTCATGGCCTAATGGATTGAAAGTTGGACTTGTAACCTGAAGGTCGTGGATTCGAGTCTCAGGTCCGGCAGGGATTGTAGGTGGGGGAGTGAATAACCAACACTCTCTCCACCCTCAATACCATGACTGAGGTGAGACCCTTGAGCAAGGCACCGAACCCCCAACTACTCCCCGGGCGCCACAGCATTGGCTGCCCACTGCTCCAGGTGTATGTTCACTACTGTGTGTACACTTGGATGTGTGTAACCCCCCCCCCCCCCTTTCAACAGCCTTTTGAGCCCCTGGGAAAGTTTCTCTTACGCTTCTGTCTTTCAAGACAGCTCTACTCCTGGCCTTGGCTTCCGCCAAACGTATTACTGATTTTCACGCACTCTCTGTTCATCCCTCGTGCAATAAATTATCTCTCAGTGGAGAAAAGGTCTTTTTCAGGCCTAGTCCTGCCTTTATGCCTAAATGCTTTCCAGCTTTCACTTGTGAGGTGCTTGAGCTTTCCGCTTTTCACTCTCCTCACTCTCCTCCTTTTTCCTCTGTGGAGGATCAGAGGCTGAATGCTTTGTGTCCTGTTCATGCCCTGCGGTTGTACATTGACAGGACCAGCCCTTTCAGAAGAAGTGACCGGCTCTTCATTTCTTGCCCCCCCTGAATACGGGGAATCCCATTTCTAAGCAACGCCTCTCTCATTGGCTCGTGGAAGCCATCTCCTTGGCATATGAATCTAAGGGAGTGCTGCCTCCAGCGGGTCTCAGAACACATACCAATAGGGCCATTGCGGTCTTCTGGGCCCAATTTAAAGGGATTTCCTTGCAAGACATTTGTGCCACTGCAAGTTGGGCCTCACCACATACATTTGTCAGATACTACCGGCTTGATGTTACCCAGACCCCGGTAGCTCATTCTGTTTTAGGTGTGGGTTCTTCATAGCCTTGTGCTCCTAGCTTGGCTTATTCATGTCATTAAGCAGGTCATCTGTACCCTCCCCTGACATAAATTTTACATTTATAAATATATAAATGTGTGTTTATATATATATATATATATATATATATATATATATATATATACTCCTTCAGCATGAGGTGTGTGTCAGGTTTTGTATGCAAGTTACCACATGTTCCTTGTGGTGGTATTGTGTTCCCACCTTTTTTGGGGGGATCTGATGACAGACTTGGTGACGTGTCAAGCACCGCCTTTTCAGGTGACCGTCCTCTGGCTTACAGGGCCTCGCTGTGAGTGTACTGGGTAACTATAGGTGAAACATTGAGTGAAGAGATCCACCAAGTTTGCCCCGCTTGCTGCACAAGAAGTGAATATGCTTACTGAGGAAAGGGCTTTTATGCGCTCAGTTAGGGGGCGATCCCTTACCTGCCATTGGGCACACGCTCCAGATTTGGTGCAACTGGATGCTTCTGCAGAGGTCAGGCACGGATGCCTTTTCCATAGGTGGATGTAGGCCTATGTTCTTTGCTCTCTTTCTGTACAATGAAAGTTTTATGATAAGTAACCTAACTAACAATGTTTTTAATATTCACATTAAATATAAAATCAGTCGTATTAAAAATATGTTATGGCATGACACTCATATCTGTTACTTAAGTAAACAGACAGGTTTTATGCATAGGTTAATAGGACTACATTTCTCTTAACTATGCATAAATAGTTATATTAGGCTACTTTCACCATCATAATCTAGGTGACAATCGAGATATTTAATGATATAGTTTAATGCGTTTGGGAATGTTTTGAATAAAAAGGAAAAATTAAATAAAACATAAGTGCTATTGTGGCTGCTGTGTCACATGACAACCTCCAAATTTCAAATTTGATGCCTGCTACAGGTTTCAAAATAGTTGGGACGGGGGCATGTCTACCATGATGTAGCATCTCCTCTTCTTTTCAAAACAGTTTGAAGAAATGTGGGCATTGAGGTTATGAGTTTCTGGAGTTTTGGTGTTGGAATTTGGTCCCATTCTTGCCTGATATAGATTTCCAGCTGCTGAATAGTTTGTGGTCGTTTTTGACGTATTTTCCGTTTAATGATGCACCAAATGTTCTCTATAGGTGAAAGATCTGGACTGCAGCATTGTTCTGCTGAAATACACAAGGCCTTCCCTGAAAAAGACGTTGTCTGGAGGGGAGCATATGTTGCTCTAAACCTTTATATACCTTTCAGCATTCATAGTGCCTTCCAAATCATGCAAGCTGCCCATACCGTATGCACTTATGCACCCCCATAGCCTCAGAGATGCTGGCGATTTCCAACAACGATGTCAAATTTTGACTCATCTGATCATAGAACACTTCTTTAAATGAGCCTTGGCCCACAGGACATGATGGCGCTTCTGGACCATGTTCACATATGGCATATGGCTTCCTTTTTGCATGATAGAGCTTTAGTTGGCATCTGAAAATAGCATGGCGGATTGTGTTTACCGACAGTGGTTTCTGGAAGTATTCCTGGGCCCATTTAGTAATGTCAATGGCAGAATCATGCCGATGAGTGATGCAGTGTCGTCTGAGGCCCGAAGACCACGGGCATCCAACAAAGGTCTTTGGCCTTGACCCATACGCACAGAGATTTTCCAGTTTCTCTTAATCTTTTGATGATGTTATGCACTGTAGATGATGAGATTTGCAAAGCATTTGCAATTTGACATTGAGGAATGTTGTTTTTAATGTATTCCACAATCTTTTTACGCACTCTTTCACAGATTGGAGAGCCTCTGCCCATCTTTACTTCTGAGAGATTCTGCCGGTCTAAGACATCCCTTTTATAGCTAGTCATGTTACAGACCTGATGTTAATTAACTTATGTAGAACTTTGTCGAAACAAGAACACACACACACACACACACACACACCTATTAACAGGACAGCACATTCCTGAGGAACCCCCCTCTTTTCATTATCTGTGGTCGTTCAACATCCTGCTCTGCTCTCTTTAACGTCTCACGAGACCCCTAAAACAAGGATAGATATGTGGAGTAAATCTGGAATGTTTTTAGAAAAGAACCTTCGATGTTGTTCCTGACCCGTTTACCATAAATAAAAGTCGCATAATCAACAGTACAAATCATGTGGCAGCTGGAAAGGCTCCAGCACAGACCCTCCCTGATATCTCCTGATTGTTTAACGCAGTAATTCAATGATGGTATCAACAAAGATGATGGTTTTACAACAGATGTCCGAGCTAAGGAAATTGCCAGATCTCCACAAAAGTGATATTCCCATGACCTCCCGTTTCTCTCCAGCAAAGAAACGCTCCTTTTCTTCTTATTGGCAGAACAAAGAAAATCAGACCTTTATAAGTGTTGCAAAAGGACAAATAATTGTTGCTGCTACCAAAAGCAACATCTATATATATATATATATATATATATATATATATATATATACACACACAATATATAGACAATATATATTAAGGTTGTATGTTATTTTATGTCTTTCATATGCTTGGTGTGATTGTTTAGAAGGTAGGATGTTAATCGATGCATTAACCCAGGTAATTCCTTATAGGAATCTGCTAGGATATGTTCTTCATTTGATGAAATAACTCAGCAAAGGATTTACACGCGGAAAACTGAGCCGTGCGGGGCTCTGCCCTACAGAAACACTTGTGATTGGATCAAACAGCAAAAGGGGCGGAGTGAAATCAGTCCGATAAAGACAGACACCCAACTTTGGCTTGTGCTGCTTGCTTGCATGCTGACCTGCTTGAAACTTCGGTTCCTCATCTGATCGCGCTGTTAAGCGCTCTCAACTATATACCATCTGGCGAGCAACCACTTCATCAAAGTTGCGAACAAAGAAACTTTAACATCTGAAGCCGTAAGAACTGAAACAAACTTGCTAAGCGCGTCATTACGTCACAGAGAAGGCAACCGCCAATTGCAAGAGGGCATCCCCAGTGACATCACGGGGATTTTCAAGTCTGAAACTATTTGCCAAAGATCGCGTTACCTATGCTCAAAATTACCTAATCAATTCTGTATTACTGTGGCCACGGGAATAAACTGAATTGTTAAGAGATACTGGTTTTAATGCTTGCTGGACAAGTCATTAAGGAGGCATCGTTAATAAGGTATAAGTTGGACATTTTGATTAGTATCAATTAATCATACCAATATCGAATCCATATGACTCGATTTCCAAAAACTAAAATTAAAATTATTATTCTAAAATTATTACACTTAATTAGTTGCTAGATGTTCTCCCAGCTGAATCTTTTCAAAATTTCTTGCTTTTTCAGCCCTCATGCCAACTTTTTTGAGGCATCAAATTTTAAATGAGCTCATTTAGTGGATAAAATTGTAAAATTTCTCCGTCTAAACATTTGTTATGTTCTCTATTATATCAAATATATCAAATAAAATATATAATATATATATATATAATATAAAATATTGGCTCATGTGATTTGAAAGTCTTTTAGTTTTCATTTCATTCAAATTTAAAAAACGTCCCAACATTTCCGGAATTTGGGTTGTAGCTCTCAATCCATTAAATTAGCCTGAGTCTCCCCTCAAAAAAGCTACTTGTTATCTTGGCTCTTTCTCCATAACACATCAGATTAATAATGTCATGTAGCCTATTATTTACCATTACCACCTCCTGAAAGATGGTCTGAGGTTGAGGACTGTCCTCCAATCTCATCCTTCTTTGATCTAATCCCCTGACTTTTGATTAGAATTCTGACATATTAATTATTTTCTGCTAAGCCATTTTTCCATAAAAATATATATAAGACTACCAAATTCATTCAGTCTTTATCTAGTCTTACAGTTTATTTACTGTTGAATTATAGAGAAATTTTCAATGAAGATGTTTTTAAATTGTTGTTGTTGTTGTTGTTAGGCACAAAGAAAAACCTACAGGAAAAAAATAAATAAAACGTTGCCATAAATTACATAAATTCTTTCAACAATACATTTATACACACTCATGCAAGTTTTCTAATACAAAACATCTATTCTACAGAGGAAAAGGTAGACCATTTCCTCTATTTGTTCTCAAAGACTTGTTTTTTGCATTCTGAGTATATATGTGAGTCTTTTAATTTCTGTGACCTCTGCTACTATTTGAAACCACTCTTCTCATAGGTGTCACGAGTCTGGGCTGCAGTTCTTCATTTCTCCACCAGAGGTCACCATCTCCCTTCCTCCCAGACTCCATTCTCCTAAACTCCACACAGCTGTCACGTTACACACACCTGGTAACATATTACACTCCCAGCTGTTCCCCATTGGCATGGACTATTTATGCACAACACTCCCGCTACTCTGTCTGGTTCAATTAATTGTAATTTATTGTATGAGTCTTAATCACTGTTGAAACTCTGGGGATACATGCACTGTGTTGCCGTTGATGTATCCCGTTTCTAATCTGTTTTGTGTTGCCTTGTTGGCCTTTTTGTTTTGAATTAAAAGAGAGCATTACCTGCTTTTGGACCCTGACTTCGTCTTTTCACGGCGTTCTCGAAGTGTTCCGTGACAGAATTGAACCAGCAAACATGGGTCCAGCAGGGAGGTTGCTCAACATTCGCCAGGGAGTCCGGAGCATTGAGGAGTATGCCAGGGACCTCGTTGGAGTGGCTCTTCGGTCGGCTATTGAGAAGACCTGCCTCATGTTCTTTTTTTACGGAGGCCTGGCCGAGCCCTTCAAATCCCTGATGCCATACTGGACCCCCGAGGAGTTGCTGGAGGACTACATCAATCGGGCTCTGTACTTGAGCGGCTCAACCTTCAGGGTGGAGGTAGCCGTGGAGCCCGCTCACAGTTCTCCCGACGCGGCGATCCAAGGGGCGTCAGAGGCCTCATCGGCCGTACCAGTACCTCGTTCCCGGAGCATCCCGGGCTGATCCGCAGCATTCAGGAACACCGTCTCCCTTCCTCCCGGACTTCATTCCCCTAAACTCCACACACCTGTCACATTACACACACCTAGTAACATACAGGTATAGGTCATTTTCTATGCAATTAAAGTAAAATAGCTTAATATAAATATAGGAGCCTGATAAAAATGCCCATTTTAGAAGAGAATTTCAGATGGCACTTGGAGGCTTTTGCATCTGAACTCTTGACACATATGTTGTGTGTGATACAATCAAGTTACACAATGCATATCATGACTGTGACAAGTGTCAGCAAATGGGTGTCCTCAAATATAATCAGATGACATCTAATTGCAACTTAAATTGAAATAAATAAATTGTGCACAGTTTTAATAAACTTTAAAAAAATTGAATGTATATAAAGATTTGAAATGTTCTGTGTAAGACTTTAAGGATTTTTAATAGAGTTTCTTGGTAAGTAACACAGCACTTTAAAAGTTTTCTCAGGTAAAATTAAATGTGCACCATTTAGTTACATCAAGGGTCAAATCAAATATAAATACCACATCATAATTAAAAGTTACACACTTTTTCTGTGTTTGTGCATGCTGTACAGGTCTGTTATATAGAATGTTCACCCAATAGAGAATAGTTTGTTCAGCAAGAAAAAATAATTAAGGAACATTAGAGGCAAGTCAAAAAATCTGTGCGTTGCACTCAAGTCGGACCTGAGATGGGTGGCCAAAATCAGAAAAGAAATCTGGCCTTGAATCTTAATTTCAATGGCAACTGAATGCTCAAAAAAGCTTAACTAAGAAAAATATTCTGTTAGTGTTATTATAATAAAAGTATACCTAATTGGATCTTGGACCTTTTTTTTTTTTTTTTTTTTTTTTTTTTAAATGGTAACCTATTGGACAAACTTCAAATTCAAAAGCATTAGAGTTTAGCTCCAACCCTTGGAAAAAAAACAACTCATTTGTCTGTAGCCTAAAGCCTGGGACACACCAAGCCGACAGTCGGCCATTGGGCCATCAGTCCGAGTCTGTCGGGCTAGTTTGTTTGGTGTGTTCCACTCAGCTCTCATCGGGCTCACGTCAGCGGTAGTTTGCCTAATTTGACATGTTGAATCGGTGTCGGGACTGTCGGTAAGAGAGAGAAATCTGATTGGATGCTCAGTTTAGCGAACAAGTCAGTGCCCGAGAATTAAAGTGAAAGAGATGAAAATTGCCAAGTAAATGAAGGCGGCACAGACAGAGGACTGTTAATTTCAAACCCTATATACATTTAGCGGAGGATCTTCAGGGAAAACAAATTATTCAGTTATACATGTATTTTGTACATTTATTAATTTCTCTGAGAAGTATCTAAACATTTCTCTGCAAAAAATATATTATTGGTCTGCATATATTAATGGTTTTGCCCACTGCAAACCTATTAATAAGTTGGTTTCTTTACATATTTGTAATTTTTGTTTTTGTTCAACTCTTGCAGCTGCAGTCATGAAATGGGACAAAGAAGCTACAGAGGCTACAATAAAGCATCTTGCAGCAGAACATCTCAAACATGCACCTGGGAGGAAGGGAGATGGAGGGCATACAGGGGTGGAAAATAACTGAGGACTTTTGAATGAGTACTGTAAGGCATTTGTGTTTATTTCCATTGTAGAGGAGAACTGACCCCCAACTGAGCCTGGTTTCTCACAAGGTTTTTTTCTCCATTCTATCACAGAGGGAGTTTTGGTTCCTTGCTGCTGTCGCCTCTGGCTTGCTCAGTTTGGGACACTTAATTTCTAGCGATTATCGTCAATTTGATTTCACAGATACTATTTAAACTAAACTGAGCTAGACAATGACATCTCTTAAACATAAAATGAGCAAAGCTTCTTTCATTCAACTTTTCCAGTACTCTTACATAATCATCTTTATTCTTATCAATATTTGACTATTCACCTTCCAGATTAACGGCAACTAAAGAGGGCACTGCATATGAAGTTCAAAACACACCAATACCCTCAGAACACAGAAGTCATGGGAGAAATTAACCACAGCTCAAATTCCTTAAAAACGTGCAAACAGCAGCATTTGTAGGCTAGACACAAAACATGAACTCAGAAGCTTATAAAGAACAGTGTTTTAAAATTTGGTAAAACCCAATGCATGAAGTGGCACCAGAAATGCAGAAAAAAGAACAGGTTGTGTGTGTGTGTGTGTGTGTGTGAGATGTGAAACTCTCCCTCACGAAAGGTCGATCAAGTCTGCTCTAGAAAATACCAAACTTGAGATTCATTACTTTAGAGCTGGCTTTTTGTCCATCAAGCTCAAGGCATAGCTTCTGAAACACTTCAAAGGTAAATTTCAAGTGCTTGGGATAGGTAAGGTTAAGAGCGTAGATTACTCCCATCAGCAAAGCACAGGATCTGGCGACATCAATCCCCTCCAGGATCTTGGATCCCTCAACTATGATGGTTGCACGCCCATCACCAACGATAGCAATCTTCATCACTTGCTTTGCAAGGTCTGCGTCGAGCTCCTCCACACCCTTGTAAGAGAAATAAAAGATGTCAGGATGTATAAAATACATAGCTCAAGCTCTTCAGGATGACATGCATAAGGGAATGCAGGGTGACCATGTACTTCAACGCCTAGCCCACAGGAGACTGGTGCACAAGATTGAAATGGCCATATCTCTACCCACGAAGGCTAAAGGGTCCATGTATGTTTTGGTCATTGGATTTTTCGTTCAGGGGCATGTATTAAAAAACAAAACGAGTGTTTATTTAATTTTCATTTCAAGGTTGAAAAACTAAAAATTAAATGCAAGGCATTTTCACATATTCTTTACAATGAAATAAATAAAAATTTGATAATGGTTTGATTTTGGTTTTGGAACAGGACCTTTGTAAGTCCCTCCCCCTGCAAAGCCTCTCCATGATTCGCCCAAATAAACTACCACTTCCGGTATGAAAATATGCTAAAACGGGTTGTCTTTTGTGTTTGTCTTTAAGTGATTGTATTTTTTTCATTCTACAACCTATAAAAGCAAAATCAATCCATTTTCAAATTTTTGTTCATTTCATTGTAACGTCTAAAATGAAAAATGCTTCGCTTTTAATGTTTTTGTTTTTCAACTTTGAAAAGAAAATCAAATAATAATACTCTAATAATACTCACCCCTGAACGGAAAATCTAATGAACAAAACATACAGACCCTACAGAGACATGCAGTTCAAACAAAATAAAACATTAAAAAAGTACTCAAGTACAGTTTGAAAAGATCCTCCTCCTTCTCTCCAAGATAGACTATGAGGCAGCGAATGGCAATTTCTCTGCGCTTTTCAACTGTGTTGTCCTGATTGATGGAAAAAATAGATACGGTGTTCATTAAAAATCAGATTCAAGTGTAACCAAAATAAGAAAAATTAGAAAAAAATTAGTGTTGGTATACAATGGACCTTGTTCGTAGCAGCCATATCGACATTTGACATGAAAACAGTGAGGCAGATTAAAATAAAGGTCTATTCATAATAAAGTTAGTCATTATACCTGCAGAAGCATGTCCTTAATCTGCCTTATCTTCAGGCCTGCAGCTCCTCCTTTTGACTGGGTCAAGGCCATCAGTTTTGGGGTGCATTGGTCAAGCTTGGCCAGAAAGGTCGATTCAAGGCTAACTGTTGTTATCCTCTTGAATTCTTCACATATCTGCAGGGTACACCAGTATAAAATACCACAAGAGACATAAGTATGTATAAATGATGCAGAAATAAAATATCTAAATGTGTATTTGTACCCATTCAAATGATTTGGGTCTAAATGTATTTATTTCTACATTTTCTTTTTATTTGACTTCAATTTGTGGACATGTATCCACAATTTATCAATCCACAGTACAAAAATACTGAGTTAACAAACATTGTATTATCTCACCTGTGCCTCACTAAAAAGTGCAGGCCAGCGCTTCATGAAGTCACTGATGGCAGGGGCCTCTTTCACTATTTCCTCCCGACGAAGGCTGAACGTTTTGGCCATTTTCTGAGCTACCACCCTGGAGTTGTCCCTTTTCATCACTTCACTCAGGAGCTCGACTCTCTCTTTTTCCAAACTTTCACTACTTTCACCTGGAGCATGAGGGGGTAGGTAGTTCACCTCAGCCTTCTTTGGTTTTTTAACATTCTTTGCCGGATATTGGTCATGTGTTGTTTTCCTCTTCAGTGAGTTTACTTCAACTTCAGGGCAGCCGAGACCTCTAAGCTTGCTTCTGAAATTGTTCATCTTATATTTTAGACGCTGCGCCCATCCATAGGACCCATTGAAGGACCCCGGTTCTTTCAGGCAGGGATGCTTTAGAGTCAGGGCCTCTGGCAACCTCACTGATCTGCAGACTTGATGGATAAGCGGTATACTTATAAATAGCTTCTGCTAGTTTTCCAAGGATGTCAGGAAGCAGTGGAATGAAATCTTTTGTAGGGAGAAGAGTCCCATATTTTTGGAAGCGCTCATTGGCTGACTGAATTTGGATCTCTGTGAGGTCAGAAAAGCTTGGAATCGGAAACTGAACAGGCCAGCGCTGGTAACGGTGCCCTTGACTATCTTCAGATGAATAAAGGATCAGTGTGTCATTACTTGACACAGATGAGGTGTCAACAAAGTGCTCTTCAGGGGGATGATCAGTCACATTAGTCACAGAAGTGTCGGTCACATCAGTTAAGGTTAAGGTTACTGTAGGCTCCTGGTCCTGGAGAAACACAATCTTGATTGTGTCCTTGTCCTTAAGGTCAGTTTGTAGAAACAAGCGTGAAAAACTCATCACCAAAATCAGCATCTTTATAGTGAAGACAGAAGTCTCTTGCAATGGAAAAGGTATCACGAATGACTGAGTGAAGGTCATCCACTAGAGATGCGCGGATGGGCTATTATTTCATCCGCAACCGCATCACAAAACTCATCATCCGTCCGCCATCCATCCGCACCAATGTTTTTGACCAATTTTTTAAACCGCACCCGCACACCATCTGCTGATTGGGCTCTTTATTTGAATGGCTTATTCTTATTTTAAATTTTTTATTATTAAATGAATGTTTCTTTATTGATTATTAGAGAATAGAGAATGACTTTAATGTAGACATGTAGTTAATCCAAACGTGCAAGCCAAATCCAGCATTAATTGACGACGCTTTGAAGTGACGCTAAAGGATACGAAGATGTGTCTTTTCACTTGATTCGATTCCTCGGTCCTAGCGTCTTTTCCTTGCATCCCAGCCAACATTTGTATGTGGGGCCCATGTGGGTATGAAGTGGGCTGAAAAATGGGCCCCATGTAGGATTGTCCGCGGGTTACATAATGGCCCCATGTTAATTGCCCAGATGAATTTCATGTAGGATTGTACTTCGTATTAGGTGGGACCCAAGTGGGCAACATGCACAAAACCCATATTGGTCCCAGCTTTATCCCAGCCAACATTTGTATGTGGGGCCCATATGGGTATGAAGTGGGCTGAAAAATGGGCTCTGTATGGGATTGTCCGCGAGTTACATAATGGCCCCATGTTAATTGCCCAGATGAATTTCATGTAGGATTGTACTTCGTACTAGGTGGGACCCGAGTGGGCAACATGCACAAAACCCATATTGGTCCCAGCTTTAACCCAGTCAACATTTGTATGTGGGGCCCATGTGGGTTTGAAATGGGCTGAAAAATGGGCTCTGTATGGGATTGTCCGCGGGTTACATAATGGCCCCATGTTAATTGCCCAGATGGATTTCATGTAGGATTGCACTTCGTATTAGGCGGTACCCAAGTGGGCAACATGCATAAGACACATCTCAGTCCCAGCTTTAACCCAGTTGACATTTGTATGTGGGGCCCATGTGGGTTTGAAATAGGCTGAAAAATGGGCTCTGTATGGGATTGTCTGCAGGTTCAATAATGGCCCCATGCCAACAGCCCACATGGATTTCATATAGAATGGCACTTCAGGTGGCCCCCCTACTGGGCAACATGCATAAGACCCATCGTGGTCCCAGCTTTAGTTTTTTTTTTTTTTTTTTGTGGGTACTACAAGGTTACTGCATGGGCTGAAATATGGGCTATAAGTGGGTTTGTCCACGGGTTCCATGTTGGCCCCAGCAACTTACTCATTTAGGTTTTATGCAGGATTTCACAGGCAGGGTTCCTACAGGTTTCTTCAAGTTAAATTCAAGACCTTTTTAAGACCATTTATATAAAAAAATGAATACCTATTTCACGTCCCTACCAGCAAAGAAAAACAAAATCCTTGAACTTGTGTTCATTTATTTTTCAAATGTGGAATGGGTAAAAGATAAGCCAAGCAGGTGTGAAAAATAAAAACATTTCAGTAGGCCACAAGAAAGTTTGCCGAACAATGTTAAGTTGTTTTTTAACATTAGCTAGCTACTTATTCCATGCTGGGAATATGGGGAACTGAGAGACCCCTGAACAATAAACATAGAAAATCAGAACTCAACAATAAATTAAATTAAGAAACACAGTCAACTCCTTAGCTCTTCACTCAGGGAAGCAATCTCTTTATCAAGGACAGCCAGTTCCGTCAACTTCTCCTTATGGCCTCTCCGCAAGAGGTTGGACCTGGAGATCAGGTCAGCCATCTTGCTTCCTGCCTTCCTTTCAGCCTCCTCAGCCAGCCTGTCCGCATCCCTAGCCAGACCCTCACACACCTCTTGTATGCGTCTCCTCTTCACCTTTAGCTCCTGAAGACAGTCCTCTGCCTCTTTCCTCTTAAGAGCCTGGGATTTTGCCTCCCTTTTCTTTCTCTCTGTCTCAAGATGGTCACGATATCTGGTCCTAGCTCTTGCTACACTCTCGAGTAGCGCTTTACTGAGTGGAACCTAGGTATAGGATTGGGAAAAGCGAACCAGAGTCAGTGACAAACTCAAGGAACCAACTATGTTGATTCAGTCAACTTTTAAGTCAAAAGCATTTTACAAGTCCAGACAGGGGTCGTTCTAACCTGGGTAACACCTCCGTGTTGTGTGATATAATCACACACCAGCCTCCGTGTGACCACAGTGTCCTCTTGAATATTGTCTGACTCCACCTCTTTGTTGATAGAGAATCCACGTTCAACTGTAGCTTGGCCGTGGGAAAGGATGAGCAGCTTCTTGCAGAAGCCCCACAGCTCTGGATAAGGTTCCATGGCACTCCTCAGGAAGATGTCCAGCCTCTTCTGCATGGGAGGAAAGGAGAGAAAGTCCTCACTCCGGCTCTCCAAGGATAGGAAACTGTCGAAGTGCTGCAGTATGACATCCCCTATGACAAAACAGATGAGAAAATATGCGGGGAAAAAAAGAAATAATTAGGCTATAGGGCATTACCAGCCAATCAGGTTTAGGATAAATTCATGTGTAGCCTATGATTTGCCTTTCTTATTCCTACCCGCAGGAGTATCAGTTAGCTGTTTGTCCTGGAGAAACCTCTGAACCAGCCCTTTCATGTGCTTCCTACATCTTTCTGGGTCTCTGTACATTACTGATGGATCCAGGCACACCATCTGCCTAACAGTCAGATACTTGAGGGGGCTCTTGTCCTGCACTTCCCTAATGATGCTACACAGTCCCTGCATGCACTCTCTCCTGAACTCTAGCACCCTGAGCTCTGCACCTTTGATGCTCTAGAGAGAGGTAACCATGAATATAGAACATGTCTTCAATGACCTGGTTCAGCCTAACCATTTGTAAAATGACCTTTTTAAACCATCACACTACCTTAAGGACTGACTCTGCACCTAGACCAATGCTAATGTCTTGTGGGCTGAGCCAGATGGTCTTGTCTGTGACATCCAATTTGGTCAGCTGCAGGGCAGTGATATCATGGAGGACTTCTCTCTTTATGAAGCGTCTGAGTAGACTCTGTCAAAAGACAAACACAAAAATGTCCGGTGCGGCACATTAATCACCGACATCAAATTGTCTGATTTTGATGCACAATGTATCCACTATTTTTTACACATACTAACCACAAACTCCACATTGTCAAAACATATCAATTGAGCCCAATCAGCGGTGATTATAATGTTAGAGAGCAACTCACCCCCCTACCAGAGTCTTACTGCACCTACATTTCCGATTTGAAAAATGCGGCAAAAGGAGGCGTTGCCTAACGGACCGAGGGACGCGCGGGGGGAGTGGGGGCCTCAACACTTCCTTGCTATTCCAACTCGCTACGAAGGTGTGGCCGAGACTGGGCATATTTTATACTCCACAGCAGCAATATGGCTGATGTCAGCCATACTGGCTGAGCCAGTAGTGATGCCCGATTCAAATTCAAGTACAGTGTAAAGTTCAGGGTTCATACACATTTTTACCAATAAATTTCCATGACTTTTCCATGACTTTTGAGACAATATTCATGACCTAATGTTCCATTATTTTACAATAAGAATAAAAATCTGTTCAAATTATCATAGCATTAACTAAAATTAATGACTAATGCTATTGTTTGCTTTCTCTGTTTTAGTAATAAGTACACGCAGCAACTGCGCCAGATGTTACTCCACACAGAGAACGTATCATATCACTGAATATTATCATTTAACTCTGTTAAACACAGGACCTGAATTTCGTTTTGGAAACTTTTCTCTTTCGCAACTGTTAAAGAGTTAAAACACGACAGTGCTTACTCGCCAGAATGGCCATTTTAACATAATTGTGTGTGTATTTTTGCCGCTTAAACGCAACAAGCTGTGCTTTAGAGCCTTGCATTTCAGCCAGACACGAGTTCCAGTCGGACTCGGGTAATCATGCCGCACAAGGGCTGGACTAGGGCATAGAGGCCTGTGCAGGTTTCTACTGAGCTTGTTTGGTACCAAACTCAATTTGGTTCTCGCAAGTCGGCTTTATACCATAGACTGTAAAAAAATAGCTTTATACACGTGCCCTTTGGACGTGACTGAGCGCACGGGAAACCGCCTCTGGAGCGTGCGAGTACCGACTGGCTTAAAAAGACGTGCAAATAAATAATTTTTGTGTCGATGCAACAATGACCCGAATAGGCAAGTGACAATTCTGTCAACTGTCCCGAAACGCGAGCGAAAGACTTGTATCGCAGCGTGCAGCAGCTCTTTAGTGACGAGATGCGCAGATGAGAAGCCGCTATAAGAGACAGTCAAAGAGAGAAGACGCGGTACAGCTGAATCACTCACGCTGTTTTCAAATTACCCATTTCATCTGATACTCTGTGTGGATTCACTTACTCATCAAACCTATATGCAACAGGCTATTGAATAAATGTGTGAATATCCATAATTTTAAAGTCGAATGCTGCGGGAATGAGTAAAATAATGCGATATAGCCTATGCGCAATCCCGCACCGAACCTGATTAAACATAATTCTATTATACAGATTATACAGATCTGTATAATAGAATTATACAGAGATTTGTGAAATAGATTTCCATGACTTTTCCAAAACTTTCTGGGTTTATTTATTTTTCCAAAACTTTTCCAGGCCTGGAAATTGCTGCTTTAAAATTCCATGACTTTTCCAGGTTTTTCATGACCGTACGAACCCTGAAAGTTTTAACCTGAAGAGGGCACCACACTAACGGTTTTTGGTAGAAAATTTACTAAAATGTACTAAAATACCAAAAATAATTACCAGACATGTAGACATCACTATTAGACACTTATTTATACAGTTTATCAGCAAAGAAAAATGATTTGGGGGTGAGTTGCACTTTAAGTAAATTATTACCATCATCAACTCAGTCAGGTGCTTCGGAAGGAATGGAAGCACAGGCTCATCTGTCTGATATTTTTTCAGGAAGGGAGTGAAGGTCCTGGCGAGTGCCGTGTAGAACTGCAATTTGGCCAAGATGAGTGGATCCTTCATGGCTGCTGCAACTGTGTCATAAGATGCTGACAGAGAGAGGCAGGACATTTCAACTTAGCCATATATTACAAAAACTATGACAGGGCCACACCAGGGTTAGGACACAGTCACAGACCTATTCACTGCATTTAAGAACGGCCTACCTGTTCCAGGGTTCAAGTTTCTTTGATTTCACGGCTTACAAGAGCAGTGATGGCCAGACTTCCAGGGCTCTCTCCACAACCGGAAGGTTTTCCACCCAACGATGGGCACAGAAAGAAAGGGGGAACACAGTAGACTTAGTTACTGTGATGTAATCCTCTCTCCTGGCGGGCACATTGAGGAACAATGTGTGCAGTGCTTTCAGCAACTTGTCCAGCTGCCATGCAGTGAACCCACACTTGAATGCGTTGTGTAGCGTGTGTAGGCCACAGCTCCCCACACAAATGAGCTGAGCACCTGAAGATTTCGTTGCAAAACTTAATATTAGAAACCAAATTCATATTTTGTATCACATGGAGATTGTTTTGTACTGCATATGTTGCACCCATGCATAAATTTTTGCTCTGTAGCACTATGAGATTGTTTGTTCAATGTAAAGTGCACTACAAATAAAATGCATTATTATAATTATTAATAGATCACATTCACACTCACCCACAAACAGTAATAGCATTCTAAACTGCTCACCTCCATACTGCTCAGCGTGATCTTTCTGGAAAAGGTTGAAGAGTTTCCAATTCACACTGGGCCCATCCATTGAGATGGACGCCAAGTCCCTGAGGTTCAGTCTGTCCATACATTCCTGAAAAAAAGGGTTGCATTTGATTACTCAAATAAGAGGACTGGATGAGCACATATTGGGAAATAACTAATTGGTCATGTAATATTGCAGTTACAGAAGAGTGTATGCACACAAGTTGAGTCTATCAATATAAATTGATGAGCTTTTAAAGTATAAAATGATTATCCTTGTTTTGAGATGCGACAGCAGGTCTTGTGCAGTGGAATGTCCCATAAACTGAGAGCCCAGATATCTGGACTGAACCTGTCCCTCGTTCCAGAAGCGGACATGCACATCCAGCTGTTTGTTTTTCGTAGTCTCGTTGAGACGCTCATCAAACATCAGAACGAACAGCGATTTGTTGACTTTGGACACCAGTTCTTTTTTGATGTGAATAGCTAAACCAAACTTGGCTATGTAAGCTGTTCTGTCGGGACCGTAAGTAAAGTAAACGTTTTAGCGATGTCGGAGTCAGGGAAGATGCACTTGAAAAGCTCTGAGATACCCTCATTTCCATTTTAGGACTGGTGTTTAGTGATTGTGTTAAGAGTCCACAACACCTCGGCTTTCATTGTTGGTGTGGACCCAAAAGCTGTGCGCAGATCCACTCTAGTTGCGGTCATAGCTGGAGGGTCTGCAGCGCTAGCAGCAAGCTGGCTAACATTAGCTCCTGCTGCCCCTTCAGGCACATTAGCAGCTAGCTGGCTAACATTAGTTGGTTGAAACACGCAGGCGATGGAAGGAGTTTGTTTTTGTCCATTGAGAGTGTTCATGTGCTTGGACGACTTGGCATGAGACTCTAATGCCTTCATTCCCATTGTACCTAGCTGAATCCTTTTTTTGCATATGGTGCAAAAAGCCTCAAAAACGTTGTTGTCCACTGGTTTTAACCAATGACGAAAAGAGTTTTTATCCAGCCACGCTTCATTAAATTTACATTTCCCCATAACCTCAGAATGAAATTGGTAGCTAGCTAACGTAAAAACAAACGTTAAAAATATAACGGCGTCAGTCAACCTTTCCTGTGGAATGCTGAGATTTTCTTTGATTTTTCGCGCTTCTCCTTTGCTTGAGGTCTGTGTTGTGTTGCAGTCTATGGGGATAATTGAGCAATTCTAAAGTTGAGAGAAGATGAAAAATCAATGAGGCATTGTAAAAACATTGGCCATAACGATATAATTTCTAATAAATACAAAGTAGTTAGTGAAACTATATTTGCTTATAGAAAAATAATAAATTCAAATTACTTACATGGTTTATAGAAGAATACCTGCCAGCTATTCAGTATCTGAAAAAAAAATAAAATAAATCAAAAGTATGATGATGCTCGTAGTAGAAAAGGCTGTTATTCTAATGTTTGATTAGAGGTTATGTTTGCCACCTTCAATGTAGCAACATTCAAAAAGAAAAAAGAATAATAAATAGAATAAGAAGTTAACTGATTATTGCAACACATGACAGCTTCACAGCTCAACAATAAAACATGACAACAATGTGAAGTGTACTTGATATTATCATTTGATTTCTATAGAACTCTATCAGGATATGTCTGTGTGTCTTAAACAGTCATTCTGTTTGGAACTTTTTATCAATTTTTAAACAATTTTGGATGGGGTGAATTTTAAATCTTTAATTATTTTAATTAAATCAGGACTAAATATAATTAAGTGTCCCACTTTTAAATATAAATTAATTAATTTTTTTTTTTTTTTACTTTTTAATGCAATATATTGTATATGACAGGATTAGCTTATGATCATAAATTATTAAACATTATTTATAATATTAATAACATTCTAATAATAAAACATTTAAAATCTTTATACCAACCAATATAAAAATATACGTATAATATCAATGAATAATCTGTCTAATAATGTCTAAAAATAACAGGTTAGGGCTCTGATAAAGTATGAAATATTATATTAATAGGTAATAATATTTATCCACCGTGACTGGGATTTTTGACAAACTGTGTGTGGAGTTCGCCTTACATATGCATTGACAACTTTATATTTGGATTGCTTTCTCTTCTGTTTAACGAGCGGACATGAGCTCAGAGTGTTTAAAAAATGCGGGTTTACTGCGCATGAGCTCCAGACTCTGTCGCTTTGGAAACAACGACACTGAAATGTGTAAATGGGCTTCTCTAATACTTATTCTGAGATTATTTATTTTTATTTGCTATTCTCCACACAGCTAAAGATGCATGGAATTTAATCTCAAAAAGTTTAGAAGAATGATAAAAAAAATAATAATAATTCTGCTGATAAACAAACGTTTGTGTGTTTAAACTTCGAACTATTCAACCTGACTGCTTCTATGCTCCATTAGATGACTTAAATGTATTTTTATTTTACATTTCACGAATTCCAATGTCGAATTGTTAAGTTAATTATAGCAAATTGACCGCTTGCCCCTCTTACAGCTAAATGAACTTCTCTATGAAATGTGTTATATTCTGTTATGGAATTAACCAGTTTATTAAAACACATTTACAACATCATCATATAATCAAAGATATACTCACCGCAGTAACCTGCAGCTCATCCTAGACCGCCAACAGATCGCAAAATGGCGCAATGTAGTGATGTGTCGATCATGAACGATTCGTTCATTGCGTCTGACACGTGACAAAAGAGACTCGGAAGTCAAAGTAATCATTTATGTTTCTCATAAATTATCTTTGGCTGCATTGTAATGATTTCCTAATTCAGAATATGATTAAGATTGCGTAGGTGGATGTGTTTGGGGAATTTGGGAGTTAAAAATATAAAATTTAACGCGACTCAAATGAAGGAAATGACTTGAATAAAGATTCGTTCATTTTGATGAACGAGATCGAACAAGAGAGTGAGTAAAATGATCCGAACTCCTGCGGTTTTTTATAATTATTATTATTTTTGTAAATATAGCTAATACTTTATATTATATAACTTTTACATAAAATTGCAAAAAAATATTTATTTTAATATTTATTAATTTTTTCCCCATTCATAGTCCATATAGAGATCACCTATGTGGGTACTACATTGGGCCCATGTATGCAATCTATATGGGACTGATTGTGTTTGCCAATGTCTGACCCATATGGTTTATCAAAGTGGGCCCTATATGTTTTTCCCATTCATAACCAATATAGAGATCACCTATGTGGGTACTACCTTGGGCCCATGTAGGCAGCCTATATGGGACTGTTTGTGTTTGCCCATGTCTGACCCATATGGTTTGGTCAAGCGGGCCCCAAATGTATTTACCCATTCAGAACCCATCTAGAGATTACCTATCAGGGTACTACCTTGGGCTCATGTAGGAAACCTATATGGGACTAATTGTGTTTGCCCATGTCTGACCCGTAAGGTTTATCAAAGCGGGCCCCATATGTTTTCCCATTCGTAACCCATTTGCAGATCACCTTTGCAGGTACTGCCTTGGGCCCGTGTAGGCAGCCTATATGAGACTTATTGTGTTTGCCCATGTCTGACCCATATGGTTTATCAAAGTGGGACCCCATATTTATTTCCCCATCCATAGTCCATATAGAGATTACCTATGTTGGTATTACCTTTGGCCCATGTATGACACCTATAGGGAACTGATTGTGTTTGCCCATGTCTGACCCATATGGGTTATCAAAGTAGGCCCCAGCATTTATTTCCCCATTCATAGTCTGTAGAGAGGTAACCTATGCGGGTACTTCCTTGGGCCCATGTAGGCAGCCATATGGGACCAATTGTGTTTGCCCATGTCTGACCCATATGGTTTATCAAAGTGTGCCCTATATGTTTTTCCCATTCATAACCCATATAGAGATTACTTATGTGGGTACTACCTTGGGCCCATGTAGGCAGCCTATATGGGACTGTTTTTGTTTGCCCATGTCTGACCCATATGGTTTGGCCAAGAGGGCCCCATATGTATTTACCCATTGAGAACCCATCTAGAGATTACCTTTGCGGGTACTACCTTGGGCCCATGTAGGAAGCCTATATGGGACTAATTGTGTTTGCCCATGTCTGACCCATAAGGTTTGGTCAAGCGGGCCCCATGTGTTTTTCCCATTCATTACTCATTTAGAGATTACCTATGTGGGAACTACCTTGGGCTCATGTAGGCAGCCTATATGATACTTATTGTGTTTAACCATGTCTGACCCATATGGTTTATCAAAGTGGGACCCCATAATTATTTCCCCATTCATAGTCCATATATAGATTACCTATGTTGGTACTACCTTTGGCCCATTTAGGAAGCCTATATGGGACTGATTGTGTTTGTCCATGTATGACCCATATGGTTTGGTCAAGCGGGCCCCATATGTATTTACCTATTCAGATCCCATCTAGAGATTACCTATGTGGGTACCACCTTGGGCTCATGTAGGACGCCTATATGGGACTAATTATGTTTGCCCATGTCTGACCCATATGGTTTTTCAAAGTGGGTCCCTTATGTCTTCCCATTCATGACCCATATAGAGATTACCTATGTGGGTACTACCTTGGGCCCATGTAGGCAGCCTATATGGGACTGTTTTTGTTTGCCCATGTCTGACCCATATGGTTTGGTCAAGCGGGCCCCATGTGTTTTTCCCATTCATTACTCATTTAGAGATTACCTATGTGGGAACTACCTTGGGCTCATGTAGGAAGCCTATATGGGACTGATTGTGTTTGTCCATGTCTAACCCATATGGTTTGGTCAAGCGGGCCCCATATGTATTTACCTATTCAGATCCCATCTAGAGATTACCTATGTGGGTACCACCTTGGGCTCATGTAGGACGCCTATATGGGACTAATTATGTTTGCCCATGTCTGACCCATATGGTTTATCAAAGTGGGTCCCTTATGTCTTCCCATTCATGACCCATATAGAGATTACCTATGTGGGTACTACCTTGGGCCCATGTAGGCAGCCTATATGGGACTGATTGTGTTCGCCAATGTCTAACCCATTTGATAAACCCAAATGGGCCTCATTTGTGTTGCCCATTCTGGGCCCATGCACTCATTTCCCATTAGTGACCCAACTAGGACCTACATAGGGAGCCCACCTGTTTTTGCCCATGTGGGACCTACTTAGCTGACCCAAGTAGGCCCCAGATAAGATGCCCATTTTGGGACCATGCCCAGTTGGTACCCGTGTAGCCCAGGCATAAACCATGTGGGGCCCACATATACATGTTGGCTGGGATCCTTCCCTCGCATCATGGAGGGGTGGAGCTAAGACATGAATAAAGGAAGCAAGGAAAGGAAACTAGGATGCACAAATAAGAAATGAGAAGCACCCTAGCTCTCAGAATATCAGCAGTGAACTCCGTCTCCGATCAGCGCACAGGGACAAAAATAAATAAATAGCCTAAATTAAACGCACTGTACTGTACAATTTTTTTTTTATTGTAGCCTAATAGAAAACGCATTTTGGCACATCATTTCAACATGCTGCTATTTAGCCTACTACTAAATGCCCATTTCACTTTATTTTTTAGCAAATAGATAGAAAGTTCGAATAAAATAAGTCATTTACATTATAGCCTAATAATGTTCACATTTGTAGTTGTCCATAGCAACCCCAAAAACTTACCTGCTTGCCTTGCACATCTAATTAATGGGCACAGTTTTTCGACTATTTTTTTATTTATTTATTTTTTATTTTTTGCTGTGGATGTTATTGAGCTTGTAGTAATCGGAAACAACACCAATTCTGCGACACAGATGAACCTTTATTGATTTCTCTATCAGACAATGCCTATTTTATATGCCAAAAGAAACAACAGGCAGTAAAAAAATATTAAAATAAATATCTTAATGTAGGCATAGGCTATAGTCGCATGTTTTGACAAACAGTTGAAAAAAATAAAAAACGTCATATCGTAGCTAAGCTTATAGGCTCAGTCACCCCCACAAACTTAAATTAGAAAAATAAATATGCCATCCCTCTTTGAGCGAACATAAAGTCTGACCAGGCTAAATTGCCTGTATGACAAGTCTATGCCCCAATAACCCATGGACTTAGGATCATCCCCTCAAACTTGAAGCATAATGAAATATACGCCATCACAGTTGCGACAAAGAAATTCTGGCAAAATATATGAAGGTAAAATGACGTCAATAATATTTGCATGTGCAGGGTAATATTTGTGAATGTGTACATGACATTGCAAGCGTAAAATAAATTTGCATGATAAACTTAATCTATCAACTTGATAGAGTCCGTAATGGAGAACTGTCACGTAACATTGTTTTTTCCTTATAAATGCAAACACGAAAAATAAATGACAAAAGACTTTTAAAAAAAGACAAACCATCAATTTTTGGAAAAAAATTGATAGATTTATAGCGTTTGTTTTGGGGGGGGGGGTGGATTTATAGCGTTTTGAAAAGAAAAAAAAACTTTGAATTTATCATCAACAATATTGTTGTTTGATTTAATAATCATTGTTCAACATGTTCAGACTGAGCCAAAAAGGTAAAAAAAGTCATTTTCCTGAAACCTATTGAAATGAATTTATCGCGTTTTGGAAAAGAGCTCATCAATTATAAATTATTATTAATAAATTACAATACAATTAATCAAACAATTTATACTACATATATGGATTATGGCACAGTGATGAATTTGGAAACTTCAAATGGCACTTTATAACGAAAAGGTTGCCGACCCCTGATAGGCAAAGTATCGACCAACCTTGTTCTGTTGCTGGCATGGGCTCGGTGACAGGGTTGCTGCCTTCTCCATCATGACTTAGACGGACGCCTTCCTCTGGTAGAAGTTCGCGAACTTGCTTAATCACCTCTCGTCTGTCCTCTTCTACCAGCATTTTCAGGGACTTAAATTTCGGGTGGAGAAAAGTGGCGATTTTATGAGTAGCATTAGGGCACATCTTCTCATCAAGAAGGGCAGACGCGCGAGAGCGGATACTTTTCATGTAAGGTGGATCTCCAAACTTGGGCTCACAGTGTTTTTTGAGTTTAAAAAACCATAGCAACACCATGTGAATGGTTGGGTAATGTTCCCCTTCAAGCTCGCTGATTGCTAACTTGAAAAGGGTGAGAAAGTCCATCAAGTGTGTGAGTTGATCCTGCTGGATGCCACCAAGGCGATGTTCTCTGTTCTTTAGCAGCTCTCTTATGTCTTGGTATTGTTTCTGTATCGATTCCAACATAGTGACTTTGCTGTTCCATCGCACATCACATTCTTGATTCACGGTGTGCTTTAGGCTGGCGATAGCACCGGTTCTCTTTAGGTATGCAACGAGCTCTTTGCAGTAATCGATCATGTCGACTATATCTTCAATGCCATCGGACTCGGAGTCATCCTTTGTACTGAATGTATGTCTTAGCACCGTGTTAAGGATGTGTGCGGAGCACGGAATCCAGTGGTATGACCGGAGTGCGGCCTTTATGTTCGGGCCCTGGTCACTGACAAAAACTATTTTGTCTGTCTGTATTCCGTAGGACGTTAACACACTGGTTATCTGCTCATTAAGGTTTTCGCTGGTTTTTTTCAGGGTAGGGTCAAATTCCACCGTTGCCAAAATACGATTTTCCAGCTTCCACTGACTGATGTAGTGACACGTCAGGACTGTGTATGCTCTCTTTTTATATTCATCTGTCCACATATCTGTGGTTACGGCAATACCACCGTTGCTGGTTAAAGCTTTCTGGATGGCCTCCAAAAGTTTCTGCTTATCAATGGAAGCCTGCTTCTTTGCCCGATCGCACACTGTTTGCCGATGGGGTAAGATGGCACCAGCGTCAACAGCACCGAACTTAGCTCCTATGTCAATCAACGTCTGGGCCACTTGGTGGAATCCTTTACCAGAAACAATATCGAACGGGCGCATATCAACAGAGCACAGGTTCACACATGCATCTGTCAGCTTTGATTTTACATCCTGTGGTACTCTATTGGGATCTCGACGGACAAAACTTGTCAAGGTGTTTGTGGAGGTTTGAGGTTTAGCAGCACACTTGTGATGCACCATGTTAGACGTACCCGTCTTGTGGCTGTCATGAACATAAACTGCTTCGCAGGTTTTGCAAATTACATAGCCTGCGCTGGTGTCATCCTGATTTACCACTTTGTAAAACTTATTCCATGCAACACTTTTCTGACCTTCTATTTCCTTTGTTTTTAATTCTCCTTTTTTGAGTTTGTCACGTACCTCCTTCGCCGGCGTTGCCATCTCTGATAATAACAAGCAGTCGATCTGCATATACTCGACTAGCCATATTACTGCCTGATGAAAATTTGACTATTTCAAAGTGTGCTCGATTTTTTTGGATGTAGGTATAGTCAGATAATATTTAACAATGTATACATATATTTTTTTAATTTGATTGGTACAACCGCCTGCCACCTGCCCGAATTTAATTAAAATATTATTTTTCGTCACGTCATCCGCCCGATCCGCGGTTTATCCGCGGAGTCCGCGGCTGTAACCGCCAACCGCGCATCTCTATCATCCACCATCTCAGGGATTCCAGATGGTAGTACAACTTTACGGACATCGTGATCTGCAAGGATCACTTGGAGTTGAGCCGATTGTGACATTATGCAACCTGTAGACAAAATGTTTTACATGTTTCTGTAATTCTTAGTAACAGCTAAATGGTGAATAATGTAAAGAGCATATAAAATTTGATCCTTAAGTATGGAAATATCTATAACTATATGTACATATCTATAACTATATTCCATCCTTAAGTATGGAAATATCTATAACTATATGCCATGTCTGAAAATAGTAGGAAGACAGTGAGATGCGAGTTTGTATCATTTCATCTGAAAATCTCCACCAAGTATGGGTACCATCTATGAAACACAAATGCTGCGCTTAAGAGTCATAATGGTTGTTCCACCAAAGATGTAAGAAATTAAGGGGACCATGTCTGATAGCTCAGCTGGCTCTATGACTTTCACTGGACCATTTTTCTCAAGCACATAGCTCCTCAGATGCTCAACTGACCAAGCAGTTATACCTTTCACTATGAATCCAACACTGCCCTTCAAAACCACAATCTGGATCAACTCCCCAAAATCTGATAGACCACCAGTGGAACCATTAGCCAGGATCATTCCACTAGTGTACTTGGTGCCCCTGTAACACACACTTTTGGCTATCTGGACACATGTCTCACCAGGAAACTTGGCCAGCAGTGCTTCTTGGATATCCTCTCTCAGCATACTAACATCCACTGTAGACAGTGTTGTAGCCTGTAGTAAAGGTCTGACAGCTCTGGAATCATGTTGGTTATAAGCAAGCAACAACTGATGCTTCATAGCGAGTGACAGCAGAATATTTCTAAACGTACGAGTATGTCTGACAACACGCTTGAAAAAGCTGTGCTTTGCCTCAAACCGCATTGTCCACAGTGACACCAGAGGGTCATAAGCCCTGATAAGTTCTGGATAATGTTCAAGGAAATGGTGTTTTGGGATGAGGCGTTGCTCTGGGAAAACCATGAGAAACCTGTTTATGCTCAGATATCTTGCTGTCAAGGAAGCAAATGGTCTCCTCTGTGTGGACTTGGTTTACAACAAGCTCAACAATGTCTCTGAGCACAAGAAGCACTTCCCATGCTGGGTCACCCTCAGGGATTTTCGTCCCAACCATAAGTGGCAAGAGTCGCAGCAAAGCCCAGTTCTCGTGGGCATTGCCACCCACACTTTTCCATTGGGCAAAGTTCACAGGGACAGGCTGTGGTGCATCGTTTTTGTCTGACCATTTATAGGGGAACTCTTTGATGCATTTGTTCAGCTCTTCAAGAGTGAAGTATTTGTTGTGAATGAATACTCTTAGGCACAGTGCTATTTCTAGGGGCACTATACCTTCGAAGAGATCATGCAACACATCAGGCGGATATCCAGACAAAACATGAAAATATTTCATTTTTGCTGTCAGTGCACACTGTCTCTTCACTCCATACACATGCATCAAACTATCATTTTCCTGTAAAGTCTGAACATGCAGTGTGTGTTGTAGGAAGAATTCTGCTTACACACACACACACAATTTCCAGACATCCTGACGCCGTATGGAAGGCCCTCCCTTAAATCTCCTGGGACCAGAAAAACATATATTTTGGGTTTTTGAGAGCCCTTGTCATTTGGAGAAACTCCACAGAACCCTCCAGACCTCCAGGGAACTGACCTTATGACCCCGCTATCACGCACATTCCTGAAAATGCGCGCCTTTTCTCTGTTGCGCTCCCTAAAACAGACAAAGGAATTCAACTGGTCCATGTTGCTATCGAAATAGACAAAGAGAGCCACACCCTGAAGGACTAATATGTTTAAAAGGGAACATACGTTACACTAAGTTTCTGTGGCTGAAATTCTACTTGAAAACAAAACACTACACACCATACATTTATAGATAAATATTAAAGGACGTTTCTGTTTGTGACATTTATAAGCTGTTGCATTATTTTAAATCTATGGTAAATCTGTTTCCAGAATGTATAAGTTTACCTGATCACTAGATGTTCAGTTCACCTGCTATTTGTGTCGTTTGGAATTCGGGATGGTTTAATCAATGTATTTAACCCAGTAATATCCTCTGTGGTCACGTGTATTTGTGTGCATATCAAAATATACGTGTTTGCTTTCTTTAGAAAGCTAACCTTATGAAGAATATTATGGTTGAATGAAAATTATCCGTTTTATCAACGCATGATTACAATAACGGACAGAAACTTGCTTGCAATAATTTTTTGTTATGTGATGAATAACTGCAAAAGATAATGTATGCAGGACACACAGCTACGCAGGGCGAAGCTCCACCCACAGCTACACTTGCGATTGGATCAAACGCCCTAAAGGAAGAAAAGGGTCAGGCCCCGAAGGCGGATCCCAAATCGGCCCGAAAAAACCGGATGCACAACCGCGAAAGTTTGTGTTGGAGTTGAAAACTAAAGGAGGCTCACGCACGTCTCGCTCGTCTCTCGTTCTGCTCACGCTGCAAAGCGCTTCTGGCCTATAACATCACGGCGGGGGCATTGCACAGCGATCAAAGTTAAACTTCTAAGAGCTGACAAAGACTTCCTGAAAGCTTCATCCCGTCAGAACGAGACCCTCCAACCACTGAAGAGGAACCGCGTCACACGACCTACCGAGCAGCCAATCCACACGCGGTCCGTCTCGACCAAAGCAAAGGACGGATTTCACCTGAGGAAAAGGCTCTTTGAACCTACAGAACACAAACAGTAAGGCAAAGCAACTTTCTCTTGAAACCTGTTGAACTGGTGTTTATCTTTTAAGAAGTAAAAATCAAGGTTCTCGCGTGTGATTTTCCCTCAGGCTAAAACTAGCATTAAGTTAGAACCTAAGACTCTCTTCAGATCCGAACAATTCATTGCAACGAATGTGTGTGTTTATGTCTTTTTGTTTTGTGTTGTCTAGTCAAGTAGTGTATTTAGAATAGTGAATAAACTCTGATTTTATTAAGAAATCTCTTGTCTGTGCTATGTGATTTTGCATATCGTAATTATTTGCCAAAAAGATCGCGTTTTACCTACGCTCATGAGTCTGAGAACTAAGTTAACTATTTGGTTATTTTAATCGTTGGCCACGAATTAAATAAACAAAGTGTTAAGGGATAACTTGCTGAGATTAATGCTTGCTGGACAAGTCGTTGATAAGGTATAAGTTGGACGTTCTGATTAATATCCATTAATCATACGTCACTCGTAAGGGTGGTTCCCCAAAGCTAAAATAAATAAAATAAATATATGTAGGATTATTATTAACAATGTCTTACATGTTAATGGTGGAGATAGAAGCTGGCATTAGTTTGATTTGAAAATTCATAGCATATTAATAATTTGTGTATTTTTCTATTTTTAACCGGAAAGAAATGGTTCATACACAGAGAGTCAAAGTTGGTTTCACTATTCTGTACTTACTTGTGGCAATGTGTTTTTGGAATGAAAGTGCAATGTGTATTGTTATTGTTTAAGAACAGAGTAAACTGCAGTAAAATTAAAAAGTGTCCGTGAGACATTGTAAAAAGGAGAGAATAAAAGCGTGTCCCTTTCATTCTCTTTCCACAAAGGCCTGTTCATAGAGTGATAGCCAAATGCGTGTCCCATTGCTATGCACCTATGAAAAAAATAAATCTCCCTGGCGAAAACATTAACTTAGCTACGTAATGCATTTTCTGCCATTTTGTAATTCACTAAAGAGTGAAATCAGCGCGCGGCACTCAGAAGGAGTGGCCAGATCGCGTCTGTGAGGGGGTATTTTATTGCGCAGATTTTGTTAAGTGTGATAAAATAATCCACTGTGTTTTTTCTGTGAAGTCACGGGAAGTGACGCAGGAAACTGGCCCGCCGCGGCCAGGCTGTTAGATTGATAATCAATCTGTGGGTTAATTTGATTCGGTCTAAATAAATTGAGATTGTAGTGCTAGAAAGAAAATAGCGCTTGTAAAGGCTGTTTTGGTTGAAACCCACAGCACTGGGTGTGTCACCAATGGCAACAGTCTGACCGGAGGTCATCAGAAGACTCTCCCGGAAATGTTCTAGTGCGCACGCGCAGCCGCGAGCGCCATTTTGAAGCTATTGTAAACAAATAGCATAGCATTTGAAGCTAGTGGGTAGCATTAAAGCTTAGCCGAGCTGGTAGCATTGAAGGCTAGCGATTAGCACATAGCATTTTGTAGCCGTGGGTTCAACGCAATGTGTGTGTGTGTGTGTGTGTGTGTGGGTTACACAATTAACCCTCTGTCTGCTGAACTCTAACTCACACTGAGTGTTCACGTCATTCCTCCCTCTCTTGTGCATTATTCATGCTATCTCTCCTCCCTTTTGAAAAGATTTTAACAAAGACAGACGTCGATAAACTATTGTTAAGCAAGGCAGTTAATTGTATAGGAATAAAGGCATTTTATTCAGGATTGGTTTCCTCCCTTTGAAGTTAGACACAGTTAATATCAGACCTTAACCTGTTAACCTTCACCCCCATTTAGGGCCTCGCAGGTGAAAATAACCTACCTAAATTAAAATGGTAACAGTTTGTGACAAAGTGTGCTTACACAAACAAATTAGGTATCTTTGGAAAGAAGAGACTCTGGGCTTTACTATCTATCATCCAGAGTTGATAATGCTCAAAAAGATAAAAAGTTATAGGCACTGACGTGCCTTGAAAAATATTTTTCCACACTGAATGTTTTTTTATTTCATATACAAATACATGAAATAAGTCCTGGAGCAATCCAGAAAAGTAATGGATCGAAAGCCATGTCTCATGAGTTCATATTTCAAATTTGAAGAAGATACCATGAAAAATGAGATTCCTGCAATATTTTTTCTGAAACTATTTATAGTCCCCCCCACCCCCCTGTTTGAGGAAAAATAACCACCAAATGGATTGCAGAATTATACAAGCTATTTTAGTCATTATACATGTTCCTGCATAGTTTTTCAATTATAAAATAATAGACAGATTTATTTGAGCACTAAAAAATACAAAAATAATTATTTGAGTAATAAAAAAGGAAAAAAAATAGAAAAAAAAATGCTTTGTATATAGTATGTATACTGAAGTATTCTTCGTTATTCGTTATTACAATGATAAATATCACTGCCAGACGTGAAGTGATATTGCCAGACATGGTCATAGAGTCAGTAAACACATGCTGATGTGCTTCCATTCAGATGATAATCATACAGATGGGCCATATAATCAATAATAGCTGATCAATGAATCACAATGATAGCCGTCATAGAGTCGCTAATAAACACGCTGATGTGCGTCCATACATATTATAATCATGCAGACACGGCCACATTCCCCACACAATACACACACACACATATAAAAAATGTAGAAGAAAAAAAAAACAGTTTTTTATGGATAAAGCAGATCGCTAAATTACGCCCCGCTCAGATGACAGTTGCGTCACTGCCGGCAGGAGGGAGCGCCAAATTCAAATAATCTATATTCCGCTTTTCTGAGACTTTTTTTTCCGTAGACGGTCTCATTATGTTTGTAAAACCGTATGCTGCAACACCGTGTTGTTTTTTTACCACCAAGACGCTGTTTTTGAGCGTAATTTATTCCATAACGGACGCGAACAATAACTCTCTGAAGAAATGAAACGTAAACAAAGGAATATTCATCCTTATTACAACGTTATTGTTTCGCTGGACTAAAAGTGCTCGCTGGGATGTTGTTCTGTGGACCCTTACCTCTCTAACTAAACTGGGATTTCAGCAGTGGACGCGTTTGTGGCTCGTTATTACAATGATAAAGTTACGTACGGCTTTTTTACTCTGCGTGTTTGGATGTGTACTGCTTACACAAATGTAGCAAATTTGTGCCACTCATTCCTTATAAGCTTTCCATCGAAAAACAGCGATCTGTCGTCGATGCTTGAGGCTTAGACCCTCAGAATGATATATAGTTTGTCAAGATTAACTTTGTCCCGTTTCATTTATTCTATTAGAAAACAATGACACATGCAAACAAAGAGCGTTCAGTGCGAGGTCGCTCTGGTGAACGGTAACAGGTTTTAACTTCATTCACCTTGATAAAAGGATAATTAATTAAATTATAAGTGCGCTCATGATTTTAGGATATCAGTGGGTGAATCGCTATGAAATATTTGAAACTGATAATTTAATTTCATCCCAGATTTGAAATTAAACTTATTTGAAAATAATTTCAGCTCCGGATTCCATATAGACTGATTGAGATAATTTTGTGTGCTCTGATAATTTAACAATAACATTAAGATCGTAGTTATTAACTATCAATGTGTTTGATTTTCAGGCCCTGAAAATTTTAAATTTCCTTTTATAAATTGAGATGGTAAAGATTAATTTGTTCTGAAGGTTCTGATGACACAAGGAATTAGTAACCTGTCAAATTTAGGGATGTGGAAGTTGTAAATTAATTTCATAGTTAATTACGAATTTGAAAATTCTAATTTAATTTAATAATTAATTACAGTTCCTGTTTCATATTGGTTTCAGTTGCAATTGTGTTTGTAATTTTAATGACAAACCTCATTAAGATCTTGATACTTAACTGTCAACTAGGAAGACCATTATAATATTAGAATATTATAATCAAATATATATCCCTCTGAAAAGTTAATCTGAATCGATCCTATCAATTTTAATGATGACATCATGAAAAATTTAAGTAGGAATCTCTATTTATAATTTGAAATTCTAAATTCAAATTGCAATTAAGTTTGTTCTGTCTACCTTATTCTCAATCATTTAGTTACTTAATTAACACGGGAGTTAATTTAAATATACTTTTGCTTAGGTCTAATAGTCAATAGGGCATAAGAACTTAAACTTCTAATTAGCCAAACTCCAAAAGAAAATTAGGTTTTTCTCAATACTTAGACCAGTATATTTTATCCTACTAAAATTAGCGAAGCCAAACCCTTAGGCGTATCGACTCAACAGCACCACCGTGCTGCCATACTTGTTATTAATCTTGATATTGGGAGTAAAGCTTATTTTTCTTTCTCCCTGCCACTATCTTCTGATCTGACTACTGCTACTGGTTGCTGGGATTTTGCCTGAGGGAAATCATAAGCAGAACTATAGCTATCAAGCAGGTATTTGTAAACTTGAGAACGACGTTTCAAAATTGTTTTCATTTTACCTTCCTCTTTGTGAAATCCTACCCCACTAGGTTGAAGCAGGTCAACGAAAAGGTAGGCGTCAGCGAGATTTCCAACACACACGAGGAACACGCTAACAGGCGTTGCGGTGTCAATCTTGCCATTACGGGACAAAAAAAAAAAAAAAAAGGAAATCTAATATCAGAAAGATATATTTTGTTTGTGTCCCTCTCCCTCACTTTGGCTTAGCTTAACCTTCGCCCTTGAAAAAAAAAAAAAAAGAAGAGCTTTCTTTCACAAAAAAACGGTGAAGCACCCGATTATCACCCTGTTCCTCGCTCTGTTGGTGTTTTGTTATCTGTTCTCTAGCTGTTCTACCTGTGTGTGTGTGTGTGTGTGTGTGTGTGTGTTCAATTTCTCCCACAGAGGCAACAAATTAGAAGCACACCCCCCCCCCCCCCCCCCCCCCAGAGGATCACAGTCACAGAGAACCACACTCACCTGTTCTAGTACACACTCAACACTAGTATACACTCAACAGTGCATATCTACATCCCTTTGTTTGTTGATTTGTTTTGCTTGGTTTCTTTTGTTTTGGTTTGTTTTGTTTTTCTCTTCAAGGTCTGTGTCAGTTGCGGTTGGAAAACTTCCCTCACCCGTCAGAACATGTCTCGCGCAACAGAACATGTCGGTCACTGGGAGGATCTGGAAACATGGCTAAGTGCTGCAACCGACAGACTCCTGCCTAAAGCCGCTGAAGCACTGAAACACCAGACACAGGACCAGCTGGATGAAAACATCACAAGTCTCATGGCACAAGACCCAAGTCAAAGCTACAGTCACAAAGAATTAGCCAAGATTACACTCTAAAAACTGCTGGGTTAAAAACAACCCAATTTGGGTTATTTGGCAACCCAGCGCTGGGTCAAAAAGGGACGAACCCAGCGCTGGGTTATTTTAACCCAGCAAGTTGGGTTATTATGTTTAACCCAGCATGCTGGGTTGCTTTTTTATGGTTTAAAATTACTACATTGCTAGGCTAAAATGATCCCAAATTAAACCTACAAATCTTGTTCATTTTAAAATCACACAAAGAATGACTTTCAAAAGGTAAATATTTATTAAAAACAAGAGAAAACAGTCAAAAAGTAACATGCGTGTAAGAAGAAATGCAGAAAAGTATGGCATTAACAGCTACAGAGTTTATAAATGAAGCATTTAACATTTATTGAATATAACTTCTGATCAAATTGGACTTTTTGGTAAATGTTATATATTACATAAAAATATACAAAAACACTATTATACAATAATTGTACAATTAGTTAATAGTTAAGTCCTTTACAAACTATTCTGGTACAACATTACACAAATAAACCACAACATTAACACTGACATTATAACATTCAACAGATGCATGTGTGTGACAGAATGTGAGCATGTGTATGAATGACAGCGTGTAAACTTCATTTCTACTAAACAACACATTGAACATTTTGTTTTTACAAATTATACACTTACAGTTTGTTTCATAGTCCATGAATACAGATCATGCATCACTGTCAATTTTCATGATCTCTTTAGCATAATTGATGTAGTCATGAAGAAGCCCCATCAGCACAGCATGTGACATCTTTTACAACATCCAGGGCAGCGTCCTCCTTTAATACCACTGTTGCATCAGTTTGGGGGAAATGTCATTCTCCTCTTTGACCAGCAATCATCCCAGTCACCGCCTGTTCTCCATCAGTGGCCTAAAAAGAAAAAAACATTTGAAAAAAGAAAACATTTAATTAAACTATCCATTTTCAGATAGAAGTGCATCCACATCAGTAAGGATAGGTAAATAGTCTGTTTTATAATTTCATCTGCTTTGTGTGGTTGTTTAATGTCTGTCTACCACAGCGCTCTAGAATGCTATAGTGGCAGCACTAGTGTGAGGGCATGAAATATTGTTTAAATAAATATATTGCTTTCAGAAAGCTACTTCTTTACTGAAACATTAAAACAGACATGACATTCACATACCTCACAATCTTCCATGTACGTGGAGGGCTGCTCTTTAAAGGGTTAGTTCACCAAAAAATTAAAATGGTCATAATTTACTCTCCCCCATGTTGTTCCAGACCCATACAAACTCTGCTAATTTTTGGAACACAAATAAATATATTTAATATTCTCTTAAGCTTTGTCCTCCATTGCAAGTCTGGGAGACCAATATTTTCTTCTGAACAGACATTCTCTATCATATAATTTAAGGTTTATTTATATATAAATATTGGAATGGATTACTTCAACAATAACTATTTATGAATCTTGAAAATACAGATTATCTAGACTCTCAATGGATTAACAAAAAATTATGAGAAAATTTAAAATATATTCAATATTTAAAAAAATTTTTTTTTTAATTATTTATTGTGTTGTAAAGACAGACAAAAGTCTTATAGGTTTGGAATGACATGAGGGCAAGTAAATTATTTTTTTGTGTGAACTATTCCTTTAAGAAAGGAAGACCAAGAATGATGACTCTCCAAATCAGACATCTCCAAAGTTGGTTTGAGTTCTGCAATGAAAAACACAGACATCAATGTTTACATAAAATATGAACACGTAATCACACTGTTGTTGCATCCAAATGTGAAATAAACAGGCAGGAGACAACAGAAACATTTATTTTCTAAAAAATAACTTGCATCAATCTCAAAAGAATGATGCCTCTGGCTTTCAACATCTACAAAAAAACAAACAAACATTATTTTACTCTTAGTTTAAAAAAACAAACAAAAAAATGTTGATAACATAGGATTATGAAGTTTACTTGCCTTATCTTTCCCTCTCTTCTGAAGAAGCTGAGAATATCGCGTCCTCACACGAGCAGGCCTCGGTGTCGTTAACTCCCGACGCGGGCATTAACACACAAGCTCAACAAGTCTGAAATATTGCATGAAAAACATTACTTTTAACAATTATCACTTCATCAGCCTCAAAATAATTAAGATAGTCTTTATTACATAACGCCGTTTCCTTTAGGAAACTACATTCAGTTTAACCGCGAAAAATAAGATACCGAATTAACATGTAAATGTGTTAATAACAGTCTATTAACACCTCGAAAGGTGCAGATAATGTAAAATCGTATGTAAACATGACATAAGACACTCACGGACGTTATATTAAAAGTATCTCTTCCGTTCAGTAAGTAAAAAAAAAAAGGCCGTTAAGACCGTTTCTGAGGCGAAAACCGCGTCCGCGTATTTTTCAATATAAGCTCTTTTCGGACTATTTCCGCCTTCCATGAAACCTCAAAATACTCCCGGACACAAACTATGAATTATGACTTTATATTTTTAATCTTTACTTACCATAACGTCTTTCACTCGCTTCTCGCTTCTTTCAGGCGGAGAAAATGGCGGCTTCTCACGCTGGTGTCGTCCGACGTTAACGTGACGTGCGTGCTCTCTTTCACGTCCGCGTTCCCAACCCAGCGCCGCTGGGTTATGTTCAAGACCAATTTTCAACCCAAAACTGGGTTAAAACAACCCAACGTCCTACCCAGCGGCCTCAACCCAGCGTTTGGGTTGAAAAAACAACCCAGCATTTTTCAGAGTGTACCGGCTCCTTAAGCCACACACTCATCGCGACCCTCAAGTTGAGCGACAAGAACGCTGCACAGCTCCAGCAGGAGTTGACACGCGCACAACGGCGCATCGAGCAGCTACAACTGGAAGCTCAGGAACGACGGGAAGAACCCGATGAGGTGAGCCAAGGCGCTGAGGAGGAAATCAAAAGGCTAAAAGAAACCCTAGCAGCTACTAACAAAGAAATGCAACAAGTCAAGGCAGACTACGCTGATCGGTCCGAAAAGCTACACTACGCGGAACAGCTGCTGGAGAAAGCAAAGGCCGACTTCAGGGACAAGAACGGCAGAATCAAAGCCCTTGAAGCTCACCTGGATGAGTCAAGAAACGAGGTTAGCCGTCTAACATATCAGCTAGACTATGTCAAAGAAGAAGCTGATAGTTTCCAAGAGGAACTCAAGCATGCTTATGAACTGCGCCGTGAGCCATCAAGGACACGAGACGCACCGACCTCACTCCTGCCAAGCGGGACTGGGTCACCTGTTCCTGGACTGACACGTGAGAAAAAGATGGAGGGCGTGGAACGGAAACCTTCACCACCTGCCTCTAGAGAACTTTACCTCACTCTACCTCAGCCAAAAGCATCTGCGGCAGCCAGCCACAGATCATCGCACGGCTTGGACCTAAAAGACCTCGACAAGCTCGCCAGGAACATTGGCAAATTCACTCCGAATGTGCCAAATAGCCAAAATGTCCAAGCGTATCTCCAAGACATCGATTTCCATCTGGAAATGCGACCTAACGTTACGGACAAAGATAGACTCTATTTGCTCCGAACCACATCCAGTTCTGAAGTTCGCAGCTTCCTGGACAGGCAGCCTGCTTACACAAAGACTGATTGCCAACTGCTCCGAGAAGCCCTCATTAAAGAGTTCTCTGACCCTGAGTCCAAACAAGGCCTAGTGGCTGCTCTGGAGACAAGACAAGGACGTCACGAACCTCCTCAAGCCTACTACAGCCGACTCAGACGAGCATACTTTGGAACTCGTAACGAACCTGACATGGAAGATGAACTAAACTTCAAAACTCTCTTCCTAAGGAACCTTCACCCCGGCGTAAGCCACCATCTTGGCGTTCTCGCATGTCCACGAACAATGACTGCTCAGCAGTTGCGAGATTTGGCGCAGAAAGCCTGCGGCAAACAGAAGATGGCCTCGGAAAAGAGCGGCAAAAGCCCAGCAGTTCTTGACTTCAACACTAACAGTCAAGGCCTGGCTCTAGAGGGCGCCCAACGCCGAGACAGTGCCAAGCCGCCACCCATCGAGTGGAATGCACCCTCGTCCAACAAAGAACGAGACTCCTACGTCGGTACCAGATCTAAACAGAGGTATGAACGCTGGGATGGACCGCGTGGAACGCTCACCTGGACGGCATTGGGAAAAGACATGGGACCAGCCAAGGCCTCATGAGAATCAATGGGAAAGATCGTGGAACCAGCCAAGCTCGTTTGGAAACTCAAGAGGAAAAAACTCATGGGAATCCAACGGAAACGCCAAGGGAAAACGACAAAGTCACCCTGGAGCGAGTAGCCCATGGAATCAACGAAAGAATTCACAACGATTCCAAGCTGAACGAGCTCAAACTGAATCCACGCAAGGACAAAAGTCACCACTGTGTTCCAAAAACTCACAAAAACTGATGGAAATGATGATGAAAGAATTCTTCCAACGGAAAGAGGAAGATCGGAGATGGGAAAAGAAAGAGAAACCAGATTCAGCCTGACTAGCGGCCGGACGAGAAGGCAGCGACCAGCTGGCCCAACCAGCCATGGAGAACAGCACTCCTTCATCTCACTCTCAGAGAACCGCAGTCACAATAACCTCAGATGGACACGAAACCCCATCTGAAAACCCAGCAACAGAGTTAGACATTAACTCAACACTCAAACCTCTAGATCACAGCAGCGTCCAGCAAACACCTGCTGATGAAACCACTCAAGTTCCTGAAAGTGCTGTCTTGGTCGTCTGCCACTCCTCCGAAGAAAACCACATCAGCCCTGATATCCTAACCGTTTCCTCCCAAAATCCAGTCCCTCAACTCCTAGGCGATCTTATTGAGAAAGGTATAGTGAAAAAGTTTTACCTCTCCATCATCATTGAACGACACATCAGAGTCGAAGCCCTTCTTGACACGGGAGCCGACATCACTTTAATGTCCACCGAGCTCCTCAAAAGGGTCCAAGAAAGAACAAAAGGGACTAACAGAACTCTCAGACCAAGCATATTCCCACACGGGCCTCCAACTGAAACATGTGGCCCCAATCCACCTAACGGTTGGATCAATGGATCTCGTCCATCCAGTATACGTCTCACCACTCAAGACGTATCCACTTCTCATTGGGAAAGATCTGCTTAATCGCTTCGAACCGCTGATAGACTTCAAGCACCTAAAGATGTGGCCTCTGCCCTGCCAGTCATTAGACTCCAACGAGTCGCAGTGTCAAGTCACAGACACCACCCTCAATTCAGCGACTGATGATGCAGTAGCAAAGCCTGTACCTGGATCAAGCACAAGCAACAAAGACCAGGACCCTCTCCTATGCTCACTGCAGGAGCCTGAATCAAACACAGGCCCCCTTCGAGTCATGACTGCAATAGATGTTCAAGGCACATCAGTGTCCGACGCGGCACTAGCACTGTGGGCAGAGAACTCAGCCATCAGCCTGAAGCTATTCAGCACAGTGAAGCAAAGACATCAGAGCCTACCACAGGTCGCTAAGCACAGCCGCTTCCCTCTCAGTCCCTGGGCGACAACCATGGCCACCTCCAAGATCATCTGCGCTCTGGACATACGATGGAACAACAGACATCTGAGTCACTACTTCCTCGTCATTCCAGATCTACTGCATGACATCTATATTGGAGCGGATATCATGGTCCGGCTCAATGCTTACATTGACACTGTGAACGACATCATATGGGCTCCTCTGTCACACCAACTGACAACTGCAGTCAACCTCAAGAACCTCCAATCTGGTCAAACCATGCCCGATGGATGCGCTATGATCACGGAGCAAGAAGCCATAATACCTGCCTACAGCAAGAGTGTCAGCGTCCGCCTCAACATGCGACCTCGCCAAACTCTCAACAGTAAGCTAAGCTTCTTCCAACCTTCCAGGACCTGCCTGAAACTAGGACTGACCCTGGAAGCCACACCTCTCATCGAAGTGTCATCTCGTGCTGTGTATGTGTTATTCAACAACTGTACGGCCCAAGACATCCACGTTCCCAAAGCCAATCACCTGGGATGGCTCATCAGCCAGACATTCCATGACTTTGAACTGATGGTACCTGTCATAGGCCCTATACCAGCACATCTAATGCCAGACGAATACGAATACGACGACACCGTAACGTTCACAAAACCTCATGGAATCATTGCCATCACTTCCATTCTGCCGGTGTCCAGAGAAAGCGTCTGTCGATCAGAACTAACAGATGACACTCATCTCGCTGTCTATGCTGTCTCAACACAGCCTGCGACGGAATCACCTCCACAGGTGAACACCGGGGTCCAACGCCCCTCAAATGACTTAACTGCAGAAGAACCCTACACCGGGTTCAACGCACAAATTCAGCAGATCCTGAGTGAGGCGGATGCCCTTCACAACGAAGTGGATCGCCAAGGACTCAAAGACATTCTGCACAAATACAAAGACTCCTTCGCAAAGGATTCTCTGGATTGTGGACTGACCAACATCCACACGGTGCGCATCCCGACAAACCCGAATGCGCCACCCACATTTGTGCGACAATACAAGATTCCAATAGCGTCATATGAGCCAGTGCAATAAATAGTTGACTCCATGCTGGAAAAGGGGGTCATCCGGCCCTGCAACAGCACATACTCTGCCCCGATATGGCCAGTCCTAAAACCCACCATCGACTATCGCAAGTTGAATCAATAAGTACCACTGTCACGATGGCCTATGACCCAATTGGATCAAGAAATCCCAAAAATCAAAGGCTCGACGATCCTGTCAACACTGGACATCGCCTCCGGGTTCTGGACGATCCCTGTCCACCCCGATGACCAACACAAGCTAGCATTCACCTTTGGCAATCGACAGTACACCTTCACACGGTGTCCCTTCGGCTATGCCAACTCACCAGCTGAATTCAACATCTTTCTAAACAAAGCATGCCCTGACGCCAGAGCTAGAGGCAACCTTGTTTATGTCGATGATATTTTGATGAAAAGTTCAAGTGTTCAAGATCACCTCAAGGAAATTGATCACGTCCTAAACCAGCTGACAACGGCAGGAGCCAAAATCGCTCTTCACAAAGGACAGTGGTGCAAAACCAAGGTGAACTATGTCGGACTGCTTGTCGGAAGAAACGGCATCGAGCCACAGTCTAACCGCACTCAAGCAATCCAAAGCATAAAAGCGCAGACTAACATCTCTGAACTGCGTAGCTTTCTGGGAGTGTGCAATTACTCGCGACAGTTCATCGAAGACTACGCTGACATTGCCCGACCACTAACCTCCCTCCTGAAAAAGGATGAAACCTTCGTCTGGACGGAAGCCCAGGACACCGCGATGAGCCAGCTCAAACAGCGCCTGTGCTCTGCCCCGTGTCTGGCTTACCCAGACCCCGGAAAATAATTCTACTCGGATGCTGGATTCTCCAATCATTGCCTCAGCGCAGGCCTATACCAGCTCCATGACAAAGACAAGCGAGTGGTCGCTTATGCCAGCAAAACGCTGCTTTCCCCAGAATGCAAGTACTCAGACTGCGAAAAAGCTTTACTTTGCACTGTGTGGGCTATCCAGCGTTTCTCGAATTACATCGGTGCACAGAAAGTCATCATCGAGACTTGTCACCAACCTGTCACCTTCCTCAACAGTCAACGCATCAGAGATGGCGTGGTGACCAACGCACGCATAGCTACCTGGCTAATGACACTCCAAGGACGGGACGTTGAGGCACGATACGCCCAAAACTACAAATCATCATTGGGCAATGGGCTAGCAGCCTGCCAAAACTGTTCAACGGACACGCTGCACACACCAGCGGAACCCAAAGAACCACCACAACCTCAAATGACGAATCACAGGTACTTCAAGGAGAATGTGTGTGAAGGAATGCCCACAGCATATGTCGATGGATGCTCCTACAACCACAAGGGCAATTTACAAACTGGAGCGGGAGTGGTCTGGCTCAACAACGACCCTTGCCCACCGCAACAATTCAACTTAGGCCCTCGCTCATCACAATATGCTGAAATAGCAGCCATCCCCATTACACTGCAAATGGCCGCATCCCACAACATCAAAGAACTCCTCATCTGTACCGATTCAAACTACGCCCGTCTCAGCTTCACCTGCCATTTAGCTGGATGGAAACAGAATGGATTCAAGACAGCTAACAACAAATCTGTCAAGCACCAGGAACTCTTCCAAGCAGGCGATGCCATTGTCACTGAACATGACATTATCGTTTATTGGAAAAAGGTTCGAGGTCATTCACGTCAACCAGGACAAGACAAAGACTTCAATAACCAAGCCGATGCCCTCGCCAAAGCAGGAGCATTACACGGAGAGTCCTGGACATTTCAATCCCTCCCACCCAACCCTACGGTGGCAGCCATAACCCGCCGCCAGCACGCCACTGGCGTTCATACCCCCACCTCCTCCCTCGTTGCCCTATCACCTCAGTTCACTACTGACGATCTGCTCACCCTCCAAACAGCGGATCACACTCTGCGAACTATTGCGGCTCACATAGCCGACCCATTATCTCATCCTATTTCCACTTCCGACCTAACTGCTTCTTCTGAGCTCCGCACGCTCCACTCCATCAAGCACATGCTGCATCAGAGAGACGGTGTTCTCACATATGTCCCTGAGCCTCTCACTGCGCCAAAGCTCGTAGTGCCTCACAGCCAAAGGGGGATTTTGCTGACACACGCACACGATGCACCATGCGCTGGACACCACAGTGCCAAGGCCACATACGAAACCCTCAAGCAAGTAGCATACTGGCCTGGCATGCAGCAGGACGTAGCGGAATACGTAAAAGGGTGCCTGGTGTGTTGCCAGTTCCAACCGGCAAACCCAAACCACCGAGCCCCACTGCAAAGAAAGGGAATGACCTTCCCATGGTCGGACCTCCAAATAGACTGGGTAGGACCCCTGCCACAGTCAACACGGGGTAACAAATACTTCCTCACCGTGGTCTGTGAATTCACATAGTGGATAGAATGTCTCCCAGCTCCCAACGATACAGCAGAAACAACAGCCTGCCTGTTAATGAACCACATCTTCTCAAGATTTGGACTGCCTTTAAGGGTCAACTCTGACCGTGGAACCCACTTCACCGCTGCAATCATGCAGGAAGTGTGGAAGCTCCTGGGCATATAGGCCAAGCTCCACATAAGTTTCCAACCAATGTCCTCAGGGCAAGTCGAAAGTGTTAACCGAACAGTGGTCAGCATGTTAAAGAAGTATGTGTCCGCTAATCAAAAGGATTAGGATATCAAACTTCAACTGGTATTGATGGCCGCTCGAGCCACCCCTCACCGGTCCACCGGAGTACCCCCGTTCACATTGATGACAGGGAGAAACATGACGCTACCGCTGCATCTGCTGTACCAACCCGGTGACTTGAACCTCGTCACCGCCTACACCACTCACCAGTACCTGGAAGAGTTGCATCAACACCTGAGAGCGACTTTCGCCTTCGCGCAACAGCAACTGCAGCGAAGCGCAGAAGGTCGTAAAGCCTACTACGACCAAAAGGCCTCTCACCATGAGCTCAGTGTCGGAGACAAAGTGTGGTACTACCGCTTTGCCCAACCAAAGCAGAACACTTCCCATCGCCTGGCAAAAAAGTTCTTACCTCGCTGGACAGGACCCCATGAGATAGTAGACAAGCTCTCACCTGTCGCCTACCGAATCAAAATCAGCCAAGGGCGCAGCGAGCCAATACTTTGATGGGTCCATCGAAACCAGATAAAGAGGCACCAGAGCTCCAGCCGACTGGCAAAGGGGGAAGATCAAACCCACTGACACAGACCGACACCCATACGCTAACATAACTTCTGTTGTTTAGGAAACATATAGCGACCTCGCTCAAACACAACACATACACTCTCTCCCCAGCTGCACTACTAGGGCCAACCTCTAGTAGAGAGGAGTTACTCCACACATGTGACACTCGTTTGCGGCCTCACCTCATTCGGTGTCCTTGTGTCTCTGTGTATCTCTTTTGTTGTCGTGTCTCTTTTATGTTTTCCCGTTTTCCTTTTCTCAATCCAATTTCTCTTCTCCTCTAGTCCCCTCATCAGGAAACTCCCTTTACAAATTCCTTAAATCCAGGTCCCGAAATTGAGATTGACTCCCTTTAATAAGTCGTTGTTACTCGTTGTGAGAACCGTGGTCAACCGATCCAGGTGACCAGGCCATTTTCCTCAGTTTAACCATTATCGACGCTAACAACATTTACCGGCTCAAAGATGTGGTGAATGTGGGATTTTGGCAAGGGAACACCTATGTCAAAATCCACACTCCTGAAGTCGTTGCGTATCACTATAACAACGAACAGTTGTATCTGGCCCCAAACCTAAAGATGTGTACGCTCACGAGGGACATTCACTTTCTTTGCCCGAGTAAGCCTTTTATCCGCGATAATACTGAGGGCATCTGCGGCCTAGAATCCATAAGGCCCGACACTAGCTGCCCCGCCGAAGCGACACCACGTTCTCAAGTTGAGGTAACGCAAGCCGAAATTATCGGAAACCGATGGCTGGTCAACACCCCAGCGCGAACGGCTACCCTCACATACGATCAACACGACACCGCCACACGCATTATCCTACCTAACCAAACTCTATGGATCACGGTCCCTAAGGGCTCGATCCTCCATATTGACGATTTGGCGTTGTACCACCTTACCGACGACGAGTATCAGGCTGAAATCGGAATCTCACCTTTCTTCAAACAGCACTCCTTCACCCTTGATCCAGAATTGGAAGAAAGGATCAGGGAGGAAGGAACACAGCTGATTGATTTAACCCCCGTTGATACAGCTTTAGAAGCTATCGCTCGCCTTCCGCCCGCTGGAGCGCCAATTATTCGGTCTTGGTCTGCCGCTGACACAGCGCTTTGCATCTCTACTATTGTAGGATATGTTGTGACTTTGACCCTGGCCTTCCTCCTACACAAACGAGTGAACGCCGTTCAAGAGTCTTGCAACAAATGCACATCAGGCGTCCCGCGCATTTTCCGACGTGATAAAACTGACCAAGAACCCGAACCGGAGAACTCAACCAACCTGATTGAGATCACGCCTATACCGCCTCGTTGAACCCCGGACAACTAAACCAATCAAAATAACCCCACTTCCAGTAACCCAGTTGTCTTCTCAAGTTTCTAACCTGTACATTCCAAAATTACCCTGCACCAGGATTCAGTCAGTGATGGAGATGTTGTTTGTGCCTTGTGTGTGCCTGTTCTCCCTTCTTCTTGTTCCAGCGCCCGCTAACGTTCACAACGGGAACCTCACCGAGCAAAGGGGGATATGTAGGAAGAATTCTGCTTACACACACAATTTCCAGACATCCTGACGCCGTATGGAAGGCCCTCCCTTAAATCTCCTGGGACCAGAAAAACATATATTTTGGGTTTTTGAGAACCCTTGTCATTTGGAGAAACTCCACAGAACCCTCCAGACCTCCAGGGAACTGACCTTATGACCCGGCTATCACGCACATTCCTGAAAACGCGTGCCTTTTCTCTGTTGCGCTCCCTAAAACAGACAAAGGAATTCAACTGGTCCATGTTGCTATCGAAATAGACAAAGAGAGCCACACCCTGAAGGACTAATATGTTTAAAAGGGAACATAAGTTACACTAAGTTTCTGTGGCTGAAATTCTACTTGAAAACAAAACCCTACACACCATACATTTATAGATAAATATTAAAGGACGTTTCTGTTTGTGACATTTATAAGCTGTTGCATTATTTTAAATCTATGGTAAATCTGTTTCCAGAATGTATAAGTTTACCTGATCACTAGATGTTCAGTTCACCTGCTATTTGTGTCGTTTAGAATTCGGGATGGTTTAATCAATGTATTTAACCCAGTAATATCCTCTGTGGTCACGTGTATTTTTGTGCATATCAAAATATAAGTGTTTGGTTTCTTTAGAAAGCTAACCTTATGAAGGATATTATGGTTGAATGAAAATGATCCGTTTTATCAACGCATGATTACAATAACGGATAGAAACTTGCTTGCAATAATTTTTTGTTATGTGATGAATAACTGCAAAAGATAATGTATGCAGGACACACAGCTACGCAGGGCGAAGCTCCACCCACAGCTACACTGGCGATTGGATCAAACGCCCTAAAGGAAGAATCCGATGGGGTCAGGCCCCGAAGGCGGATCCCAAATCGGCCCGAAAAAACCGGATGCACAACCGCGAAAGTTTGTGTTGGAGTTGAAAACTAAAGGAGGCTCACGCACGTCTCGCTCGTCTCTCGTTCTGCTCACGCTGCAAAGCGCTTCTGGCCTCTAACATCACGGCGGGGGCATTGCACAGCGATCAAAGTTAAACTTCTAAGAGCTGACAAAGACTTCCTGAAAGCTTCATCACGTCAGAACGAGACCCTCCAACCACTGAAGAGGAACCGCGTCACACGACCTACCGAGCAGCCAATCCACACGCGGTCCGTCTCGACCAAAGCAAAGGACGGATTTCACCTGAGGAAAAGGCTCTTTGAACCTACAGAACACAAACAGTAAGGCAAAGCAACTTTCTCTTGAAACCTGTTGAACTGGTGTTTATCTTTTAAGAAGTAAAGATCAAGGTTCTCGCGTGTGATTTTCCCTCAGGCTAAAACTAGCATTAAGTTAGAACCTAAGACTCTCTTCAGATCCGAACAATTCATTGCAACGAATGTGTGTGTTTATGTCTTTTTGTTTTGTGTTGTCTAGTCAAGTAGTGTATTTAGAATAGTGAATAAACTCTGATAATATTAAGAAATCTCTTGTCTGTGCTATGTGATTTTGCATATGGTAATTATTTACCAAAAAGATCGCATTTTACCTACGCTCATGAGTCTGAGAACTAAGTTAACTATTTGGTTATTTTAATCGTTGGCCACGAATTAAATAAACAAAGTGTTAAGGGATAACTTACTGAGATTAATGCTTGCTGGACAAGTCGTTGATAAGGTATAAGTTGGACATTCTGATTAATATCCATTAATCATACGTCACTCGTAAGGGTGGTTCCCCAAAGCTGAAATAAATAAAATAAATATATGTAGGATTATTATTAACAATGTCTTACAGTGTTGTTCTTTTGTTCTGGGTGGGAATGCCCCTGTTCTCACTTCACCATCTTGAAATTGTGACTTTTCACCTTGACAAAATCGACAGACGTATGAACTGGAAAAGTTCTGAACAAATCCCCCCATAGAATGGGCACCGAGATTGTCTGCAACCACACTAAACACTGTGCCTTTAACTCTTCTGCCCAGTGCTGGAACATACAGTCCTTCCTCCTCTAAGACCACAAGATCTTTGAGCAGTGGCTCCAACACAACACTGTAACCAAATCTCTTCACATCCTCAGCCCTGCACAGAATTGCTAAGAAGATTGAGTTTAGTTCAGATCTGAGCAATGAGGGGACATCAGCTAACACCCAATACACAGATGTGATTTTGTGTTTTTTCCTGGATGTACCAAGAGGATTGCAAATCTCAAAGTCATCCACATAGAGATTGAGAGCAATGGTAAGGTCACTTTTTGAGAACAGCTCATTGGTTTTGTAAAAGGTGCCGTCATGAAATGACTTGTACACAGTTCTCTGAGCTTCTGCCTCACTCAAGATCAGGTCTAGTATATCTTTCCTGCTAAGAACCTGAAGTAAAGACTTTAGAATGGGGACATACTGGAAGCTGCTCTCTCCACTAAGAATGTACTCAATCGGTTCCACGACAGAAAAGTGTTCATTAAAATGCTTTCTTCTTTTGAAGGCAGAGGAAAGAGAACCACCATCACGGAGGGCAGAGCTAATAGGGTTAGCACCACAGATGTCGTTCACCATTTCAGACACAATGGCTTCATCAATTTCACAGTTGTGTCTCTTCAAGCAAGACTGTAAAATGTCTTTCATGATGGGAGCAGAGGCTGAATGAGAAATAAAATGCAACTCCTCTACAAGCTCATCAATGCATCGGTTGGGAAGATGAAAGGAACTCTCTAATTTCAACATCAAATGAGCCAAGCTTCTTTCAAACAACTTTGGCAGTACTTTTACATCATCATCTCTAAACTCATCAATGTCAGACTGTTCACCTTCCCGATTAACTAAATCACTGCACTGATCTGTTTGCGAAGGGTTTTCATACCTCTTTAAAACGTCATCTTTAAACTCATCTAATGAGTGGGGAGTATGCTTGCGATTTCTATGCGAAGCAAATGTTCCATAAATATTAGTTTTGAAACTGCAATTTTTGAAAACACAGGAGATAGTTTCTTGCTTTTTCAAATGTTGACGAAGGTGTTCAAAATACTCTTTTTCAGTGGAAAATGTGCCCACATTACAGAACTGGCAACAGAAACTGAGTATTTCAGAGGTTCGCACTCTTGTTGAGTGAGTTGAGTGTTTCCTTGATATATGTGATTTCAGGCTATCCCATGATTTAAATGAACAAAAACAATCTAGGTAAGGACATGGCAGAGGTTGCACACCGGGGATATGACGTAACCTATAATGTTTCAACAACTCGTCTTTAGTAGAGGTTGCAAATTTACAGATTTTGCAAGGCCAATCCATACTTGATGTTTGTGTCTTACTCCATGTTTGTTCACGCTTATTTTAGAAGGCTGACCACGTTTCAACTTGAACCCCTTGGTCCATGACACCAGGATACCAGGAGAAGATGAAGGCTTGAGTTTTTGTTCTTGCAAGGCACACAGCAAAGTAACTGAAGACCTAAGTAGGGAAATAACTGAAGTTAAATGATTTTAAACTTGTAAAGCCTGGTGGCCCACCAGTACCAAAGTGTGTTTTTTATGACGGAGACAATCTTAAAGCAAGCCTTTTAATGCTGCTCACATTTAAAAATAAGATAAATTATAACATGAAAATTTCTTGGAAATTTTGAGGGTGACTGCACTTGCTCATGGAAGATTTTAGTGAAAACAAAAAATGTTGTTGGAAGCGTAGGCTGTACAAAAAATGGGCATAGTTGCTCACTCAGCGTTGACTACAATTGGGTTTTGGAGAGTGCTGGACCCATCCAATATGGCGGCAAAGCATTTACGCTCTCCGGCACCAAATGTCGTCTCTATGTATATATGATCACTATGGTAACAGCGTCACCGCCATATTGAATGAATTCTTCACTCTCCAAACCCAATTGTAGTCAACGCTAAGTCAGCAACTATGCTCATTTTTGTGCAGCCTACGGTTGCAACAACCAGCGTACTATTGAAAACAGATAACGTGGGATTACTATTGACTTTTCTAGCCTACCTGTGTTTGGAAAAATGTTTATAAAGTTTCCTTATTAACCATCAAAAGATGACTCTACTTTTAGAATTTAGTTTACACATCAAAGCACACTGGGCCCTATCATACTAATTAATCCTTTAACTAATAAGAATTTTTATTTTCCTCCCTATTATATTTATGATGCAAGCAGAATGTAATTACAGATAATTTTAAGAATTTTTTCAATGTATTCCCTTCTATTGAACGTGATAAAGGCCTGTACACAAATGAGTCAACAGCATGACAGCGAGGACAATAGACATAATTTATCAAATTTAAGTCAAATTCTTAGTTATTTTAATCGAGTAAAACAACAATAACAAGAAGAACAACAAAAAAATGTAGGTGAAATTGCATTAAGTCAAACCTACCTTCAGTGCAATCCAGCTTCACGTACTTCTGCTGTTCGTTTTACTTGATCTGGACCAACATTTCACCTGGAACATGCAAGAGCATTTGACATTGTAAACCGGTGTAAATGAGGAATACTGTATTGGATGGATGTACGTCACATCGTTTACGCAGTAATATTACAATATACAGACAGCAATAACGTCAGCGTTAGTCACGCTGCAGTCGACTGTAAACTGCACCATACTTTATCTCCAGTGCCGATTAATGTTATTTAACCACACGCTTTTTATTAAGAAAAAGATAAAGGAATGTTTCATATTCGGCGATGGTCCTGGCAATAAACAAGTGTGCGTTCGCTCCACAGCACGTAATATTGTAAAATCTGCTATTGAATTAGCACCAAATTAGAAATGCTTAAGTATGATTTAATGTAAATTACCTTTCAAACACACTGGAAGATAATGGCGGCGTCTTCGTGATTTCAGCAGTGGCAGTGACGAGGCAGGGCGGAGTCTAATTAACGTTACATCTCTATGGATTTGTTTTAACACTGATGAAATAACTCTGTGAAATAACTCAAACATTTTATTTATTTTACTCCGAATGTGTTAAAATTACTCTTTGGGTGTTAAAATCAACTCGGAAATGTTTAACACCGAAATTTCAACTCTCCAATTTTTGCTGTGATGGGTTAAAAATCTCCTGCAGATAAGTTCATTAAAGTCGAACAGTAAACGTGACTATAGCTCTCATATATATATATATATATATATATATATATATATATATATATATATATATATATATATATATATATATATATATATATATATATAACAAGAGTCCAATGATTTCAACTATCGCTGAATTAGCGGCTCCGTGTATGTTAAAACCGAACGTGTATGTTAAAACCGAACTGCGGTGCACACAAATGCGGGGGCAAGCTAACCGGAGCATCTCGCCCGCTACCCGGAGAGATAGTATGTTACATCGTTCTTTTGAAGTAGGCTATCACTAACAGAATACCAAGCTAATGCAAATATGTGTAATTAAGCATAAAATGACTTACCATTCAACACGACCACAACATTGGATGAGCCTTGAACACGTGCTGTTAGACCGGTCCGCTTCAGCAGAAGAGGGAAAATGTGGGCTGTTTACACGTCATACAAAATATAAAATACAACTGTATACAAAAGTTGTATTTTACATCGACAGAAGTTAAAATTAAATTAAATTTTAATTATTTTTTGATTAACGGATCATTTTAAACTCAGACAAGTCATGATTATATATTGAATCAAAAGGCATAATTTGTGTGTCACCTGAGCTCAATAAAATAAAAATTGAAAGTAAAAAGTCTAACAGTATTTATGAACTTGATTTTTCATTTTACAACAACATATATATTTAAGTAATGGCAAAAGGTCCCATTAATTACTTTTTAGAGTGTAGAACACTTTGTTGGCATTAGTGGAAGTGCATTAGCATGGTTCAAATCGTACTTATCTGAACGCCATCAGTTCGTAGCAGTGAATGAAGAGGTATCATATCGATCACTGGTGCAGTATGGAGTACCTCAAGGCTCAGTACTAGGGCCGTTACTTTTCACACTTTACATGTTACCCTTGGGAGATATTATCAGGAGACATGGTGTTAGCTTTCACTGTTATGCTGATGATACTCAGCTCTATATTTCTTCGCGGCCCAGTGAAACACACCAAATTGAGAAACTAACGGAATGCATAGTCGATATAAAAAACTGGATGACGAGTAACTTCTTACTGCTAAATTCTGAAAAAAAACAGAGCTGTTAATTATCAGACCTAAAAACCCCACATGTAATAACCTAGAGCACTATCTAACACTTGACGGCTGCTCTGTCAATTCTTCTTCATCAGTTAGGAACCTAGGTGTGCTGTTTGATAGCAATCTTTCATTTGAAAGATATGTTTCTAGCATCTGTAAAACTGCGTTTTTCCATCTCAAAAACATATCTAAATTGCGACCTATGCTCTCAACGTCAAATGCAGAAATACTAATTCATGCGTTTATGACCTCAAGGTTAGACTATTGTAATGCTTTATTGTTCTGCACGCTTTATCAACAAATTACAGTTGGTCCAAAATGCAGCAGCTAGAGTCCTTACTAGAGCCAGGAAGTACTACCATATTAGGCCGGTTCTGTCAACACTGTATTGGCTCCCTATCAAACATCGTATAGATTTTAAAATCTTGTTAATTACTTATAAATCCCTGAATGTCTTAGCTCCTCTGTTCTTGAGCGAGCTCTTATAACATTATAATCCTCTACGTCCTCTGCGTTCTCAAAACTCTGGCCATTTGATAATACCTAGAATATCAAAATCGACTGCGGGCGGCAGATCCTTTTCCTATTTAGCACCCAAACTCTGGAACAATCTACCTAATACTGTTCGGGAGGCAGATACACTCTGTCAGTTTAAATCTAGATTAAAGACACATTTCTTTAACCTGGCTTACACATAACACACTAATACACTTCTATTATTCAAATCTGTTAAAGGATTGTCAGGCTGCATTAATTAGATCAACCGGAACCGGGGACACTCCCCATAACACATGATGTACTCGTTACATCATAAGAATAATGGCATCTACACTAATATTTGTCTGTTTCTTTCTTATTCTGTTTCTCAGTCCGTGTCCGGATCAGATGGTGGATCGGCGCCGGGAGATGATGTATGTGGCCCTTGTCGTCGGCGGAGACCGGGACACCTGGATGAGCCCCGGGGAAATATCCCCATTGAAGACCTCAACTTAACCCTTTAACGCGTACGATCACACCGGTGTGATCGTATGCTCCAGGGACCAGCCTAGACTGATCACACCGGTGTGATTAGAACCTTCAGTGCGTCACGTCATCAACTGCTGAATTCAAATCTGCTTTCGCGCGTTAGCTGGCGCTGATCCAGAGACTGATGTGCTCAGTGCCACAACTATTCACTGTTTTCAACCACGTAATGTTTATTTAATTCAACCACGTAATGTTTAATGTTTATTTAATTCAACCACGTAATGTTAAATGTTTACAAAAAGTTTCGGACATTTAAATTCACATAAGTAGTAGCAAAACAATACGTTAATAGTTTGTAAAATACACTCTCTATGGAAACGGCAATAACAATCCATTCATTTGACCTTGAACTACATATATTTATATCAGATGCACATTGTGTAGATAACTATGAAGTTTATTATATTTTTCTCCCAGTTCACCGGCCTCTTATTTTCATGCATTTCGGGAGAAGATGATGAATCAACGCCTGTAAATCTAGATCCGATTCTCACCCGCACTAACGGTACATGGTAATGAAGGATATGTCTGTGCTCATTATCTGAGATTATAATATCAATATAATATTTAATATATTTATATATTTAGTCAAGAATTTCCATAGGATGAAATGTAATGTTACTTGAAATTGAATAAAAATATGAATTTGAAATAAAATTATGCCTCAGCGCCATTTTTGTGACGTCATTTTTACCTCAGTTCCGTCAGACTAGCGTCAACACACTGACAGTGCAATTACCTGAGGAAAATAATTGACCAAAACATCAAAACCTCAATTTCTGTAAAAATGTTGAGAAAAAAACTGACAGATGAGGAGATTAGAGAAATATTTTTTAATTCTGATGAAGAAGTATATTCTGACCGCGATACAAGCGAGAGCGATTCTGATGATGAGCTCCCACCCAATCTCCAGGGCCTTGAAAATGGTGATGCTGGTCTCTCTTCTGCAACTCATACACAGGGAGATACATCCAATTTAGCAGTGCAGGTAAGCTCTCCCTGGACAGCTACCAGCAACTTTACCCCTCCTGGACCAGGTATCACTTTTGACAGCTCGAAGTCTGGAATGCAAACCCCTCCTGCATCTGCTACTGAGGTCCAGTGCTTCAAGCTGTTTTTTTACAGAGGAGCTTGTTGGAGAAATTGTGGAGGAAACAAATAGGTATGCCTCAGAACTCCAGGAGAAGATGGCACCAGGAGTGTTGAGAAAGATGGCAAGGTGGGTGCCAACTACCATCAAAGAAATGTACTTGTTCCTGATGGCAGTTCTTCTGATGGGAGTCATCAAAAAACCATCTCTCCGACATTACTGGAGCACTGACCCGTTACTGCAGACACCTTTCTTTGGAACGCTGTTTTCACAGGACCACTTCCTCCTGCTCCTCCGTTGTCTGCATTTCACCAACAGTGCAAGAGTTAGTCACCATGATCCACTGCACAAAATAAGACGCATATTTACTGCCATTACCTCCTCCTTTCGTAGTGTTTTTGTCCCATACAAAGATATGTGTGGACGAATCACTGATGAAATGGAAAGGCAGGCTGGCCTTCCGTCAGTACATCCCTACAAAAAGAAGCCGATTTGGAGTGAAATTTTTCGTCTTGTGTGATGTGCTGACCGGATATGTGCAAGACATGGTAATTTATACCGGATCCACTACCGACATCTGCCACTATGAGGGGTTAGGCATATCTGGTTCGGTTGTAATGACCCTACTTGCACCTTATCTGGGAAAGGGCCGCGTCCTCTATGTGGACAACTGGTACAGCAGTCCATCGCTGTTCCAGCACATCCTCTCTCATGACACAGGGGCCTGTGGCACTGTGTGGGCCAACAGGACAGGAATGGCGGTTTTCACTGGAAGTTGAATGCAGACAGAACAGAACACAGCTGGTGGTAAAATGGCATGATAAGAGAGATGTTCTTATGCTTACCACGGTACACTCCTCCATGATGTCAGCCACAGGGAAAGTCGATCATGTCACCGGTGAGAGGAAGGTCAAGCCTCACTGTGTCCTTGAATACAACAAAAAGTTGGGGGCAGTCGACAGGGCCGACATGGTAAAAGGCTTTCTTGAGTGTGCCAGGAAAACAAGAAAGTGGTATAAGAAGATCTTCTTTTATCTGCTTGACACTGCTGTGCTGAACAGCCACATTGTTCACCGCCAACTGTCAGGTTAGAAATGTACACAACCATCTAAAATAACCATAACTTATATTTACAATGCACACGTGTTCACAAAGAAACTGTCCTTTACTTACAATCTACATTATTTCTAACTCCCCACAAATGTAATTTACTATCAACAGGATAGGTCACCACTTCCCTGGAGTTCAGGACAAACCTGATGAGAGGGCTGCTGGAGGAGTATGGCACAACCCGGTCGTGTCCACCCAAAGGGGGCCGCCCTGCTTTGGACACTCCTCTCCGGTTAACAGCAAGGCATTTCCCTGCTGAAGTCCCGCAGACCAGCGCACAGGGCAGCAGGACCAGACGGCACTGCAAGGTCTGCCTCTCCAGCTCTCGGAAGAGAAAGGAGAGGCGTCTCACAAAGTACATGTGTGTGCCATGCCATGTTTTGAGGAGTACCACACTCTAAAGAATTACTGAAAAAAAACAGCAACACACAAATCAATATAAACTCTAATAATACATGTAAATAATAATAATTCTCAATTTTTTAGATAACTTCAGGTAAAAATTATTTTACTTTTCATTCCTGTAAAAATATTTGCATTGCTATTGTTTTAGTAAATCTGTAAATAATTTGTAATTTATCAATCATTTCAGTTACACTTATACATTGTTATACATCAAATTTTTGTAAAACAAATTCTATCTATAATTTTTTTTAAACAAATAGTTTTCTGCTTCCTGGTTGATATTAATAAACATGGTCACAACTGCATGCATTGTGCGTTTCTCTTTTCAGTATTTGTAATACATATGAATATAATATTTTGTGCTTGTTACTAACAAAACAAAGCAGCCCCACAGCGCATATTTGTTACCATATACACTCTTTCCCTTCATGTGGACGCATTTGAGCAGTTAATGGTCAGTAAGTAAAAGATATAACTTATGTTGAATGCTACTTTCAACAACAACCCAATTCTAACTTTAACGGGGAAAATGCAAAAATAAAACGCAAACCTCAAACTGTGCACACGAAAAAAACTAAACATTAGATGACGACCATAGCAATGTGTCGGCCAGATAAGTCAAAATAGTACAAAAGCACACCATTACAATATTACGTTCAGAACAACATATCTGATGTCGGTGACCAGACGAGGACAGGAAACAAACCAAATACGGAAACATGAGGCGAGAACACATGACACACACGACACATGACTGACATAACTCCCCGTCCCAGAAGGCGCGACCTCTGGAGCAAAACAGACAGTTCAGAGCACCAAGGAGGAGCTGGGAGCTCTGGGGGCCATGGCAGTGCAGGGAGCTCCGGGGGCCATGGCGATGCAGGGAGCTCAGGAGGTCATGGTAGGTGGTCGAGCTTGGGCTAAGCTCGGAAGCTGAGGCTTCCTCTCGGCATGACGAGGAGTCAGGGTCCCTCACAGGGTCCCTCAGCAACCACTTCCACTTCCGCGACAGGCCCCCGACGAGTCTCCATGGACAGACAAGACAAGACAAGATGGATTAAAATCCATGACATGGAACAGCAATCCTGGCCAGGACTAGGGAACTGGATCCTCAGGAATCGGGAACGGTACTCCTGGCTGTGACTAGGGAACTGGATCCTCTGGAACCGGGAACGGCACTCCTGGCTGTGTCTACGGAACTGGATCCTCAGGAATAGGGAACGGTACTCCTGGCTGTGACTAGGGAACTGGATCCTCTGGAACCGGGAACGGCACTCCTGGCCGTGTCTACGGAACTGGATCCTCAGGAATCGGGAACGGCACTCCTGGCCGTGACTAGGGAACTGGATCCTCTGGAACTGGGAATGGCACTCCTGACCATGACTACGGAACTGGATCCACTTGCTGACTCTGGGCTTGAGTCACCGGCGGGCCAGCGGGCTTGGGTGAGCTGCGGACGGCTGCGTTGACATACTCGTGGACGGTGGGCTTGAGGGAGCCGCAGCCGGCAGCTTGAACGAGCGGCAGCCCGCGAACTTGACTTTGAAGCCGCGGATGGCGACGGTGATTTCCCCGCGGACGGCGGGCTTAGGGACTCGCACTCCGACTTGCAGTGGACTAAGCGGGATGACAAGTGGCGACTTCCATGCTGCGGAACACACAAACAGGAAAACCAAAAAAACTTTCAAAAAAGGGACAAAACAAAACGAGGTGAGTGGGCGCCGCTTACTGTTAAGGTCTGGTATTCTGTCACGGTGCACACATCGGGGAGGAACGAGGAACACGAGACATGGATTAAACTCAAATACTAAGTAAAGTTCGTGCAACGGATTATTTTTGTTGTGTGCTTCTGTTCACGCCTCCACGAACACTGATGAACAAATGATACAGACGAGAGCACAACAAGTGGTGTCAGAAGTTGAGCGCGATAGAAAATTATCAACGAATTGTGAGTGTTATGAACTGCTGGGACATCCATTGTGATTCTATGGACATTATAAGCTGCAAACCGCCATTGTGCAGTAGTATTAAAGACTGATTGACACGTTTCTTCGTCGCATTAATCGTTCTTGCACGGAGATAAGCAGTACGGAATTCCCCTCCCCCCAGCAGAGAGGCGTGCGTGGAGCTGGAAGTCTGCCAAAGCAAGCGCTGTTTTTGGCTACCTGCCAAGTTTCACAGACACTATGATCCAGCCTTGAAAAGTTACATTACAACTCATGGAGCAGAATATACTTCCATATTAATAAATAAATATTATAAATAAAGAATTAACTCAACGAAAATTAAGAGTTGGAGCAGTGTCACTCTCAATTGTTATACAAGATGGATTCAACTGATCCAGACGTCTCACTTGGAGCATCAGCTGCCCCAGACCCCCCACACTGGCTACAGGCTGTGCTGTCACAACAAAATGCACAACTCCAAAATGCAATTTCACCTCTGCTTCAAAGACTGGAAGCTACGGAGACTTGTTTGTTAACTCTCACGCAGCAGCCCCATGCTAACACGGTGACACGTGGTGCACACCCACGTGACAACGCTACCACACTTTCATCTGCCCCAGATAGAACCCTTGTGACAAACAGAGATGCAACAGGGCCTTCAAGTGCTGAACATCTTTTTGCTGCTGAGCTCGCTGTCATTGACAGACATGTACGGACCCCAGCAAGTCAAAATTCCTCGACACCTGACCCCGATGTGAGACCCAGAAGCCGTGCACAGGGACCCAGCCGTTATAATGGCTCATTCAACTTGGGCCCAGACATGCACGAACCTTCCACTGTTTCAACGCCCACCCATCATCTCACAGCCCCTTATGGTCGCGCTCCAGGTGGACCTAAAGCTGAACTTGACACTTACGATGGTAAGGATGACTGGGACTCTTTTATCATTCCTTTTGAGCGCAGAGCTGTTATTTACAGATGGAGTGCAGTAGAGAGAGTGGATAAACTGCATGAATGTCTAAGAGGCGCTGCTGTTAGATATTTGTGCTCATTACCTGAACACATTCGTGAAGATTACTTTCTGCTGAAAGAACAGCTGGCTTTCCGATTTGGCCAAAAAGAGCCTCCCACCACAGCAAGGAGGAGACTTGGGGAACTGCGCCAGTCTAAAGAAACTGTTTCAGAGTTCGCTGAGGAGGTTCACAGGCTAGTCATTTTGGCTTATCCTGGAGTGGACATCGAGCTCAGGGAGCAAATTGCTGGTTGCGCAGCCCTTCTCAAAGGGCTGCGCAACCAGAAAGTGGCATACGAAGTTATGAACCGTGACCCTGTATCACTGGATGAGGCACAGCGGCTAGTTTCATCATACGAACACAACTTTAAAGCGACACTTGGACGAGATTTCGATCAGAGGGGGAGGACACGTAGAGTATCCTGGGCTGATCTAGACATGGACTCTGATGAGGAGCCACAGGCTTTGCAGTCACGTAGAGTGCAGTCACAGGGCTATGTTACACAGCACCAGTTGCAAGCACTCATGGATAAAGTTGATAAACTTCAACTAGCCATAGACCGTCTACCTCCTCCATCTTCTGTTGTTCTCCCTTCTACGGTAAGACCCACTCACCAGACAAATTCCAGTATGGCAGTCCAGTCAGAAAGGGGGCGCGGCTCAGATTTCTTTCAAGTCAAACAGATATAGACAGCAGAATAACAGCCCCACCAGAGCTGCTAGTGGGCCATGTTATCAGTGTGGGGAGGAAGGACATTACAAAAGGAACTGCTCACGGTCCCCCAGTCCATCTACAAGTCCCCCTGCAAATACTGTGACCAAAATGGAGCCCCCAAGTCAAAATCGCTTCGAGCAAGTAGAGCAAAGTCCATCCATTGTACATGTAAGCAGAGCTGAGAGTCGAGGGCCCAGTTTAATGATCTTGCTGACTGTTAATGGCATACCTATTAATGCAGTTATAGACATGGGTGCTGAGGCCACAATCATGTCTGAAGAAACATACAGCAAATTACCTGTTAAATCATCTGCAGGACTGAAAAGGGTGTGTCTCCGAAATGCAGAAACTGGAAGGGAGATGTCAGCAACAGGTGGAGTGAAAGTAGAATTCAGAATAGGCACAAAAGTGTTGGAGTGGACAGTTTGCATTGCACCAATTCGTGATGCCCTACTCCTGGGTTTAGATTTCTTAAAAGCTGCTGATTTCACCATTTATGCCTCTGGTAAAGTTTTTATGGGCTCAGAACTCATCCCAGCCTATATATCTGAAGGCAAGGGGTCAGAATACGCCATTTCGAGGGTGATGTTAGAGAGTGATTTCACTGTGCCGCCAGAGTGTGAATGTTTAGTTTGGGGTGTGGTAGACGACCCAAAACCAGAACTCCCTGCTGTTCTAGAGCCTGTTAGCCTGGCTGATGGAGTGTCTTCAGGCAGTGTCATGATTAACATGGAACAGAGGATTCCTGTCAGGCTATGCAACATCACAGCTTCCAGTAGACCCTTATCAAGGGGAGTTTGTTTGGGGGTGCTCATTGAAGCATATCCTGATGCTCAAGAGGAAGGGGAGAGAGCCTATACAGTTCCAGTCAAGGCACAGTTTTATGCAAAAGGTGGGGACTCAGTGCTACAAGACCCTAACAGTGAGCCTCCAGATGAGCACCATGTAAGAAGGGTGTCATCACCAAATGCCCTTGACCTTCCAGAGCACCTCTGGCAGTTGTTCACTTCTGCAAGTGAAACGCTCACGGAATATCAGCAAAAGATGTTAATAGCTCTACTGAGTGAACACCAAGAAGTTTTTGCAGCAACTGATGATGATCTGGGGAAGTTCTCTGCTCTGCAGCACAGCATTGATACAGGAATGGCTAAGCCTGTTCGACAGCCAGTACGACGTACCCCTTTAGGGTTCTGGAATGAGGAGGAAACACATCTAAAAAAAATGCTTGAAGCAGGTATTGTGGTCCCCTCAAGTTCTGAATGGGCATCCCCTATCGTCCTTGTAAGGAAGATGGCGGAATCCGCTGGTGCGTAGATTATCGCCAGCTGAATGATCTTACTATTAAGGACGCATATCCCCTACCAAAAATAGAGGAATGCCTGGATGTGCTGGGTGGTGCGAAGACCTTCTCAACACTTGACCTTCAGTCAGGATACTGGCAAATGGAAATGAATAAAAAAGACCGATCCAAGACTGCTTTTGTGACAAAGTATGGATTATATGAGTACACCAGAATGCCATTTGGGTTGTGTAACGCACCCAGCACATTCCAGAGGGCCATGGAGTTGGTTCTACGAGGGTTGCAGTGGGACACTTTGCTAATATACCTCAATGACATAATCATCTTTGGTGAAGATGTAGAGCAGTGTATTGAACGTCTTGCAGAGGTCTTTCAAAGGTTGCAGGATTATGGACTCAAACTAAAGCCCTCAAAATGCCAGTTGTTAAAGGACGAGGTTCTGTTTCTGGGTCACATTGTGAGCGGCGAAGGAATTAAGACCAATCCAGCCCTCATCAATGATGTAAGGGACTGGAAGACCCCAACCAGCGTCCAGGAACTCCAGTCTTTCCTGGGACTTTGCAATTATTACAGGAGGTTTGTTGCCAAGTTTGCTGAAATAACTGCACCCTTGACAATGCTACTCAAAAAGGGGACTCCCTTCTCCTGGGAAGAGGAACAGCAAAAGGCTTTCGAACATCTTAAAAGGAGTCTCACAACTGCACCCATCTTGGTGTTCCCAATTACATCTGGACAGTTTGTACTGGACACTGATGCATCCAACCAGAGCATCGGAGCTGTGCTCTCACAGTTACAGTGGGGAGAAGAGAAGATTATCTCATTCGCCAGCTGTCTCCTCACACCAGCACACCAGAGGTACTATGTCACACGTAGAGAACTCCTAGCTGTTGTTAGGTTTACCAGACAGTTCCGCCACTATTTGTTGGGGTCTAACTTCATACTGAGGACGGATCACAGCAGTCTGACGTGGCAATACAGGTTTAAGAGACCAGAAGGCCAACTTGCTAGGTGGCTTGAAGAACTCAGCCAGTACAACTTTGTCATCGAGCACAGGGCAGGCACACATCACACCAACGCTGACGCACTGTCCCGAAGGGCACTGGATGAGGAACCTTGTGACTGTTTAACCCAGGTCCTTCCACAAACTGGTTACAACCACTGGGCCTCAAAAGTCTCAAGGAAGAACAGTTAGCTGACCCAGACCTTTCAATTCTCCATAAATGGATGTCTGATGGTTCTTTGCCTGCTAAGGAAGAAGTCATGATGCTGAGCCCAGCAGTTCGCAAGTACTGGTTGTGTTGGTCTCAAGTGGAGATGAGAGATGGGATCCTCTATTACCGCTGGGATGATGTCACTGGAGGTGTGTCACCTCGGCGCTTACTTGTTCCTGTTTCCCTGAAGAATGAGGTTCTCCAAGCATGTCATAATCCAGCACAAGCAGGTCATGCAGGGGAGGAAAAGACACTCATGCGCCTCCGTAGTCGTTACCACTGGTACAATATGGGAAATGATGTGCGCCTTTTCGTCAAGAAGTGCCCACAGTGTAGATCCTGTAAGATCACCAGTCCAATGGGAAGGGCCAAGCTCCAGAACTACCAGGCCGGAGCGCCTATGGACAGACTCCACCTTGATGTCCTAGGACCATTTCCAGAATCTAAGTCAGGCAACCGGTACATCCTCGTTATAATCGACCAGTTTACCCGCTGGGTAGAGGCATTCCCTATCCCCGAACAAGGAGCTGAGACAACCGCAAAGAGGTTGGTGTTTGATTTTATTTCCCGCTTTGGTGTTCCCCTTGAAATTCACACTGACCAAGGACGGAACTTTGAGAGCTCACTGTTCAATGAAGTTTGTCGCCTGTTACAAGTCACCAAGACCAGGACCACACCATCACATCCAGCTTCAAACGGGCAAGTGGAAAGATTCAACAGAACATTATTGCAGATGATACGGTGTTACGTGGATCAAAGTCAACGGAATTGGGATGAATATCTTCCCCTACTCACTGCGGCATACAGGAGCACTGTGCATTCGGCGACAGGTTTCACACCAAATCAGCTGATGCTGGGGCGAGAAGTTTTCCAGCCACATGACATCTGGCTAAGGACAGCTGAAGTTACAAGGGAAGCTAAAGACACACCTGAGTTTGTTCATGAACTGCAAGCTAACCTGCAGCATGCTCATCAAGTAGCACGCCAGAACTTACACTCGGCACAGATGCGCCAGAAGAAGGTCTATGACTTACGAGCCAGAGAGAAGTCCTACGATGTGGGTGATCTTGTTTTAGTGAGGGTCAGTAGCAGGAAAAAGGGGTACAGTCCAAAACTTCAAGCTCCATGGCAGGGGCCATTCGTCATCACAGAATGCCTTGGACCAGTGCTCTACCGAGTCAAAGACAGACGAAGTGAGAGAGTACTGCATCATGATCGGTTACAACCCTATCTAAGTGATCACATCCCTACCTGGATGCAGCGGCTGCGACGGAAATACACCGGCACTGAGGAAGGCTCGTTGGTTCCAAAAACTCCCCAGGAACCGGTAGTCACTGCGGCAGAAGTGTCAAATCCTTCACCCTCCGACAACTCTTTGTCAAAAGAGCCTCAGACCCTCCTCACGATGGATTCTAACAGTGATCCAGATCTCTGTGGAAAAGAGGGGACGAAGACAAAAAGGGGGCGACTTGTTCGGGCTCCAAGTCGTTATATGGACTAACAAGAAGAAAAAAAAAAAAGTTAATTTCTCACCCTCACTAGTGCAGAAGGGACTCTGCCAAGCTTAAAAAAGGGGGGGTGGTGTTATAGTGTTAGTTAATTAAATATACGTTGAGTTACAGTTATTTCATATATTCTAATAATGAGTTCTGTATTGTCCAATTAGATGCTGTTACGTCATTACACGGGGACTAGTTCACTAGTTGTTTATGTTTAGCGTTAGTATGCTCGCAGGCTCCGGTGTGGATGGTTGTAGTCAAACCCATCAGCACTGGGCAAGAGCATAAACCCCGCTGTTGTAAAGTAATGCTTTACTAAGTAAAGTTTGTGCAACGGATTATCTTTGTTGTGTGCTTCTGTTCACGCCTCCACGAACACTGATGAACAAATGATACAGACGAGAGCACAACAATATATATATATATATATATATATATATATACACAGGTCCTTCTCAAAAAATTAGCATATTGTGATAAAGTTCATTATTTTCTGTAATGTACTGATAAACATTAGACTTTCATATATTTTAGATTCATTACACACAACTGAAGTAGTTCAAGCCTTTTATTGTTTTAATATTGATGATTTTGGCATACAGCTCATGAAAACCCAAAATTCCTATCTCAAAAAATTAGAATATTTCATCCGACCAATAAAAGAAAAGTGTTTTTAATACAAAAAAAGTCAACCTTCAAATAATTATGTTCAGTTATGCACTCAATACTTGGTCGGGAATCCTTTTGCAGAAATGACTGCTTCAATGAGGCGTGGCATGGAGGCAATCAGCCTGTGGCACTGCTGAGGTGTTATGGAGGCCCAGGATGCTTCGATAGTGGCCTTAAGCTCATCCAGAGTGTTGGGTCTTGCGTCTCTCAACTTTCTCTTCACAATATCCCACAGATTCTCTATGGGGTTCAGGTCAGGAGAGTTGGCAGGCCAATTGAGCACAGTAATACCATGGTCAGTAAACCATTTACCAGTGGTTTTGGCACTGTGAGCAGGTGCCAGGTCGAGCTGAAAAATGAAATCTTCATCTCCATAAAGCTTTTCAGCAGATGGAAGCATGAAGTGCTCCAAAATCTCCTGATAGCTAGCTGCATTGACCCTGCCCTTGATAAAACACAGTGGACCAACACCAGCAGCTGACATGGCACCCCAGACCATCACTGACTGTGGGTACTTGACACTGGACTTCAGACATTTTGGCATTTCCCTCTCCCCAGTCTTCCTCCAGACTCTGGCACCTTGATTTCCGAATGACATGCCAAATTTGCTTTCATCCGAAAAAAGTACTTTGGACCACTGAGCAACAGTCCAGTGGTGCTTCTCTGTAGCCCAGGTCAGGCGCTTCTGCCGCTGTTTCTGGTTCAAAAGTGGCTTGACCTGGGGAATGCAGCACCTGTAGCCCATTTCATGCACACGCCTGTACACGGTGGCTCTGGATGTTTCTACTCCAGACTCAGTCCACTGCTTCCGCAGGTCCCCCAAGGTCTGGAATCGGTCCTTCTCCACAATCTTCCTCAGAGTCCGGTCACCCCTTCTCGTTGTGCTGCGTTTTCTGCCACACTTTTTCCTTCCCACAGACTTCCCACTGAGGTGCCTTGATATAGCACTCTGGGAACAGCCTATTCGTTCAGAAATTTCTTTCTGTGTCTTACCCTCTTGCTTGAGGGTGTCAATGATGGCCTTCTGGACAGCAGTCAGGTCGGCAGTCTTACCCATGATTGCGGTTTTGAGTAATGAACCAGGCTGGGAGTTTTTAAAAGCCTCAGGAATCTTTTGCAGGTGTTTAGAGTTAATTAGTTGATTCAGATGATTAGGTTAATAGCTCGTTTAGAGAACCTTTTCATGATATGCTAATGTTTTGAGGGTTTTCATGAGCTGTATGCCAAAATCATCAATATTAAAACAATAAAAGGCTTGAACTACTTCAGTTGTGTGTAATGAATCTAAAATATATGAAAGTCTAATGTTTATCAGTACATTACAGAAAATAATTAACTTTATCACAATATGCTAATTTTTTGAGAAGGACCTGTATGTATATATTACATTGCTGTGGATAAACATCATGAACTTTTGGAGAGTATCATGGGTAAGATACAGAGTAGCTTCTGGTAAGCAACATGGTAAGACAATGTCATGAGATATTTATTTAGTCATTTAGCTTTTATCCAAAGCGACTTACAAATGAGGACATAAGAAGCAATCAAAACCAACAAAAGAGCAACAACGTGCAAGTGCTATTACAAGTCTTGGTTAGCCTAACGCAGTACAGATAATTATTATTATTATTAATTTTTTTTTTTTTTTTTTTTAAATAAAAAGACATATAGATAAAATAAAATTTGAATAGAGAGTGCTGGAGTTAGAGGGTCAAGTAAAGATGGAACAGATGAGTTTTTAGCCGTTTCTTGAAGATGGGTAAAGATCCGGCTACTCGGATTGAGTTAGGCAGGTCATTTCACAGCAGAAAAAGTCTGTGAAAGTGTTTTGTGTGTCTTTGGGATGATACAATAATGCGTCGTTCATTTGAAGAACGCAAGCTTCTAGAGGGCATATAAGTCTGAAGTAATGAATTTAGGTAAAGGGGTGCAGACCCAGTGTTGGTTCTGTAGGCAAACATTAATGCCTTGAATTTAGTGCGAGCAGCTATTGGTAGCCAGTGCAAATTGATGAACAGATGCGTGACGTGCGTTCTTTTCGGCTCATTAAAGATTAATCTTGCAGCGGCATTTTGGATTAATTGTAGAGGTTTAATAGAATTGGCTGGAAGACCTGCCAAGAGAGCATTGCAATAGTCAAGTCTGGACAGAACAAGAGCCTGAGCAAGGAGTTGTGTTGCATGTTCCGAGAGAAAGGGCCTGATATTTTTAATATTGTATAATGCAAATCTGCAGGACCGGGCAGTTTTAGCAATGTGGTCTGAGAAACTCAGCTTATCATCAATCACAACTCCAAGGTTTCTGGCTGTTTTTGAAGGAGTTATGGTAGATGAGCCTAACTGGAAGGTGAGATTGTGATGAAGCGATGGGTTAGCTGAAACTACAAGCAGTTCCGTCTTAGCTAGGTTGAGTTGAAGGTGATGGTCCATCATCCAGCAAGAAATGTCTGTTAGACACGCTGAGATGCGAGCAGCTATCGTCGGATCATCAGGATGGAATGAGAGGTAGAGTTGAGTGTCATCAGCATAGCAGTGATATGAAAAGCCATGTTTCTCAATGACAGAACCTAGTGATGCCATGTAGACAGAAAAGAGAATTGGTCCAAGAACTGAGCCCTGAGGTACCCCAGTAGCTAGATGTTGCGACTTGGATACCTCACCTCTCCAAGATACTTTGAAGGACCTATCAGAGAGGTAAGACTCAAACCACTGGAGTGCGGTTCCTGAGATGCCCTTTCTCAATAGGGTTGACAAGAGGATCTGATGGTTGACTGTATCAAAAGTGTAGGATGAGAGTTGCTGAAATCGCGTTTGGTCTCGTACTGTATCGTGTATCTTGTCAGTGTGTGCACTTGCTTGGCCATTTGTAGTTGATAAACAGGAAAGTGGGTCCAGCTGAATTGAAATGATCATTTGTTGGTTTGGTATAATAAAGGTTATTATACCGCGGCAGCGGTCGCGGCAGTCGTCGTGTGAAGCCCTCTTAGTGTGAAGACCAAAGAGTGTAAAGACCATCGACTCTACCGTGCGACTCCACCGGGCAGGGACACCGGCAAGGGATAGTAGTAGCTTTTTATTTAATTTTTTCATTGATATGTTTATTATTGAAATGTTGTTGTTATATGCATGTGTTAATTTTATTTAATTTCTTTATTTTCTTAAATATGTGGGTAGATAGTATTTATAGAGTTGTAACTTTTTAGTTTTAGTTACTTTTTCTTATTTGTAAGTCGCTTTGGACAAAAGCGTCTGCTAAATGACAAAAGTAAAAAAGTAAAGAGTGTAAAGACCATCGACTCTACCGTGCGACTCCACCGGGCAGGGACACCGGCAAGGGATAGTAGTAGCTTTTTATTTAATTTTTTCATTGATATGTTTATTATTGAAATGTTGTTGTTATATGCATGTGTTAATTTTATTTAATTTCTTTATTTTCTTAAATATGTGGGTAGATAGTATTTATAGAGTTGTAACTTTTTAGTTTTAGTTACTTTTTCTTATTTGTAAGTCGCTTTGGACAAAAGCGTCTGCTAAATGACAAAAGTAAAAGTAAAGTAAGTAAAAGCAGCAGACAGATCCAGCAGGATAAGTAATGAAGATTTGGAAGCCGCTCTTGCAAGTCTTAGGGCTTCAACAACAGAAAGCAAGGCAGTTTCGGTTGAATGTCCACTTCTGAAGCCAGATTGGTTACTGTCCTGGAGGTTGTTCTGTGTGAGAAAGACAGAGACTTGGTTGAACACAACTCGTTCAAGTGTTTTTGCAATGAAAGGAAGAAGGGAAACCGGTCTATAGTTCCCTAAAAGAGTTGGGTTAAGAGTGGGTTTTTTAACAAGTGGAGTTATACAAGCCTGTTTAAATGCTGAAGGAAAAAATCCAGTGTGAAGGGATGTATTAACGATGTGAGTGAGTGCAGGTACAACTGCAGGAGAAATGGCTTGAAGGAGATGAGATGGAATAGGATCAAGCAGACAGGTAGTAGGATGACTGGAAAGGATGAGTTTAGAGACCTCTGCCTCAGAGAGTGGAGAGAAGGATGTGAAGGAGTGTATGTTTGCTGGTAAGATGTGTTTGATAGATTGTGGTGGGGAAAATTGTGCAGTGATGTTTGTAATTTTATTAATGACGAATGTGGCAAAGTGGTCAGCTGTTAGAGATGATGAAGGAGGAGGAGGACAAAGGAGGGAGGAAAATGTTTTAAAGAGCATGCGAGAGTTAGGCGAATTGTTAATTTTGTCATGATAGTATGTCCTTTTAGCAGTGGAAACATTAGCAGAGAAGTAAGAGAGGAGTGATCGATATAAATTAAGGTCAGAAGGATTTCGTGATTTGCGCCATACCCTTTCCTCAGCCCTGAGTTTTGAACAATGTTTTTGGAGAACATCAGATAGCCAAGGGGCAGAAGGGGTGGTACGGGTTGGCTTGGAAGATAAGGGGCAGAAAGTATTTAAACAAGACGTCAGAGTGGAACAGAAAGTATCAGTAGCACTGTTAGCATCAAGAGAGGATAACTGTTTAGGGGGAGGAAGTGAAGAAGAAACCATAGAAGATAGCCGGGAGGGTGAGAGTGAACGCAAGTTACGTTGAAAAGTGACATGTGGAGGGGTATGTGATGTGTCAGGAATCATGTTGAGGTTAAGAGTGAGGAGGAAATGATCTGAGGTGTGTAGTGGAGTAACCAGCACATGATCAGTGGAGCAGTGTCATGTGTAAATAAGGTCCAGTTGGTTGCCTGATTTGTGAGTTTCTTGAGATCAAAAGACGCAAGCAGAGTGTGGAAGTCTGCAGCCTGAGGTTTATCTAGGTGGATGTTGAAGTCTCCAAGTAAGACAAAGGGTGTACCATCCTCAGGAAAGGTTGAGAGCAATAAATCTAATTCTTCCACAAAGTTACCTAGTAATCCTGGAGGACGATAAACAACTACAAAATGGATTTTTAGAGGGTAGGTAATAGTAACCAAATGTGATTCAAAAGCGCTGTTGATACTCAGAGATGGTAAAGGAGTAAATTTCCAATTATTAGAGATGAGCAGACCAGTACCTCCACCTCTTCCAGTCAAACGGGGGGTGTGGGAAAAGGAGAAATTATTGGAGAGTGCTGCAGGTGAAACATTGTCTTCTGGTTTGATCCAGGTCTCTGTCAGGGCCATGAGGTTTAACCTTGAATGACTAGTAATGGAAGTAATGAAATCAGCTTTGTTGACAGCAGACTGACAATTCCAGAGACCAAAAGAAAAAGAAAGTAATGTATTAGCAGACACAGGCAAAGTGCGCAGGTTGATAGGATTGCACTGTCTACAGTGTGTGATGCGTGGCTTGCGAGTGGTAGTGATAGCATTGATCTGGAAACACATAGTAAGAATAGGTTATATAAACTAAAACAGAAGTGAAACAAGTAGTAGGAATAATATAGGATAATTAAAAGTCGATACTTATGTCCTCTGCCGGTGTCCCTGTCCGGTGGAGTCGCACGGTAGAGTCGATGGTCTTTACACTCTTCGGTCTTCACACTAGGAGGGCTTTACACGAGGGCTGCCGCGGTATAATGACCTTTTTTATACCCGTCTAACAAATCACTATTACAATTCAGCTGAACCCACTTTCCTGTTTATCACTAAAAAGGGCCAAGCAAGTGCAGACACTGACAAGATACGCGATACAGTATGAGACCAAACGCGATTTCAGCAAGGCTCAGCACAGTAAACAAAATAATCGTTTCCTAGCAACGCCAACTGCGCTAAACACTAATGAGACAAGTAAATACACTTACGAGCTGTTTTTAACTTCCGCTGATAGACTGCTTCTCTTAAAGACTATTTCTTTACACTGTCTTCTGCTGGCGCTTGAACCCACTTTCCTGTTTATCACTAAAAATGGCCAAGCAAGTGCAGACACTGACAAGATACGCGATACAGTATGAGACCAAACGCGATTTCAGCAAGGCTCAACACAGTAAACAAAATAAGCGTTTCCTAGCAACGGCAACTGCGCTAAACACTAATGAGACAAGTAAATACACTTACGAGCTGTTTTTAACTTCCGCTGATAGACTGCTTCTCTTAAAGATGATTTCTTTACACTGTCTTCTGCTGGCGCTTGAACCCACTTTCCTGTTTATCACTAAAAATGGCCAAGCAAGTGCAGACACTGGCAAGATACGCGATACAGTATGAGACCAAACGTGATTTCGATATAAATGAGAAAACCATAAATACATCACCCTTCAGTCTCACTATAATAGTCTATTTTTGCTGCATAATTAATTAAATCAGTTTTGAGTGAAATAAGTATGAATAAATATATTTATTATTCGTTTATAATGTGAATTACAAATGGCTCACTATTTGGTAGATGTTGCATTATAATTTTTATTCATGCCTTAACTGCTGATGAATGAGCTATACAAAGCTTTTGTAAATTATTATTATTGTTGTTGTAAATGTTATTAGTCATTTATGAACACCTTTATGAACCCATTTACGAAGGGAACTTTAATGTAGATTGTTACTATCTTTAAATGAGATTTGAATGCATTAAAAATAGTATAGCTAATTTTGACTGAACTTTAACTTGTTTTGCGTTCATAAAAGATCTTGTCTGTTCAAATATGTCATCTAGCATAAATGTCAGCTAAAAAGCGGAAGATGCACAGGAAGAGTCTACAAACCACATCACCTCACGTGGGGGCTTTATATTGCTGATTGGTCAAGCATGAGCAGTTTGGGTAAGAGAATAGACCTAATTTAATGTCATGTTTGTGTAGAACTTCATATCTTTCCTAGCTAAATATCACAATTATTATACAATGGCAATTTTTTACACTTTTACAATGAAAAAAAAAATTACAATGCATTTTACATTGCATTGCTTTTCTACATAGTGTGTTTTAGTACATTAATGAAAATCTTGAGTTAAATATAAGTGTAACGTCTGGTAATAAAATCACTTGCACAATGAAGGAGAATAACTCAATAGACTTTAATAACAAACTCAGAGAAACATTACCAAACACTGTTATAACAGAGAACAGACAGAGTCAAATGGAGAACTGAAGATTTAAGTACAAGAGGAAAACAAAGGAGCTGATGAGTTAATTAATCAGACAACAGGTAAACATAATGAACTAATCAGGGCAACTAAGGAAAACTAGGTTAAACAAGGCAGACAGAAAACAGATAGACAAAGTATACGTTACAGTAAGCTTGTGTTAAAGTGTCATGATATCCTCCTGAACATGCACAAGAATATTAAAGTCTATTAGAGTCAATTTGATCTGATTTGTATCAGGTGTTGTTAATCAAAATGTTATAATTATTTTAGAAGTTTATTTGGTAACACTTTACAATAAGGTTCCATTTTTTATTATTTTTAATTACATTAGTTAAAGGGCAACTATTATGCAAATTCCACTTTTACATAGTTTGGACATAAATGTGTGTTGGTAGTGTGTGAACACAAACACCCAACAATGATAAAAATCCACCCTCTCCTTATTTTTAATCCCCATTAAATCAAATCAGTCTCACTAGGCCTGCCGTTTTGATTCTCTAAGCAATATGACATCACATTGCATAGGGCCGGGCCACAGCGGCTGATTGCCCTGCTGACAGCCCTGCATTTCTATTGTTTTCTACCTCAGCGATCATTTCATTTCACACTGCTTTATGAATATCATGTCATTATAGTGCTTAACGTTTTAACCATATTTGTGTGCATACATTATCGAAGTATTTTCACTGATCAGAGCCACACTTGTGAGATTAGTTTGCGATGCACTGTTTCTTCGGTCGCATGGCTCGGTCAATTGAGCCACACCGATGACAGGTCAGCACAGCACAAGCTCTGTAACATTGCGCTGTTTCTTCCCACTTTCAGTGCATCTGGTTTCCCATAGGTACGGCTTAACACCGGTTCTCTTGCTCTAAGTGATGTTGCTACTACCGGCTGTTTATTGGTGTAGGTATGCAAAGCAGAGAGATGTATATGCTACGCCCTCTTCTGGAGAGGGGGCGGGAATATGCAGCTCATTTGCATTTAAAGTAATACACATTAAACAACTCTTTTTTTAGACACACCCCCAAAATGACATTTTCCAGATGTGAGAATAAATGATCTGTGGGGTATTTTGAGCTGACACATTTTGTGGACACCCAAGACCAATATTACATCTTATAAAAGGGGCCATAGGTGCCCTTTAACATAAACTAAAAATGAAATATATTTCTAAAGCATTTATTAATCTTAGTTAATGTTGACTCCAGCATTTACTAATAAATTATTAAAATCAAAAGTTCAAAAGTATCTATTAATATTATTTAATGGACCTGACCTAACATAGACTAACAATGAACAATTTGTATTATGTTAACAAAGATGAATAAATACTGTAACAAATTATAGCTCATTATGAGTTAATGTTAGTTAACGCATTAAATATATTTAACAAATGGAAACTTACTGTAAAGTGTTACCATTTATTTTATGTTAAGAGAGCTCTAAACTGAAGTAAATATCTTTTCTCTTTATGAAGAGTAAAATGACTCAATTTTATATAGCACGATACATGGCAGTTAGTGCTTTGTAATGTCATTCTGAGAATTCTCAACAGAAGTTGTTGGTAATTACTGTAATACATCAGTGTATAAGAAATCCACCTAAAGCAGTTTAAAATAATTTGATCCATTATTTAGTCAAAGGTTTTGTTGTTTTACTTTACAATGTTTACAATTTTGCATTGCAGAGCATGCATGTTACTTAATACATAAAAGCCTCATCAGCAAACTGCATAAGTTTTAAAACTTTATATTCAACTTTAGTCAACACAAGAAACAGGTCAGTGTGGCTTTGTTTTGATGCATTCTAAAATGTTATATATAGGAAGAAAACATGACCACAGCTGCAAATGATTGGTTAAGAGTGGAAACCTAGTTAAAAAACTAACATCAAAGAGTCAAATACACACTGTGCAAACAAGTACCATTTGCTATTTATTTTAAAATTTGCAATAAGACAAAAATGATTTGATTGTCATTATTATGATCAGAGGAGTGAAATATGATTCTCTATTTTCTATCAGTCAATTCACTGTTGGCCTACTTGTCAGATGGAAGACTTCACAACATTCTTGAGTTCTTTGCATGCATGAGCACATCAGACCACAAAGGAGGTCTTTGACATTTATTTTTTCCATCAGCTAACAATATCTCTTAAACTGCTGCATCTTTTTTTGTTCTTCACACTTAAACTTTTCTCAACTTAATGTTAAATTCTTCCTGATCTACAGCATCTTAAATATTATTTCTCTCTCTGAACTGAAAGGAACAGAAAAAAAAGAAAATGATAAACTAAAATACGAAGCAATAAATCATTTAAAAGCTTTGCCAATCCAAATAGAGAGTTATACAACTTAAACTCTATATTTAGCGGAGTAGCTTGGTGGATTGATAGTCAGGATTGATGAATGTCCGTACACTTTGCAGGCCGTCCGAATTGCTCCGTTTCATCTCCTCATAAACTGAGTCTGAGGGTTGATTTGATGGTTTATATTTCTTGTTCCCCCAACACCTCTTCACCTGAGGATGACAAAAAGAAGGGCCTCATTTAAAAGTATCAAATTTTCAAGAATCTTGCAATGTTCTTGACCTATTCTCCAAATATTCCTTCAGCTTCTAAACTGACTATAAGAAAACAGTGTACCAGTAAACAAGGGCACAGTAATGGGGGGGTTGTGGAGTGATTATAGGAGCCCTATCAGAGGAGACTCGGCAGGGACACCAGGAACAGGGTTTAGAACCACTGAGAACATTAAAAGGACATTTTATTTGGAAGAGTGACGCGGATGAACAGGGTCAACCTGTAAACCTGTCAATCTTGTTTTGATGCTTGGTTGTGGTGCAAGACTGCTAGCGACGCATACTGTGAAATCTGTCAATAAACAATCAGACATAACAGCAATTTTTGTGGTTGAATAAAAAAAACAAGGATTGTTATTTGAAAAGTTGCAGGATTTTCTTTTTTTTTTTTTTTTTAGCTCTGTGCCATCTGTTTCTCGATTGAAAGCCTATAGAAGTGATTTGGTTATAGAATGTGAGCTATGCATTAACGTGCATTATCTATTGATTATATCAACCGTTAAGTGGTTCATACGGTGGCCGAGAGAGCTCAATGCATTGCAAATAGAAAAGAATACCTACAAATTAAGAAAACACCTTGATCAATTTTACAACACACGCGCTACAAATGCTCACAACACAACCAAATAAAGAAACACACTGCAAATAGAAAAAAACACCTGCAAATTAAGAATACAACTCCATCAATTTGACAACACACGCGCTGCAAATGCTCACAACACAAGCAAATAAAGAAATGCACTGCAAATAGAAAAAAAACACCTGCAAATTAAGAAAACAACTCCATCAATTTGACAACACGCACTCAGCAAATGCTTACAGCACAACCAAATAAGGAAGAGCACTGCAAATACTCACAACACAACCAAACAAAGAAACGCGCTGCAAATACAATTATTTATTATTATTGTTTGTGTTGTGAACATTTGCAGCACTTGCTGTCAAATTGATGAAGATGTTTTCTTGATTTGCTGGTGCTTTTTCTATTTGCATGTGTTTTCTGACGTTGCAGCGCGTCTGAGCTCTGGTTTTTAAACACACCATAACTAATTTTACATGTAAAGTTTTAACTTATTTTGACAAACAGAAGTGTTTGGAAAGTTAGTTTAAAATTTTGCATAGTGTATAAATGTAAATAGAAAATCATCCCAGAGTTTAGGAAATGCAAAAGAATAAGACAGCAACAGATTTTCAACAACAAATCAAACCACAAAGAGCATCAAAAGCTGCTGTCATTTGCGCACTGCACATTTAGACATGACAGCATTCCTCTATAATATATTTCAGATATATGCATAACGTTGTTTATAAGTTTAGTTTTTGCTTTTGATTTGTGCTTTTAGGTGATCCACACTGATTTTTGGGTGTGTATGTTTACTTACCTTTAGAATCACTAAGACGAAACCAATGATGCACAGTAGCGACATGACAGCACACACAATGAGAATCAAAATATTCACATGAGGATCTTCTGGGCAGTTTTTATCATCTTCTTTTTCTTTTGTTTCGTTTTCTTTTTTTCCCTCTGATTTTTCCATGATAGAATAGAAATCCAAGGTCAGAGAATTAGAGCTTGTTTTTCATTCAGTATTAATTAAAAAAATACTGTACTTCTCAATCTCTGCATCTGAATAGAAGTTTCCCATTTACATAGTTTACGTACTAAATACATGCATTACATTCAGACCACAATAAACCCATCATGTTTGATAATTAAATTATTTACATGAAGTGTAAGACACACTTACCGATCCATAACCATGTGACCGTGCTAACTGTAATGTTGTCTTCCAAATTAAATTCACACCAGTAAAGCCCAATGTCTGTGGCATTAACATTTGAGAAGGTGGCTTTAAGGTTGGGAATTTTTCCATCTACATGGACTTTGGCTTTGTACATCGTTGATTTAGGGGTAAAAGTGTTGTCTTTGTAATAGTAGAAGACTTCCTGCTTATTTTTACTTGCTCCTTCTTGTTTGTACATGTATACCCCATCTTGAGGGGTTTTATCAGTAGCGCACTGGATGATGATCTCATTACCAACAGTTCCAATTAAAGGTGTTACTATGTTGGAGAAAAAAAAAAACTGAGACCTTAAACATTCACTGTATATACACTGGCTATAGAGCATCTTGAATAATTTTTATAGCAACATGCACAAACATGAAAACACACAAATAAAGTATTATTTACAGTCTTTAATTTAAACGAGTGTGCTCAATTGTCTTTTCTTAACTAATGCAAAATCCAAAAAACATTTTCTAGTGCAGGATCTAGCATCCATGAAAGTAACATTTTTAAATGTTGAAATGGAAAGCAAAATGTATATAAAAATACAAATCACATATTCATACCTTGCACCATTGTGTCTGCCCATGAGGTGCTTCTTAAACAGATACTGATCAATAGAAAACTGTATCTCACAACACACGCCATCTTCACAGCTCTGCGTGACTATGACTAGCTTCTGTTGAACAGCATCTGGTGGAAGTGGAGGTCTGGTGGTCACATGCAGAGTTTATCAGAAACTTATTTTTCTCAAGGAAGTTGAGAACCAAGTGGTTTTGCATTATAATTGCAGTATGTTAGCTCAGAATATACAGTCATGGCCAAAAATATCTGCAATATGATCAAAGAAGGCTGTGAAAACTAATCTGCATTGTTAATCCTTTTGATCTTTTATTTTAAAAATTCACAAAAATCTAACCTTTCATTAGATAATAAGAATTTAAAATGGGGGGGGGGGATCATTATGAAATAAATGTTTTTCTCTAATACATATAGGCCACAATTAACGGTACCCTTTTATTCAATACTTTTTGAAACCTACATTTGCCAGTTTAACAGCTCTAAATTTTCTCCTATAATGCCCGATGAGGTTAGAGAACGCCTGCCAAGAGATCAGAGACCATTCCTCCAGACCCTTTAGATTCCCAGCTCCATGTTGTTGCTTCTTCTCTTCAGTTCACCCTACTAATTTTCTACAGGGTTCAGGTCAGAGGACTGGAATGGCCATAGCAGAAGCTTGGTTCTGTGCCTAGTGAACCATTTTTGTGTTGGTTTTGAGGTTTGTGTTTGGATTATTGTACGATTGGAAGATCCAAACATGGCCCATTATAAGATTTATACCCGAGTCAGTCACTTATTGATTTTTTATCTATTGGTATTTGATAGAATCCATGATGCCATGTGTCTAAACAAGATGTCTAGAAATTCTCCTCGCTCATCCAAAAACTCCAGCATATTCAGTTATCAGACACAACTGGAACTTCAAATGGGAATGGCTTCTATGGTCAGATTAAACAAAAAAATAGCTTTTTAGCTGCAAACACTAAAGATGGGTTTGGTGAGCAGGGATAAAAAGTACCCCATGTGTACAATGAAATATACAGCTGTTGGAGAAATTCTCCTCACTCATTCAAAAACGAACTACAGCATATTCAGTTATCAGACACGACGGGAACTTCAAATGGGACTGGCTTCTATTGGTCAGAAACCCTCCCAAGGTTCTTTAGATATTTTCTCTGGGTTATCTTTCGAAGAAAGAAAAGAGATTTTACAAATGCAGCAGCTTCACGATAAAGAGTTGATTAAAGAAACTAAACGTTATGAATTGGAGATTGAAAGAATAAGAAACGAGAATGTGTTCAGACAACGCGTGATTGAGTTTGAACAAAAAAAGCTAGAGACTGAGAAGTTCACACAAGATCATGAGCTGCAGGTGGAGCGGTTGAGATTGATAAAGGAAGGGAGAATGGTGTCAGATGTTGGGGAGAAAGGCTTGAGTTTATCTGGAGGGTTCGACTTGGCCAGTAATTTAAGGCTGCTTCCCAAATTTAATGAACATGACCCTGATGTTTTTTTTTCTTTATTCGAAACTATGTCCGAAGAAAGAAATGTCTATCCGAATTGTCATGCTTCAAACGGTGATCACAGGCAAGGCACAGGAGGCATATGCAGCGCTCACGATGGAGGACAGAAAGGATTATGACAAGGTAAAAATAGCTATTTTGAAGGCCTAAGAATTGGTTCCTAAAGCCTATCGCCAGCGATTTCGAAGCTGGAGAAAAGGTGATCGCCAAACACACTCTGAGGTGGTAAGGGATCAGGGCCCGTATTCATGAAGAATTTTAATGCAAAAAGTAGCTCCTAGTGACAAAATTCTAAGAAAATTCTTAGAAATGTGGGCGTTTACTCTTAAAATTAAAGAAAAAATCCTAGTAAAGAAAAAAGTAATTCAGAAAGCATCTTAACCCTTAAAAGAGGTCTTAAGGTCAAACTTGTTAGGAGTACGGACGAGGACTTTTAAGGGGCTTAAGAGTTTCTTTAACAGCGGAGAAAATGGACGAAAATGAAGAGGGAGAAGAAATGTGTTGCACACAATGCATGACAGTGAGTTAATAAGACACTACACATTAGTTCGTGCAGGGATCATGTTTGTGACTGATCTTATTAAAGACATGCTAACATCTCAGACACCGTGCAGAATTGCCATAGCGCCAGAAATCACTACATTAACATATTTGGCAACTGGAAAAATGCAACTATGCAGTAGTGATGATTTGGGTCTGTTACAGCACTTATTAGGCTTATATGTCTCTGTTCATTTCCTATAAAACACAGTAAATATGCAGGGCTGGCGCCAAGGGGCTGTGCCTTACTGTGCCCCCCCCCCCCACACTTTCCATCCTCTCCCCTCCTTGCTGAACGCGATCGATTTTGAAAGCGAAAGTACCGATAAAACAGCGCACTAGTGGTGGAAATTTTGATTCTTTCCAGAGACTCGTTCATTTTTCGTTCGTTCACCAAAATGATTCGTTCAGATTCGTTCACTAATTCGTTCAGTGACCATTTTTCCATATTACACAAATACGTCAGCATGTGCGGCAAAATGTGTTGTTCAACTAACGTATTTACTTGTTGGCTTCATTAAAAAGTGTGCCCTTCTCATTAAATGAATAAAATAAGTCTAAATAAGTGATCAAAGTCATTACTCTTTTTATCTTTTAAATTACACTCTTTTCGGATGACCAAAGCACAAGTGTTTTTTTATTTGTTTGCATACTAGGCTAGTTAACATTTAATTGTTTAGGCAGAGATTTACACGTTCAAATCTGAGATTATGTTAAATCAATAAAGCAGCAAATAATCAATACTGCCATATTTTTTTATGTTTCACAGTTTTTAAACAAACAAAAGTGCATGACATGACTAACATAATGAAATATTTTTTTATTTAAAAGTATGTAACTGTTCAAACATAAAACAACAATAATATAAATAAATAAAACAAAATGATAAATAAAAAAAAAATAAAAAAAAATAAAACAATAATATAAAAAAATAAAACAAAGAACCAGTTGTTCGAACGACGAACGTAATCATGAGACGAGATGTATGTATGTAACAGTTCATTTGACTCTTTCAAACTCAAAGCAACTCAATGAAGGGCGTATTCGTTCACTAGATTCAACAAATCACATGCTCCGTCCTCGTATCATACTCGAAGGCTATTGGCTCGAGGTTTAGTCATTCTTTGACAGATGAAACGGTCCAGAGCTACGCATGCGCGCAATAGCGGCGCGCTGCGGTGGAGGGAGGAATTTCAGTGAACGAGAAATATGAGTCAATGGATTACGTGAACAAGAACCCCCACCCCTCCGACACACACACACACAAACACACACACACACACACATACACAACGTGATTTGTGCCCCCCCTAGAAATTTAAATGCTCCCCGATGGAGGTGCCCTGGCGCCGGCTCTGTAAGTATGACAGAATGGTAAATAAAAAATTAAGAATATATATATATATATATATATATATATATATATATATAATGTGTGTGTGTGTGAGAAAGAGCGAGAGGAAAAATTCCGCCTGTAATTTCAAAGTGAAGGCTTATAATATACCCTACTCTTAAAAGCACTCTTTTATGTCCTTCTTGACAACCAACCAATCACAGTCTTCAAAAGATTGTGTCATACATAGCAACGGGGTCAACCCCGCCTCCTCACTAAGATGAAAGTTTTTGTCTTTTCCTTACTCAGAGTTGCTCTCAGATCGGTCCCGAATCGCTCTTAAGCTAAGACTCCTACGTAAAAGTTTTTAAGCTAAATTAAGAGTTTTCTGAGAGGATTCTTAGAATCTTTATGAATACGGGCCCTGGTTTCTTATTTTGATCGTTGGTGTGTTGTGTCCGCTGTTGATGATTTTGAAAAGCTGCGGGATTTGATAATTTTGGAACAATTAAAAAATATTGTGCCCAAATATATTGCTACATACATAAACGAAAAGAAGCCAAAAGACGTAATGGAAGCGGCAGTTTTGGCAGATGATTATGTATTAATACATAAAAAAGGTGTACAGTGAAGACAGATCAGGTCAACAGAGTGATAACTTTAATGAAAATAGAGTTGGAGTAAAGAAATTTGAACCAACGTATCCTTCAAAATTAGAGAACAGTGGTCGGGTGAAGACTGACAGAGACCTAGTGTGCAATTACTGTTTTAATCTGGGACACTGGAAAAATAAGTGCCCAGTTTTAGCTGCAAAGTGGAAGTCGGGAAAAAAGAAATCACAAACCAATTATGTTAATCCTGTGTTAGTAACTGATGTTACTGAAACTTCCAATGACATTGATCATGTTACTTTCATAGAGGTGGGAGATGAAAGTAGTAGTAGTGAGTCCAAAGTAGTAGCCATGAAAAACTTTGTACCGTTCATTACGAAAGGTTGTGTGTCTTTGCCAAACTCTGAGAGTAAAATACCAGTTAAAATCTTGAGAGAAACAAATATGAACTGATCTACCATGTCTCTCAGCACGTCATTGACGAGTGCTTGGAAAACTGCGGGACAGTTGGATAACCAAAACGGCATGACTCGATATTCAAAGTGCCCCCTGGGGGTATTAAAGGCAGTTTTCCACTCATCTCCCTCCCTTATGCGAACCAAATGATAGGCGTTACGTAAATCTAATTTGGTGAAGATGGATGCTCCCTGCAACCTCTCGAACGCAGAAGACATCAACGGTAAACTATAAATTAGAATTTATCCTTAATTCTAACTTCTTTTGCCTCACGTATACTAACGGTAAAAACAAGTATCCATTAAAAATGATACATTAATAACATTAGTCTATATGTAAGCAATTTTTATATGTAAATAACATTCAGAAACTGTAATTGAAATAAATAAGGATCAATAAATACATAAGAACATAAGAAAACCCATTTGTTTATTATTTCATCGGACATGCGCAACATGGACCGAAGCGCACAGAGGCGCGCTGTAGATGGGGTGTTGAAGACGCGCTAATAAAAACAAAGAACGTTTATTCACATATTGTTCTTAGTGCCCATTTACGTCAAAACTAGGCTAAGTTGTAACTTACGTACAGCACTAATAAAGACAGTCTTACAGATCATTAACTCAAAAAAGTCGTTTTAGGGTTTAGTTACCCTTTAGAAATATGCATTTTCATTTATTCATAGGCTACATGGCTGCAATAATATTTCAGTTCAAAATTTAACCATTGTTAAAAACAGTGGAGTCAAGACATTTGCAAATATGATGAAAAGATGAATATGATACAAAAATACAGAATGTCACATTTTATTATTAGCCGTTTCAACACAATGCATAACACATATATGTTTTACCAAATAAAAAGAACAGCGCTTTTAGAGTTCATCCCATTCATTGATGTGAGCATAAGTATTGGGACAGTTGAACATAAGGCAGATATAAAAGATTAAAAGCTATTATTTAGTTGCAGATCCCTTGCGCACAATCACAGCAGTGAGTCTGTGACCCATAGACATCACCAGACTCTTGGTCTCATCCTTTGAAATACTTTTCCCAGCCTTTAATGCAGCCAATTCCAGTTGTTGCTTGTTTTGGGGAGTTTCTGCCTTTACTCTCCTCTCCAGCTGGTGAAATTCATGTTCAATCGAATATAAATCTGGAGATTGACTTGGGCAATCTAAGACTTTCCATTTCTTTGCCTTTATAAATTCCTTGACTGAATTGGCAGGGTGTTTTGGGTCATTGTCCTGATGCAATATGGAAACAAAAAAGGAACCTCAAGGTTGATCTAGGTAAATGTGTGCAAATGTATAGGGCCCCATTCCTATAGTTGCCTGGGGCCCCCAATTCACTAAATCCGCCCCTGCATATGAAGAACACTTTACATGACCTCTCTAACTTACTGTTAACCTGGATAAACCTCTTGTGTCCTGATTAAAGCAACACAAGCATTCACTAAAATAGAGGAAGAGTAAAAGGACCTCATAAACCACAAGAGATTAAGTCTAACTTTACATACTGTAGCTAAGATAACATTACATTTAAATAACGTTAAGGGTAGCTAATACAGCTCACATTAAAAGATCAAATTTAGAACTAAATGATCTAATTCTGACAAAACATTTCAAAGCCATACAGTAACGTTACACAGGCAGTAGTAAGTTAACTGAACTTACCCGTTTTTCTGACCTAGTTCCTTTTCCATGAGGCATTAAAATATAAAACTTTGCACGTGTACACACACACACACACACACACACACACACACACACACACACACATATATATATACACATGTATATATATTGTTGAGACCTTTTTTGTCAACAAAAAAATGTAGGTGGAATCATTCACAGAATAACGCTAACATTAACCCCACACAGCGACAGATCAAATATTGCATTAAACGGTGAAATCAATGTGCTCCCACAGCCTATTAAAAATAGAGGTAAATAATCATATTAATAAATATCATCATATTAATTTACCTTATAATCGAGTTGCGTGACCGTCTGATGACGAGACGAGTGAAGAATCCAGAAAGTTTGATGAAGAGGAAAAATAAATAAACCGGTTGGGTCAAAGTAGCCCAACCCAGCTGTTCAATGGTGAAAAACCCCTTGCAGTCCATTTGACCCAGCATGAGCAACCCAACTGTGTGTTTACAGTACCTCAAATAACCCAGAATCATTACTCAGCACGATTAACCCAAAAATGTGTTTACAGAAATAACCCAGCACTTTTTAGAGTGTTGTTTTAAAGAATGATTAACATCAGAGCAGATGAAAGATGTCATTCATTCATTCATTTATTATTAGTGATTCTATTAAAAATGTATAGTTATATTTAATAATTAACTTGATTATCTAAGGCTGACCAGTACATGGTACTCTCACCAAACTTTATAGACATGCCTAAATCATCAGGGTGCTACTGATGACTACCAAGTTTTCTGTCACTTGACAAAAGCGTTGCCAAGATACAACCTCATTTCCTGTATGACATCAGAGCTGTCAACTTCACACTGACATAAACTTGTAAAAATACATCTTATGTCCGCCGCCCCTGAGCAGAGCAGCAGAAAAAACTGCAACAGCAGGTGTACAGAGAGATTTCACACTTCTGTTTATGTGACATTAAAAAAGTGTCAGAATCCAGAATCTACATGCCAGAATCCAGAAAATACCTCTGAGTTGCTACATTGACTTTTTTATTTTATAGTGGCAACAAATTGTGCAACTGCTACAATAATTATACACTTTTTTTTATCAGGATGTTTATATGGGGACTGCATTGTAGTGTGACTATTACAATAAATGGTCATTTCCACAAATTCAAACCCTAAAGGAGGACCTCTTTAAACCTGGAAAGTACTATTCGTTCACATTCCCATTCATCTCAATGGCATTTACCTGACTCAAACATAAACCTGAAAATGTATCCTGCTTGCTACTATTTACGCTCACACTGTTCTGGGCATGCTTTATTGGAAAAAAAGTCTGTTGAAACCAGTGGTGTAGTGGTACCTGTAGAAGTGGCTATGCTCTTAATGTATGCCCCCCCCCCCCCCCCCTTTTTTTTTTTAAATGGCTCAACGCCCCGTGTTAAAAACAGTGACATGCAAAACTAGTCTTGCATATTTAGTTTACTCCAAAGTGGGCCAGTAGTATTTGCACTCTCTCACTTAACTTCTGCTGCTTGAGAAAGGATCATTATGAAAATCATATTATCCAAAGAAGAGGTGCAGGTTTTGCAATCAATAAATAAACAATTTACATTTTGTAAGAACCTCTAATAAAGTACATACTATTTTGTTTAATTGTCTGTTCAGAATAGAGGGAGAATTGTGATCTCTTTTTGAAACAAACAAAAATATCACGATTCTCAATCATTTCAGAAGTGAGGGCGGCAGAAATGTAAAACATAACTTTTTGTCTATTTGACAGATTTATTATTATTATTATTATTATTATTATCTCTTATTTTAATTGGCTGATAAATCAAACACACTGCTGGACACTAACCAATAACTTTTTTCCATTTTTATCACAGAATAAGGCAGATGATATATTTTATAGTGTCTATATCCAGCTGTAATAAATGTCAATTAGCACTGCATTTCTCAGATGCTTTTTTATTACCTGGACATGACTTGAAAAACACACACAAACCATATTGTCGCAATCGTGTGTTTACTGTCTTCACGTTTCTTTTATTCAGCTTAGATACAGTAGAAAAAGTTTTGGCTACACCGGCTGGAAGCCTTTATCCATATTAGGGATTTCCTGGCACATCATAAGTTATTATTGATACAAGTCAGTTTTGGACTTTCTGCATTAGAGCACCCTCTGACTTCGAATATGAATGCAAAATTTAGTGTTTTAATGGCAATCAGTGCGTAATGCTCATGACTCTTTAGCTCCGCCCACGGCATTCCTCCAGGAGCTTGGGTGTTTTCGGAGAGAAGCGTAAAGCTGTATCTTTATTTTATAAATATGATTAAACGAAAGACTCTTCGGAGATAAGAAGGATGCAATACTGCTCTATATGTGCTCAAGATTAACATATGATTGGCTGAAACTCTGTGTTATGTCCCCTTTAAGAGAATTTGAAAATAAAAATATATGGTCACTGTCTAAATATTATAATTGTCACAACTTGGTTGTTAAAAGCACAAGAAGATGAGGTTCCAAAAGTCTTTAATGATCCACACTAAAGAAAATCCAAACAAAGCAGGTAAATCAAACACAACAAAAAATGATGAGACCAAACAAACACAACTGAAGACTAACTCAATCAAATCCTGACAACTATATACTGGCTGTAACTAAAACAAAGGAAAAATGAAACTAAATAGAAACAAATTAAAAGTCCATAAAAACGAAACAAGACAAGAATAAATGAATATTAGTGACATTACGCCCCCTCCTGGAAGGCGCTACCTTGCAAAATAAGAGATCAAGTGAGGGAATGGGATTTGGAGGTGGATAAGGAGCAGGAACCAGGGAGGAGTGGTCGTAGCAACTATGGTGGAGATCATGGGATTAGTGGCCAGATGGTGCTGACCCAGAGCCTGACCAGGACAACGCCCACATCAGAGTTGATGGAGGAAAGAGCCATGGCGGAATCCCAGCTGATGACGCCAGGGGGATGACCGACAGCGATGGAGCTGTAGCTAGTGGAGCCCAGAGTGCAGACAGAGAGCCGAGGGAGTGATGGAACACAAATGAGTTGGGCGGCTGTGGGTGGCAAGTGGGTATTTTTAGGGCTGAGGTTGAGCTGGAAAAACTGAGGGGTAAGGTTGAGCCTGAGGGAGAGCGGAGCTGTCCGAAGCTGAAGGGGTGGAGAGCCAGAGAGCAGTGAATGGCCCACAAGTCCACAGCGATATCCGACCTAGGTGGAGCCGACAGTCCGAGGGAGCCCAGTGAGGCCAAATCCCCGATGGTCCACGCTGGAGTCGAGGGAAGAAAAAGCCCAGGTGTAGCATTTAGGGCCACAGTTAGAGGTAGAGCAGAGCACACACTCTAAAAATGCTGGGTTAAAAAATAACCCAACCTTAACCCAGCTGCTGGGTAACTATGGGACAGAACACACGCTGGGTTGTTTTGACCCAAGTGTTGGGTTTAACCATTTGACCCAGAATGCTGGGTTGTTTTGACCCAAGTGCTGGGTTTAACCATTTGACCCAGAATGCTGGGTTGTTTATTTGACCCAACCAGTGGGTCAGGTTAATTGTGTTGCTGGGTTAAACATAACCTAAACAATGGGTTATTTGTTGTCTCATTGCCTTACTACCTTTATATTTACCAATAACAATAAATAACAATCACAAATGAATGTAAAATTATTATTTTTCTGTAATACAATTACAAAACACAAAAAAAATGTCATCTGTAACTTAGCGATCTGCTTTCTCCATAAAAAACTTTTTTTTTTTTTCCTTCAACATTTTTTATATATGTGTGTATGTGTATTGTGTGGGGAATGTGGCCGTATCTGCATGATTATCATCTGTATGGACGCACATCAGCGTGTTTATTACAGACTCTATGACGGCTATCATTGTGATTCAATGATCAGCTATTATTGATTATATGGCCCATCTGTTTGATTATCATCTGTATGGAGACACATCAGCGTGTGATTACTGACTATATGACCATGTCTGCCAATATCAGTTTATGTCTGGCAATCAGAATACTTCAGTATACATACTATATACAAAGCAATTTATTTCTATTTTTTTTCCTTTTTTATTACTCAAATAGTTATTTTTGTATTTTTTAGTGCTCAAATAAATCACTTATATGATGTCTAAAATTCTGTCTATTATTTTATAATTGAAAAACTATGCAGGAATATGTATAATGACTAAAATAGTTTGTATAATTCTGCAATACATTTGGTGGTTATTTTTCCTCAAACGGGGGGGGGGGGGGGGGGGGGACTATAAATAGTTTCAGAAAAAATATTGCAGGAATCTAATTTTTCATGGTATCTTCTTCAAATTTGAAATATGAACTCATGAGACACGTGGCTTTCAATCCATTACTTTTCTGGATTGCTCCAGGACTTATTTCATGTATTTGTATATGAAATAAAAAAACATTCAGTGTGGAAAAATATTTTTCAAGGCACGTCAGTGTCTATAACTTTTTATCTTTTTGAGCATTATCATTTCTGGATGATGGATAGTAAAGCCTAGAGTGTCTTCTTTCCAAAGATACCTAATTTGTTTGTGTAGCACACTTTGTCAGGAACTGTTACCGTTTTAATTTAGGTAGGTTATTTTCACCTGTGAGGCCCAAAATGGGGGACGAAGGTTAACAGGTTAATAGAAGTTAATTGATAAAGAAATTTATTTATGGCATTATTTTTGACAGCATCCTCATTTTACAGCATTTTTTCACAAGTGTCTAAAACTTTTAACAGTACTGTAGCTTTGCAGGTAGGTTTCTTGAAGCATCTTGGAGATGTTGCCACAGTTATTCTGGATTCAGTCTGTCTCAGTTTGTTCTATTTCTTCATGTCATTCCAGACAAGCTGGATGATGATCAGATCAGATCTCTGTGAGGAGCACTGGCTGTTGTCAGACATTCACTGGATTATTACAATTAATGGCAAAATGAATGTTTGGAAATATAAACTGATTTTGCCTACTGACACACTACAGCAAAAGATAGAAATAACTGACTTAAAACCATTTTTTAACTAATGAAAATACTAGTGGCCTAAAACTTTTGCAAAGTACTGTGTATAGAGTAGAAAAAGTAAAAAAAAAAACTTGCAGGTTGTAAGTCAAATGAATGACTTCCAGGATTCTGTGGTTGTGGGTCTGAAGACCTTTCCTCCGTTCTTGAATATTGATTAGGGAAGCAGAGTGGGCAGTGATGAAAAAATTGCTGCGCTGCTGGAAACAACACGCAACTGAGAGCAGCTCGATGGTCTTTAGTGTCCCGCAGCAGCAGGTGCGCAAGTGACTTCAGCGCAGCTGAATAGTTATGCGTTCAAATGCATGCAATAGGCTAAAGCTTGCTGCCAAACCCCAGCAAACATAACCATGAATGTGTCTGCGGGAAATAGTAAGGAGATATTTGAATTATTTACTAATAAACTAATGTTTTCTGAGTCCGTGTCACAAGGATGAAGTTGCTAATCCTGACTCGCCATCTCCTCATTAGACGCGCCTTTAGAGAGAAATGCATCTTTATTGATTATGATTAAGATTATAATATTAATTAATTTCGTTAAGTGATAATTTAAACCTTTCTATAGATATATTTATCATGTCTGTGAGGCATGTATTCGCTCAGCTTCGGTTCATTTTTTGGTGAAGCTCTCCTGTTCAAGACGGCAGAAAGCACATCGGTTTGTTTTCTTTGTTTTATAAAAGAACTAGCTTTTGTTGGTATTGTGAGTGCACACAAATACAAGTAGACCCTTTACAGGTCCGAATGATGTATTACTCTTACCTTTATCAAAAAAAAAAAAAAAAAAAAAAGACTGTGTAGGCTATTTTAATTTGGTTCCACTGAAAAAAATCCAAGTGTTTGCGCTGGTGCCTCCTCCATGTCCTGCAGAGCACGCTTTAGCTTCCACTCTCCGCACAAACTTAGATATAGGCTAGCACACATTATTATTATAGCGCAGGTAGGGCTGGGTATCGTTCAAAAATTTTCGATATTGATACCGATACCTTGAGTTCGATACCGGTTCCTGAACGATACTTTTTTCGATACCATTAATAAGATTACATTATCTTAAAAAACTATTTTTTTTTAGCTTGTTGATATTTATACAGACTCAAAGCCTCATCTCCTGAGCCACTGCACAAAGGAACAACCATCGGTTTAACCATCTGTTAGGCTATGTTTACATTAGTGCGTGTTAATTTTATAACACACAGCTCAGACAGAATCATAATTTCTAGGTTGTTAAAGACTTCAAGAAATTTAAAATCTTCATCCACTTTCATAAGTGGGTGTTTTATTTTCTTTCACCACATGTTTTATTGTTATTAAATTGTGGTGTAGTATGTCTAATTATTTGAATGCATAAAAACAACTAAGTTTATTTAAATTTATTCTTAAAATAGCCTTATGAAATGTTTTATTTTTCCTCAGAAATTCTGTGTTCTGAATCTGGTTTTCAAATGAAGACAAAACATTAATTTAATTTATCTTTAAATTATTGAAAATCAAAGTTTATTTATTTTGGCAAACAAAGGGGGGTTACTATTAAAATTAAAACATGGAAAAACTGTTGTGTGATCTTTACTAAAAAAAAAAAAAATTAAGTTTTAATAATTTTAATAGTAGCCTAGTAGTAGCAGTATGTACTGTCTGCTGAACAATATTAATATATTTCTGCCGCAGTGTCTTCCGAGTTAAACCGAACTTTTATTTTGACGGGTTGCCTGGAATACCTTTACAGTTCTGTGTGTATATGATATGACGCTAGTTTTCCTCGAATCAAACGGTAAAATGCTCATGAAGTGAGTCTCAGAGCAGGTCTGGAGATGTTGTTCATGTGTTTATGTCCTCATTTAGTGAGACGGCAGACGCTGAAATCACCGCGAGCGTCACGCGCGCTTCAGTCTGTTAGTAAACAAACCGCGCGACATCAGAATGCTCCGTGCGCTTTCGAAACGCTCTTGCGGAGGTCAAACACTGATCAATCAGCACGTTGCCGTTTCTAATCAAACACACCTAGTGCTGCAGGATTATTGGCTCACTGACGGTGATGAGATTAACCCCTTAGGTATCGAAATTTGGTACCGAACAACAAGACGTTTTTCGATACTCGGTGGTATCGAGGCAATTCGGTCGGTACCTAAAAAGTCTCGAACTCGATACCCAGCCCTAAGCGCAGGTTTAACGTTTAAATATTGTTATATGCTTGAACTGTTTTAGTATATGTATAGATTTTATTTTAGGCAAGTATTGATGATATGAGAAGGCTATGATCAGCTCATGCCGCTGGCTGCTTGGTCGTTACTTAAAAAAAACAAAAACTTATGGGCTATTTAACGAACAAAAATGCTCCAAACGTTTTTCTAAATTAACTTAATAAAAAAACAAAACGAAATATAATAATTTTGCCTGTACACATAAAACTGAACTATTTTATCAGCCGAAACAGTGGTATAAAGTACGTTTTAGGAGAAAGAGGGAAAAAAAAGGGCTCGGGTCGGACTCGGGTTGGTAATTCTGATAAGCTGTCGGATGTGGGCCAGGCTAGGGCCTGAGCGTCTCGGGCCAGGGCCGGGCCGGGCTAGGGCCTAAATTTGAGGCCCGTGCAGGGCTCTAATAGAGAGATACAACCATGATCAGATAATAAAAGCAGGTCGGTTTAACTCTAATGAGAGCAGTCGCAGTACTATGATATGGTCTAAAACCTGACTGGAAATCCTCACATATACCATTTTTCTCTAAGAAGGAACATAGTTATGATACTACCTTTTCTTATAGCTTTGACAGAAAAGGGAGATTCGAAATCGGTCTGTAATTAATTGATTCTTTGGGGTCAAGTTGTGGTTTTTTAATGAGAGGCTTAATAACAGGCAGTTTGAAGGTTTTTGGGACATATCCTAATGACAATGATGAGTTAATAATATTCAGAAGAGGATCTATTACTTCTTGAAGCACCTCTTTTAGGAGCTTAGATAGAACAGGGTCTAAAATACAGGTTGTTGGTTTAGATAATTTAACAAGTTATACAATTCTTCATTTCCAATAGAAGAGAATGAGTGGAATTGTTCCTCAGGGGATCTATACTACACTACGTATATGATGCAATACTGTGGCTGACAGCTGCATGGTTACAATTTTATCTCTAATAGTTTCGATCTTGGAAGTAAAGTAGCTCATAAAGTCATTACTACTGTGCTGCTGGGTAATGTCTGAACCTGCTGATATTATAATTTTTTGTTAATTTAGCCACTGTATTAAATAAATACTTGGGGTTGTGTGAAAAGTTCTTCTAAAAGAGACATAAAGTAAGCAGATCTAGCAGTTTTTAATGCTTTTCTGTAGGATAGGGTACTTCCCCGCCAAGCAATACGAAATACCACGTTGTTGAACTCTTTTACTTAATCTTCCTTAAGCATAAATGAGCAAGCGTATCTAAAGTGCTAGAAAAGTGAGAGTCAATAGTTTCTGTTACATCATCAAGCTGCTCTGAGCTATTGGATATGCTGAGGAATTGAGATAAATCAGGAAGATTATTTATAAAGTAGTCTTTTGTGGTATAAGTGATGGTTCTACCATATTTGTAACAAGGAGTTGGCTTTACAGCTTTAGCTATATGGAATATACACAAAACTAGATAATGATCTGAAATATCATCGCTCTGCTGCAATATTTCAACGCCACTGACATCAATTGCATATGACAGTATTAAATCTAGAGTATGATTTTGACAATGAGTAGGTCCTGAAACGTGTTGTTTAACACCAATGGAGTTTAGAATGTCTATAAATGCATATATGTATATAATGTAATGTATATAAATAGAACTAATCTCTTTCATTATCAACATGGATATTAAAATCACCAGCAATTAGGACTTTATCTGCAGCCAGCACTACCTCAGATAGAAAATCAGCAAATTCTTTAATAAAGTCTGTATGGTGCCCAGGTGACCTGTATACAGTAGCCAGTACAAACATCGCAGGGGATTTATCATTAACACTTTTTTCTTTGGATAATATTATATGAAGTACTTACTTTGAACAAATTATACTTGAAACCCGACCTCTGAGAAATACTGAAAATATTGTTATAAATTGTGGTAACACCTCCCCCTTTACCTTTTGGATGCGGTTCATGTTTGTAACTGTAATCTTGGGAGGTAGACACGTTTAAAGTTTGTAGGCATGTACTAGTTTTCTGATGTGTTGGCTCCATTTACTCTTCTTGGGTCCAGGGTACCAAGCATGGACAAGAGAGTCCGATTAAAACGTTCAGGCTGTGGGTCACCTTGTGGATGGTATGGTGAGGTCCTCGACTTTCTAATTCCAAGCATCCCCAGGAGTTCCTTGATGAGATGGCTTTCAAAGTCTCTCCCCTGGTCAGAGTGAATGCGAGATGGCAATCCGTAGTGGACAAAGAACATTTCAGTAAGGACTTTAGCGATTGTCACTGCTTATTGGTCTTTGGTTGGGAAGGCTTAAGCATAACGGGTGAAATGGTCAGTTATGATTAAAACATTGACAATGCCCTTTGAATCAGTTTCTAGTGATAAGAAGTCAATGCAGACATTTCTAGTGGGCCATTGCTGGTGATGTGGTTCAAAGGGTCGGACTTCGTAGGAAGTGTCATTCTGGTAATGCACCGATCACAATTCTTGACATATTGCTCTATGTCAATAATCATTCGTGGCCAGTAGAAACAGGCTCTTATGAGCTCACTTGTCCGCTCCACTCCAAGATGACCTACAGTATATATATATATATATATATATATATTGGGGGCTTTAAATACCCCATAATTTATGCCATGTTGGTTGGATGAAATTTAGGTACACAACCAAGAAGTGCCAGTAAGCAGAAAGAAACCTAAAACCTAAACACAATAAATGTTTTGTTTGAGCAACCTTTACAAGACCCAGTTCACAGGAAAACCCTGTGAACTCTGAGATGGTTTGGCTGATTTCCATAAAAAACACTTAATCGTTATTTAAGTCAACTTAAATGTTAAAACTTGTAAAAATGTAAGTTATGTTGCAAGACTAAGTGTCATGTAATTAACAGGTGGGGACCAACATGGTGATGCATTCCTGCACATTTTGTGCCTTGGGGACGAGACAACGACCTCCCACACCTTCGCCATTGTTTCGGGCCATGCCATTTAAATGGACTCGTTGCTTGAGGCTGTTTATCTTTTTCAAGTCCTTTATTTGTGCTTGATGTTAGCTACACTAAACAGTGTCTTCCTTCCTGGGAATTTCTCCAGCATGCAGTATAACAAAAAACAGTCCAAGAGCGCACATCCAATAGGCAAAAAGCTCAATGTTGGTGCTCCACCACACAAAAATATGAACAAAAAAATCAAAGTGGGCACCCCATAGCTCCAGAAATAATAAAAAAATATTTATTTATGTTCTCACCACAGGTGACGTTTCGAGCTGATGAAGAGTGTCTAAGCTCGAATATAACAGTGATATCAACGTGATATCAACGTGGTGATAACAGAAATAAATATTTTTCTATTTCTGGAGCTATGGTGTGCCCACTTTGATTTTTTGGTCCAGCATGCAGTGTATCTTATTGATGGACATGAGTCTTCATGTATGAAGTTTTTGAGGGCAACAGTTTTTTCTGGCCTCTTGCAACATTTAAATTTTGCCACATGTATTATCTGTTGTAGGACTCTTTGTTTGGCTTAGTTTTAATGCCACAATGTTTGGACTGATTCTCATGTGGCAATAATCAATTTTATAATGTTACGGTGCTGCAGTGTTGACAAACAATAGGAATCTACAGTACCTAGTTTACACAGTTTTGTGTTTTAAAGAAACTAATCTATAAAAACTGTTGTTTTGTTTGTGTCTGTCGGGGTTGGATGTAATGTGTAAATGTAGCACCCATTCAAAAATTGTTTTAAAAAGAAATGTGAAAAACTCATTAATATTTACAGTTGCATTTTTTGTGTTTTGTAATTGTATTACAGAAAAATAATAATTTTACATTCCTTTGTGATTGTTATTTATTATTATTGGTAATATTGGTAAATATAAAGGTAGCAAAGCAATGAGACAACAAATAACCCAATGTTTAGGTAATATTTAATCCAGCAACACAGTTAACCTGACCCACTGGTTGGGTCAAATAAACAACCCAGCATTCTGGGTGAAATGGTTAAACCCAGCACTTGGGTCAAAATAACCCAGTGTGTGTTCTGTCCCATAGTTACTTGTCTCAGCCTCAGACGTCACGCCCACGGAACTTTGGTTGAACGTCTGATGCATATGGCACACTTATCTGGAAACACTTCAGGAATTTCAAAGTTGTCATCGGATTGGTTGAATTATACAGGATTTCCGGGAGACGTGTGTCTGGTTCTTTAACGTTCCGCCTGGAAACAAAGATGCTGTGACGCCAAACCCCCTCACGAAAGAAGAAAACTGTTGTGTTTATAACTGTGATGACGAGCGCTTATCAGGGTGAACTAAACGCTGGATTTTATTTTTATGGAAAATATTTAAAATTCATGGCATAGAATCTTTAAAATACGTCCGAGAGTTTTACACACCGGCCTGTTATTGTGGTGAAATTCCCACACCCCGAAACGTGAAGAAAAGAACTGTGATTGGTTGTTTGATATGTCAGTCAAACAGCCTCTTGGGCGGGCCTTGGCCAATGAAAGCTGCCATCTATTCCAGACCTTCAGCTATGCGGTCTGGCTATGCGACTACATAGTTACCTAGCGGCTAGGTTAAGGTTGGGTTATTTTTTAACCCAGCACTTTTTAGAGTGTACAAGACATCTTTTGCTTTATGGCAAGCTGTTCTAACATTTAATCTTTAAGCTACACTAGTATCTGTTTTCATGCTACTAATAGTTTTTTTAGATACTAGTATATTTTCCATTAAGTACACTCTAAAAAATGCTGGGTTATTTTCTTAACCCAAAAGCTGGGTTCAGCCCGTTGGGTCATGTTATTGGGTTGTTTTTAACATGTTGTAAGGGTAATACATATAATATTAATATGTAATTTAAAGAAATAGTTTAATTTAGCTCAAAGGGAATAATTTATGATTTTATAGGGATTTGAACAGAATCAGTGTTACGGCGATTCACTGAACGAGCCACATAACAAATTCTGCACTGGATATTAAAATCCAAATATAGTGAAAACACTATTAAACAGCATTGTAACTAGATCGGCAGATTAAGACATTAACTTATGAGCAGAAAACACAAGATACTTCTCTTTCAATATAAATCAGATTTTATTTATGTAAACCTAAGACATAAACTAATCTAACACATGAACACAAGCATTCACACATTCACACGTTGCAGAGAGAGAGAAAGCGAGGAACGGATGAGTTTAAGAGAATGAAAATGTGAAATCCCAAGTTTACAGCAATATGTTCAATTGCATAGACCTGAACAACCATCAATCACTTATTTAACCCTCGTTTTGAGTTTCTCAATGAGGCTAAGATTTATATTAACTGCACCTGATTCAGTTAGAACCTGGAGGTGTACTTGCTTGCTTTGCCTGTGTCACGGGGTTGTGTCGTCGTTGCAGACAGGGAGTTCCCCGAAGTGTCTGATGGGTTGAGAGTTCAGTAGTCTTTGAAGTGAGGTCTTGGGCGTTGGCTGAGGATGCGGAGTTGGTCTGGTCGAAGTTTGAAGCGAGTGCAGTCGGAGCTGGACTTTGTAGCAAACTTACATTAGAACACGAAACTCCACGGAAAGAAAAGAAACTAAAGTAAAAGAATAAAAATAAAAGGATGTGACGAGACTAAGTTGTTTTCCTTCTCATTATGGCACGTGGGCCAGAGCACGCTCAAAGAGCAGCACGCGGTGGCAAAAGAGAAGAGAGAGAGTAACTACGAGAGCATTTTTTACGAAGAAGAAAGAGTGACAAGAGAGCGCGGCAAGAGAGAGGGAGCAGAAAGCAGGACAAGAGTTTTAAACTCGGCTTTCAGACCGTCCCATCTGGATGTCTTGACCAATTAGATAGGCTATTATCTTAGCTAGGGGTGTTCTTTACATCATAAAACAGCTTGTTATCAGTCACATGGTCCGAATTTTACAGGCCCTTGCAAAGTATACTCTTGTCCATGATTTCTAATAACAAGACTATGAAGCATTTGACAAAGAATTGATTGGAAGAAACATTTAAAGCATGAATTTTCAAACTCATACATACTAAACATGCCTTTGAATCCTTCAGCTATTCAATAATGATTAAAAGACATACATATTATTTGATTAAAACATGATATGTAGGTTACATAAAAATGTCCTTTAAGGATAATTTTACGTACATATGAAAAAGAAAGTCTTTGTATAGTTCTATGGTGAACGAAGGCGTGTTCTTTAGAGAAAGGAATTCAAGTCTGTTTTGTCTTGTATGGGGGAAGACCCGCCCAAGAGAGTCTGTAGCTGGTGATTTCCTATCACAGGTTTACATGTGACGGCCATCTCTTTGAACATCAGTCTTGATTCCTTGCCCCAAATTTGACAGTCTCTTTCCTGAATTGGAACTATCAATAAGTGTTCTTTTGTCTCAATGTTGCAAGCTGTTTCGTGAAAGAGGCTTGTTGGTTAGATTGCTTGCTTCAAACTAGATTTATGACGTCCTGTTTCCTTAAGGCCTCTCTGCATTCCAGCTCCTCAGGTTTCAATGTTCTGATGCATCTTAAAATTGTCTGATTCAGTCTCTGATATCCTATAATGTTTACCCAGGTGCTGGGTAGTTTTCCTGTTACTAAGTTACAAGGTATCTATACAGTTGCGGCATCTCTCAGCTACGAGTGAAACGCGAGGTTGCGGTCTGAAGTTCGCAGTTTCTCCGGCGAACAGCAGGCCTTCTCATATTTCGGCGATACTCCGGCACAAGAATTAGCGCTATTTCAGTAAAAAGCGATTACAGAGAAAGGTTTAATACACATTAGGGGTGTCACCGACTAAGGATTTTCATCGTCGAATCAGAATTTTCGAATCTTGCCCATAGTCGACTGATAGTCGAATCATATGTTTGGGGGCGTGGCAAAATACATTACAGAGAGTCAAGTCAGACATTCGACGATCATAATTACTGATGTTAACACACACAGGGAAAATGTGTATTGGATGCCTCGCAGATACAAAAATAATGTTTTATGTTTTGATGAAAAGATAGCATTAAATGTAATTTGTTGCACGTTTTTTTTACAATAGTACTCTCGTTATAACGTTATGTATATGACAGAAGTTATTGTTTCTGTTTTGAGCTGCGTGCTGAAGATGACCAGTAGAATGAAGCATCTGATAGCAGGTTTTTAATCAATGGGATTTAACTCATAATTTATCAACATAACGTTAATATCACGACTTATATGCTATCTGCACAAAATGCCCCGAATGCATGAACGTGTCTGTGCGGCTCTGAAACACAACAACTAAACTCAAAAAATTCACAGTGTTTAATTATAATAGTGTTCTCATTTTAATGTTATGTAGATGACAGTCCCAGTCATAGTTATTAATATTCTGCATTGTTGTTTGTCCTGCCTACAATGAAGAGCTTTACTGTAGCCCAACTCAACCAAATGCATCTTATACTAGATAAATAATATATACACAATATATGTAAACTGGCTGAAATGTTTTGAAATCACTTGTACCTAGGGCTGGGCGATAATTGATTTTATCGGTTAACTCAAATGTATAGTTTGCGTCGACTTTTTTGAATGAAAATCGGTTTTCTCTTTAACATCCGTCGACGCTCGCCTCTAGCTCCCATAGCTCAGAATGGGCTCAGCCCTCCCCCTGCGTGTTTGCCATCATCCATGATAGACATCATGATGTTAAAGGCCTAACGTTACTTCGTTTTTGTACACGTAGGCTAGTGTATGCGTACAGTCGAATGCGCAGCCTTTCAAAGTATACTCCATTTGAAGTTGTATGCGATCGTATGCGCTCTAGAAAGCTTCGACCATGTTCAGTGTCTGCTCTATTTTTCCCTGTTAAGTCATGACTGATATAAAATATTTTTTAACTCTGTTAAACCAAAGCTGAGCTCTCTCATACCCTTTCACTCACAAGCGCTTGCAGTCTCAGCTATTTTGTTGTCCGTCTCTTTAGTTTCATTTTCCACTGTGAAACAATGGCCTGGAACAGTGTTGCCACCATGTGGAAAAACTGATTACTGCTAAATAACTTAAGTGCGCATGTGCATCCTGAGTGTACAAAGTATGCTCGTGATCCCCCCCGCAATTCGTTGCATCCCAATACCGTCTACGGAAAGAAAATTACGTGTACTACGGAACTCCTTAAAGGGAAGAAATACGAGATGGGAGGAAAATATATTTCAATACTTTCTCTCGCAGTTTTATCATCAAGTAATTGTATATAAAATTGCGGGCATCCGGGATTATGCCTGCATTGAAACTGCTTTTGAATGCACGATCGCTTTTTAGTTTCACTCTGACTTTCGAGATTCGCGATCGCACGTACTCTGTTTATACTATGGAGTGGCAGTACTTACCACACATTTTATAAGATCAGATGTTTGTCAGTGGTGCTGAGGATCTGCAAACCATTCGTCATCGTCGCGCCAAAAAACAACCAACTGATATTTAATTCTTAGTTAGTTAAACAATTAGTTTTGTTTGCACTTTATCAGAACTACCTCCTATCTACTGAATAGCAAGATGTTAAACTTGTGTTTAATTAAATCTTATCAAAAAGGGTCACATAATTTTATATTTTGTTACATTATGTTAAGTTACATTTTCACTTTTTACAATGGTAGGGCCTGCCATATTGTCTTTTTGTCTTGTTGTTTCTGATTGCATTTTAAACCCAAGGAGGAAATCCAGATCAAATTCCAGAAGGAAAAATCAAAACAAAATGTAGTTAAAACTTGTTTTGAACAATTTCTTTGTCATTGGCAGATTGATTTTAAGTAGGGGGGAAAACAATCAGGGATTTTTTTCTTAGGCCATATTGCCCAAAATCCAGTCTTTCACTCTGCCTGTGTAAATTTGAGTCTTGAATTTAAGATTTAAATCCCTGCCGCCAAAATAATCCTCTGTCGGTGACAGATTATGGAAAGTGAAATTTAAATCTATAGGGGTGGGGTTAAAATATTTATTTAAAGCTTCCTTCTTTTCAGATTCTTATTTACAGCATTATCTTAATAGGCTGTATATTAACTTATTGGGAGAAAACCGGTAGTTCTATGTGAAATAAGATATTTCAGCACCCCCATATAGCCAAAATGGCATGACACCCCGCAAATATTCGACTGCGAGATTGGGAGTTGAATCAGGCTCCTCCTATCGAAGCATTGAATCGTCGACTATTCGGGGTCACCCCTAATACACATATTAAAATGCCACTTTTGAATGTTACATTTTTATGTCTAAAGTGTACATAAGTGTGTGTACTAATATTCTAAACTCGGCTGTATTCACCTAAATAAATTCAATTTGTCTCGTATTTTGTCCATGTGTTCTTGCTTAATAATAAATTTTCATCTTTTTTATTATTGCTGTTGCCTCTAGTAATTATGTGTGTGTGTGTGTGTGTGTTTTAATTTCCAGTCCATTTTAAGCCAGCAATATAATACTTTTTAAACAGTAGATGACTTAAATAAAACAACCCAGCATGTTTGGTAAAATCGTTTAATAACCCAACCAGCTGGGTCAGAATAACCCAGCTACTAGTGCTTATTGTTAATCTACCAGTATCTTTTTAAAAGATAAAAAAGATACTAGTTAAAAGATTTTTTAAAAACTATCTTTTTATCTTTTATTTTAAAAGATAAAAAAGTACTAGTATCTTTGTAAAAGATACTAGTACTTATTAATTAGATACTATTTCTTATTAATTAGATACTAGTACTCATTCATTAGACACTAGTACTTATTTATTAGATACTCAAGATTCAAGATTTTTTTATTTGTCACATGCACAATTATACAGAGTATAACCAGCAGTGAAATGTAGGTCAGGTCGACTCCAAGGACAGTGCAATTGTAAAGTATACAAATATTAAGAAAAAGAAAAGTAGAAAAAAATTAAATAAAGATTAAAAATATTAATATAAATGTAAATGTAAATGTGCTGGTCAGTATGTTGTTGACTTAGATAATAATAAGAGGAATGTGCAAAACGTTGTACAGGGTATGTAAATAGCAGCAATATGAGGTAGAAAAAATTCTGAAGCTTATTGATATATTGATATTTACATGGAGTCATGTGATGTTATGACACAGCGTTAGAGTTTAGGAGCCTGATGGCCTGGGGGAAGAAGCTCCTCCTAAGTCTCTCAGTTTTTGCCATCAGGCTACGGAAGCGCTTACCAGATGGAAGCAAAGTGAATAGATGGTTACCAGGGTGATTAGAGTCCTTGATGATTTTAACAGCTCTACTTTTGCAGCGTTTGAGGTAGATGTCCTGCAGAGAGGGGAGAGCAGACCCTGAGATGCGCTCAGCTAAGCGTACAACTCTCTGTAGTGCTTTGCAGTCCTGATTGGAGCTGTTTCCATACCACACTGAGATGCACTGAGTCAATACACTTTCTATGGTCCCTGAATAGAAAGTTTTCAGGATTGCTGGTGAGACCCTGAATTTCCTCAGCTGTCGCAGATGGTACAGTCTTTGCCTGGCTTTCTTAACCTGTGTTTGGATGTGTGTAGTCCAAGTCAGGTTCTCAGAGATGTTTACACCGAGGTACTTGAAGTTGCTCACCCTCTCCACAGGGGTCCCACTGATCATAAGAGGAGTGTAGGGCTGCTGCTGTCTCTTCCTAAAGTCCATGATCAGCTCTTTAGTTTTGCTCACATTCAGAGAGAGACAGTTGTCCTGGCACCATGATGTGAGTCTCTCTACCTCATCCAAGTATGCGGTCTCATCGTTGTTGGAGATGAGGCCCAGAACCACAGTATCATCAGCGAATTTGACAATAGATGTGGAGCTGTGAGAGGACACGCAGTCATACGTGTAGAGAGAGTAGAGCAGGGGACTCAGGACACAGCCCTGTGGGGCTCCTACGTTGAGGGTGATGGAGTTTGAGGTGAACTGGCCAACTTTCACCACTTGAGGTCTGCCGGTGAGGAAGTCTTGAATCCAGTCACAGAGTGAGGAGTTTAGGCTGAGGTCAGTGAGTTTAGAAGCCAGCTTGATGGGGACTATAGTGTTGAAAGCTGAGCTATAGTCAATGAATAGCAGCCTTACATAATTCCCATTGTTGCTGTCCAAGTGTGTGAGGGAAGAGTGGAGGATGTGAGAGATGGCATCGTCAGTGGATCTATTTGGGCGATAGGCAAACTGAAGAGGGTCCAAAGTATCAGGTATGGAGGAGCAGATGTGGCTCTTTACAAGTCTCTCAAAAACCTTTGCAACTGGGCGATAGTCATTCAGGCAAGAGGGTTTATTGTTCTTTGGCACAGGGATAATGACAGATTTTTTAAATGCGGTGGGAACCACGGAGGTAGCAAGGGACTCATTAAAGATAGACGTGAACAAACCAGCGAGCTGATCAGCGCAGGACCTCAGAACACGGCCGGTTATCCCATCAGATCCGGTTGCTTTCCTGACGTTCACTTTCTTTTGCGCCCTCCGAACCTCATCCTCCGACACGGTGACTACAGGATCATCGCTGCTCTGCCTGCTGCTTCCTGACGCGCTGGTCGGCAGAGACGCGTCGCCGCCGTTGCAATCGAAGCGGCCAAAGAAGGTGTTTAACTCGTCGGCCAGCAACGGATCTGCTCTCACCTCTGCGGAGGATTTGTTTCCAAAGGCACAGATGGTCCTCAGTCCCTGCCACATCCGTCGAGAGTCATTGAGCTGGAAATGAGACTCAATTCTCTCTCTGTATCTGTGATTAGCGGCTCTTACTGCGCATCGGAGAGCATAGCACGATGCTTTGTACTCACTCATATTCCCGGTCAGAAGAGCCTCATTGTAAGCGGAAGTGCGTGTGTTAACCGCAGCACGGATTGATCTGTCCACCCACGGTTTCTGGTTGGAGAATGTCCTTATCGTTATTGTTTCTTTAGCTTGCTCGGTTAGCGTGTTTACAAAGCTTAATGCTACATCCGTGAACTCGCTGACGTCAGAAGAACTTGCCCGGAACATGTCCCAGTCAACGTCATCAAGACAAAGCCAAGCCGGTGTCCGCATGTGGTGGAATGTACACAGCAGTAACTATGATCGATGAAAACTCCCGGGGCAGATAAAATGGGCGGCAAATAATGGAAAGATGTTTGTTGATGTAGCCGCTGAGCACATCGTGAAGCTTAGACAAAGCCAAGCCGGTGTCCGCCTGTGGTGGAATGTACACAGCAGTAACTATGATCGATGAAAACTCCCGGGGCAGATAAAATGGGCGGCAAATAATGGAAAGATGTTCCAGATGAGGCGAGCAGGAACGCGACAGAATGGAGATATTCCTGGGATCACACCATTTCTTGTTAATCATGAAACACACTCCTCCACCCCTGGATTTACCGGCCTCTGCTGTTCTGTCCGTCCGAAACACAGAGAAGTTCTCACTTGGCATTACAGCAGTGTCCGGGACCGAGGACGAAAGCCACGTTTCTGACAAACAAAGGATGTTGCAGTCCCTTATGTCCCGTTGGAAACTAATCCTGGCTCTAAGATCGTCCATCTTATTTTCCAAGGATTGGACATTTGCGAGCAGAATGCTCGGGAGAGTAGGACAGTGAGCCTTTTTCCAGAGTCTATCTCGATTTCCAGCGCGTTTCCCGCGGTGTTTCTTGATCCGGCACCTCGGGGGGATATTGTTCAACTATCGTTCCGAAGAATCTCCAGAGCCCATGCTGGATTCCTGGTTAAAGTGTCCTGAAACAGGTTGGTGTAGCGGTTTCCAATGTCCAAAAGTGTTTCTATGTTGTAGGTGATCAGTGCCGACGTGGAATGTGTAAAAAGAGAAAGTAAAAGTAAGTCAAAAAGTAAGTTAAAGCAAAATCTCAGCGGAGCGGCCTGAATGGCGTCCGAACACAGCGGCGCCATTTTAGGTTTTTCACTAGTACTTACTTAACTAGATTCTAGTACTTATTCATTAGAAACAGTACTTAATTAATAAATAATAGTACCTTATTCATTAGATGCTAGTTCTTATTTATTAGATACTAGTACTTATTCATTAGATACTAGTACTCCTTTCAATAATGACTAGTAATTATTCTGTTATTACAAGTAACAAATTAAAATATTTTGTCATTGACTTCTATGGTGATCTGTACCACGGCGTTTTAGTGCCACGTTAAAAAATTTAAAAAATCTAAAATATAGAGATTAAAGTCATAATATTTCAAGAATAAAGTTGAATTTACGAGAATAAAGTCGAAATATTACGAGAATAAAGTTGAAATATTACGAGAATAAAGTCGAAATGTTTCGAGATTAAAGTCGAAATGTTTAGAGAATAAAGATTATAGTTATAATATTTTGAGATAGGCTATTCTAGCCTTTTGCGCATGCAAATGGCCCGGATTGGGAGCACCGGGAGATATTCCAAAGTCTCAGCTTTCAAAATATGTCAGTTTTATAGTGAAATACAAACAATATGTAGGCTATATTGCAATAATGTGTTTGTCAAGAGGCACGTGAGTCAGTCATCTTTCCGATTACAATAACGAACGACGTGAACATTATTTTCATTATAAATTAGGCTAAACTGTTTTTTTTTTCATGCCTTATAATGTTCCTTCACTTTTATATCTTGAGCCAAAACTCCATCGGTGACAGAATGGAGAAAAAAACCTTGGGAGAAGCCAGGCTCAGTCGGGGGGCCAGTTCTCCTCTGGCCAGGCAAACCAGCAGTATGTTCCAACTGCAGCAAAGTTAGATTGTAAGGGCTCAACTGGTTCCAGTGGTCTTTTCCTGATGGCTTTCTAGGTGACGGGGTCCTCACTGGGGATCTGTCTCTGGGGCTCATCTAGGTGTCCTGGTCTCCGCTGACGTTCAGGGCTGTAGAGGTCGTCTCTAGGTGCTGATCCACCATCTGATTTGGATACGGACTGGATCTGGTGACTGCAGTGACCATCTGGGCTGGATAAACTGGATCGGGTGGCTACGGTAACCTCGGAATAAGAAAGAAACAGACTAATAAACAGATGTCAATCTTCTTACGATTTAACAAGTGCATTGTGTGTTATGGGAAGTGTTCCCGGTTCCGGTTGACCTGATTAATGCAGCCTAACAATCCTTTAACGGATTTGAATATTAGAAGCGTATTAGTGTGTTATGTGTACGCCAGCCTAACGAGATGGGTCTTTAATCTAGATTTAAATTGACAGAGTGTGTCTGCCTCCCGAACAGTGTTAGGTAGATTGTTTCAGAGTTTGGGCGCTAAATGGAAAAAGGATCTGCCGCCCGCAGTTGATTTTGATATTCTAGGTACTATCAAATGGCAAGAGTTTTGAGAATGCAGCGGACGTGGAGGACTATAATGCGATAAGAGCTCGCTCAAGTACTGAGGAGCTAAACCATTCAGTGCTTTATAAGTAATTGACAAGATTTTAAAATGTATACAATGTTTAATAGGGAGTGTCACAATCCCCTCAGGAGAAGGGAAACGAGGAGGCGAGGAACTTCTTAAATGAACTCAGATCTTTATTTACCAAACTCAGGGATCACTGGACAGGGAATGATGATCAGACTGGACACAGATACAGGGAAACACAGGGCTTATGAAGGGTAGACTAAACTAGATAATTAACAACACAAGGCTGGGGACTAATTAACTGACGAAGACAAGAAATGAGGACAGGGACGAGAAGACCAAATATGGGCATGGAAACACAGGGAGCACATGGAAACACAAGACACAGCGAAACAAAGTCTGACAGGGAGCCAGTGCAGTGTTGACAGAACTGGGCTTATGTGGTCATACTTCCTGGTTCTAGTAAGAACTCTGCCGCATTTTGAACCATTTGTAGTTTGTTTATTAAGCGTGCAGAACAACCACCCAATAAAGCATTACAATAATCTAACCTTGAGGTCATAAACCCAAATGTCCGCGCTGCAAGAGCGCCCTCAAGAATCCGCGCTGCAAGAACGCCCTCAAGTATCCGCGCTGCAAGAGCGCCCCCAAATGTCCGCTCCTCCCGAGCGTCCTCAAGAGCCCGCTCCTCCAGAGCGCCCTCTAGAAACCGCTCCTCCAGAGCGCCCTCCAGTGTCCGCTCCTCCTGAGCACTCCATAGAGGCCGCTTCTCCTCCATTGTTCCCTGGAGGGAACTTCCCCAAGAAATGTTTTTGGGGGGGCTATATACCCCTGGCCTGCGTGGCCGGGCTGAAGGCAAAGGCCATGGAACGCCCTGTGCTACCTCGGCCAACCCAAAAAATAGTCCCTCCAGGGCCTCCCGTGTCTCCTGATCCGCCATGGCCTCCCAAGGCCCCTGATCCGCCCTGGAGGCTTCCCTGGTCTCCTCCCTGTCCTGGCCCGGCTCCAGCCTCCAGAGCGCCCACCCCCCCGCCCGTTATGTGTATGTTACAGTGCGGGACGCACCTTCCGGGAGGGGGGCGATATCTGTCACGGTTTAGTTTCTGTCTAGTTTCCCTTTTGTCCATATTTGTTTTTTCCTGTCATTAGTTAAGTATCAATCATTCTCATCACCTGTGTTGAATTAATTATCTTGTTTGTTCCTTTGTCCTGTTCCCTTTAAAGGTCCTCAGTTCTCCTCATGTCGCTGTCGTGTCTTAATGTTATGTAAAGTTAGGTATACGTTTGTTCTGAGATTGTTTTCTTGTATCCTGAAACTCTTATTTTATTAAAGATCTGTTTTTCTATTTACCCGCTGGTTCCTGCATTCCTTCGTGGAGCATACCGTTACATCGATTAACATTGCATTTTAAATATACTTTATTCTTATATATACATATAAAAACTCTGCATGTTATTCAGATTTTACATCTACAGCCAAAGCTGAATGTCTTTGTCCATATAAAGGATTTCCTGGAACATCATCAGTGAGTCTCACTTGTGGAGTTTCTGCGAGAGGGCACCCTCCGGCTACGAGTATGACTGAAAAAGAAATTACATAAATTGAGTACTCAGTATTGCTTACAAAACCCTATTTTGGGTAAAAATAGCAAAAAATAATATTACTTTAAGAACTTTGAGGTAAACATTTGCAAATCCTTAAGTTTTTTTTCTCCAGTGTAGAAAAGTGTTTTTTCTACAGTTTTTTTTTTCTTGCAGCTATATTTATTATTATATTTATTCTTAAATGCTCAGTTTTGTATATTATAGTGAAATAGTGTCATTACAAAAGTAATATTCCTTATTTTGTTTAATGTTTTTATTTTTAAATAATAACCATAATCATTATTAGTCATATTGATATATAAAAACATTTTTTGGCCAAAATGTTCAGCCCTACAAGTACAGCAAACCTGTTTTTTGTTTTGTTTTTCAAATAAAGAAAATGTTTGTCTGAAAACCATACGATTTTGATTTTGTGTTCACTGTATCAACGTCTGTAGAACCAGAGCTATATGATTTTTATTGTTTTGGCTGTAGGAAAAATAGGAAAATAATAGATAATAATAGGTGTCTTTTCTCCATACTGCTACCAGAGGTCACTCGTACAATGACCAACAAACACATTAGGCTACTATGTTTACAAAATTATAGTGTTTACATAACTGACAAATATACTTTTTCTATGTGCTTGTTTACAATTTATTGTTTCTTTTCTATGTGGTTTCCTCAAAAAAGTACATCTGTCTCTGTTTCCGTTTCCTGTCTAATCTCTTTCCTATATGTTGCTGGTTCATTGGTATTCAACATACTATTACCATACTGAGCAGAAATGCAAATTTAAAAAGTACTAGTAGGCCTATCTATTAAGTTCAGGATATATTTGGTCTAAAAAGTTACTAGTAACTAAAAAATAAGTACTAGTTCTATTTTTTCTTAACAAGAAGAGTATAATTAAATACTAATCACTATTGGAATAAGTACTAGTATCTAATAAATAAGAACTAGTATCAATTGAATAAGTACTATTAACTTTACAAAAGACACTAGTAGGCCTACCTAAAGAATAAACACTAGTATCTAAAGAATAAGCACTAATAGCTATAGAATAAGCACTACTAGCTAATGAATAAGTACTAGCTAATTAATAGAAAAGATAAAATAAGTAGTAGCATGAAAATAGTGCGACTTATTGGTTAAATGTTGATCAAGTTGGCGCCGCGTATGGCAGCCATTGTGCTTGGCTCTCCAGTTGTTTTTGTGTTTTTGTTAGTTTTTCCTGTTTTTTGTTTGTCTAACATGATCAGTTTCACCAAGGAAGAACTGCTGAACATTCGGCAGAACACTCCACAAAATCTCCAACCGGTTTTCGACAGCGCTCTTTAGATGCTTCAGGACGCGCAGACGGGGGAAGCGAGCTGGCGCACTCGTGAAGCTCAGATAGCGTGGATTTGGAATGCCGTTGCCTAGCATCCATCTGGCTAATCTCTGCTCTCTACCCAACAAAACGGACGAACTCCTTCTGCTTTCCCGGTTTAACAAGGACTTTTCAAACTCTGCTGCCCTGTGTTTCACGGAAACCTGGCTGAACGACACCATTCCAGACAGTGCGTTACATCTGCCTAATTTCACGCTGATCAGAGCAGATCGCGATACGGAATCAACGGGGAAATCGCGGGGCGGCGGGACATGCTTTTACATCATTGAGAGGTGGTGTACAGATGAAACTGTGCTAAAGGAGATGTGCTGTTCAGATCTAGAAACGCTCTTCATCAACTGTAAACCTTTCTACTCACCACGGGAGTTCTGCTCGTTCATTCTCGTGAGTGTCTACATTCCACCGCAAGCGCATGTGAGCACATCTTTACAGAAACTCGTTGATCTGATCACAGACACAGAACAACAACACCCGGACTCTGTTTTAATCATTCTCGGGGACTTTAATAAAGCAAATCTCTCCCGTGAACTGCCAAAATACAGACAGCATGTTACATGTCCCACCAGAGACAGTAATATATTGGATCACTGTTACACAGCAATAAAGGATGCATATCACTCTGTCCCACGAGCAGCTTTAGGACTCTCTGATCACTGTTTGGTTCATCTTATTCCAACCAACAGGCAGAAACTTAAATCTGTTAAATTTGTATTAAGGACTGTAAAGAGATGTACTAATGAGACAGAGCGGGTTTTACAAGCCTTTGAACCTGCTGATGATCTGGACGAGCTCACAGAGACTGTAACATCTTCATCAGTTCATCAGTTTCTGTGAGGATATGTGCATTCCTACCAGGACTCATCTAACTGATAACAACGACAAACCGTGGTTCACTGCAAAACTCAGACAGCTCCGTCAGGCCAAAGAAGATTCTTACAGGAATGGGGACAGGGTCTTGTGTAAACAGGCCAAATACACACTGGAAAAGGAGATCAGAGTGGCAAAGAGGAATTATTCCGATAAGTTAAGGATCCAATTCTCTTCCAGTGACACGGCTTCAGTGTGGAAAGGTCTGAAAGACATCACCAATTACAAGACACCATCCCCAGCACTGTGGAGAATCAACAACTGGCAGGCGATCTTAATGAGTTCTATTGTAGGTTTGAAAAAACACCATTCACATCTCCTGCAACCCCCCTCTCCCCCACACCTGAACTGCAAATAAGAGAAGATGACGTGCACCAGGTCTTCAAAAAGAACAAGAGAAGGAAGGCACCAGGCCCAGATGGTGTGACACCAGCGTGTCTGAAATCCTGTGCTGACCAGCTGGCCCCCATCTTCACACAGATCTTCAACAGATCAAGTCCACTCATGAAGTCCCCTCATGCTTCAAACACTCTACCATAATCCCCATCCCAAAGAAACCAAAGATTACAGGACTTAACGACTACAGACGTTGTGGCTGTAACATCTGTGGTCATGAAGTCATTTGAAAAACTGGTTTTGGCTTATCTGAAGGACATCACTGGACCCTTACTGGACCCCCTGCAGTTTGCCTAAAGAGCAAACAGGTCTGTGGATGATGCAGTCAACATGGGACTGCACTTCATCCTGCAGAATCTGGACAGACCAGGGATTTATATAAGGATCCTGTTTGTGGACTTCAGCTCCGCTTTTAACACCATCATCCCGGACACCCTTCAGAATAAACTGACACAGCTCTGACAGACAGGCAGCAGCTAGTGAGGCTGGGAAAATTCTCATCCAGCACCCGCACCATCAGCACTGGAGCTCCTCAGGGCTGCGTTCTCTCCCCACTGCTCTTCTCCCTCTACACCAACGACTGCACATCTAAAGACCCCTCTGTCAAGCTCCTGAAGTTTGCAGACAACACCACACTGATCGGCCTCATTCAGGACGGTGACAAGCCTGCTTACAGACAGGAGGAGCTGGCTGTCTGGTGCAGTCTTAACAACCTGGAGCTCAACTCGCTCAAAACTGTAGAGATGATCGTGGACTTCAGGAGAAACCCCCCTGCTCTCCCCCAGGTCTCCATCATGAACAGCACTGTGACTGCAGTGGAGTCATTCCGGTTCCTGGGCACCACAATTTCTCAGGACCTTAAGTGGGACATTCACATTGACTCTATTGTGAAAAAGGCTCAGCAGAGGTTATACTTCCTTCGCCAGCTGAGGAAGTTCAACCTGCCACAGGACTTGCTGAAACCGTTCTACTCTGCCATCATTTAATCCATCCTCTGCACTTCAATAACTGTCTGGTTCAGCTCAGCTACCAAATCACACCTCAGAAGACAACAGAGGGTAGTCTGGACTGCTGAGCGAATCATTGGTACAACCCTTCCCACTCTCCAAGAACTGTACTTATCCAGAGTGAGCAAAAGGGCTGGTAAAATCACTCTGGACCCCTCACATCCAGCACACTCCCTCTTTGAACAGTTACGGTCTGGTTGACGCTACAGAGATCTGAGCACCAGACATAGGAACAGATTCTTCCCTCAGGCAATCCATCTCATGAACACTTGAACTCTTAACAATAACCATGAAACACACAACACTATCATACTTTTTATTTTTATTTTACACACATACTTACATTTCAAATTTGCACCTAACATACCTGTACATACTGAATTGTCTATTTTGTATATTGTGTTTGTGCTATTGTGCTATTTTGCACATTGTCCATTTTTGTATATTTGTACATTATCTTATTTTTATTTTATTTTATATTTTACTATCTGTGTCCTGTACTGTTGTTGTCATTCTGTCGCACTGTGGAGGTACTGTCACTAAAACAAATTCCTCGTATATGCAAACATACCTAGCAATAAAGCTAATTCTGATTCTGATTCTGAAATGTTATGAACGCTTGCCATTTTTGCTTCAACATTTGCTACTCAAACTGGAAAAGTAGTTGAACAAATACAGGTGCATCTCAATAAATTAGAATGTCGTGAAACATTTAATTTCTTCTTGTAAGTTATTTCAAAAAGTGAAACTTTCATATATTTTAGATTCATTACATGTAAAGTAAAACATTTCAAAAGTTTTTTTGTTTTAATTTTGATGATTAGAGCTTACAGCTGATGAAAGTCAAAAATCAGTATCTCAAAATATTAGAATATTTACATTTGAGTTTCAATTAATGAGCATCCCTACAGTATAAATTCTGGGTATCTCTTGTTCTTTGAAACCACAATAATGGAGAAGACTGCTGACTTGGCAGTGATCCAGAAGACAAACATTGACGCCCTCCACAAAGAGGGTAAGTCACAGAGGGTGATTACTGAAAGGTGTGGCTGTTTACAGAGTGCTGTATCAAAGTATATTAAATGCAAAGTTGACTGGAAGGAAGAATTTGGGTAGGAAAAGGTGCACAAGCATCAGGGATGACTGCAAACTTGAGAATACTGTCAAGCAAAGCTGATTCAAACACTTGTGAGAGCTTCACAAGGAGTGGACTGAAGCTGGAGTCAGTGCATCAAGAGTCACCACACTCAGACGTCTTCAGGAAAAGGGCTACCAAGCCACTTCTGAACCAGAGACAACGTCAAAAGCATCTTCCCTGGGCTGTGGAGAAAATAACTGGACTGTTGCTCAGTGGTCCAAAGTCCTCTTTTCAGATGAAAGTAAATTGTGCATTTCATTTGGACATCAAGGTCCCAGAGTCTGGAAGAAGAGTGGAGAGGCACAGAATTCATTTTGCTTGAAGTCCAGTGTGAAGTTTCCACAGTCTGTGATGATTTGAGCTGCCTTGTCATCTGCTGGTGTTGGTCCAATGTGATTTCTGAAGTCCACAGTCAACCCAGCCATCTACCAGGAAATTTTAGAGCACTTCATGCTTCCTTCTGCTGACAAGCTTTATGGAGATGCTGATTTCATTTTCCAGCAGGACTTGGCTCCTGCCCACACTGCCAAAGGTACCAAAAGCTAGTTCAATGACCATGGTGTTTCTGTGCTTGATTGGTCAGCAAACTCGCCTGACCTGAACCCCATAGAGAATCTATGGGGTTCTATGGGGTTGATTTGTAATGAGGTTAATGCATGTTATGTCACATAACATGCATTAACCTCATTACAAATCAACCTAGAATAACCTAGAAATCTAGAAATAACATTTAGAATTTTTGTCAAGTATATCATTTTTATTTGTACACGGATTTACATCTACTGTCGCCTCAAGAGGATGGAGGTCATATGATAAAAACGTCATAACTGTACCAAATTTGTAAGTGGTTAAACTGACAGGGTTGACTGATCTTGTTTTACAACCAACCTGACTTTCCTACTCTAGTGATTTAAATAGATGTCGTGATGAATGTGAGAGGTAGACATAGTCCATTTGAAATGTTTTGAAAAAATAAACAAATAAAATAAAATAAAATCTTTAAAATCTAATTTCTTACTTTCATAGGCACAAGTATGGGTCTGTGAAGCTTTAAGGTATCTGCCATTTTCCCTATGTCTTCAGTTTTGTTTTAGTCAGAAGGTGACAGTGCTGACCTCAGTATGACAGTCAAGGCTTAGTTTCCCCTTCATCTTCTGCTAGTGGAAGCTTCAATGCTGAAGACTAAAAATACAATAGATGCCTATAAACTATTACCTATTAAAAGGGATGTCATGCACTCATGAATTTTGAGAGCGCACGTGGGGGGGTGGGGGTCATGCTTGTCATGTGACACACAGCAGCCACAATAGGACTGTCTAACTGATAGGCTTATGTTTTATTTATTTTTTTCCTTTTAATTCGAAATATTTCCAAACTTGTTAACTATATCAGGAAATATCTCGATTCTCAAATATGAGTAAGTAAATGCGTTTTGAACCTTTAATAGTGTAATCTATTAATTAGCACATATAAACTGAGCTTCACCAAAAGATTACGAGCTGGCTTATCTTTATCCGGAAGTTCTAAATAGTGCTCCATTCATATGGTCAATTTTCTTGCAGAACAATGGCCCCTATCACACTTCAAAACGGTTGAAGTGGTTCCTTGAAGTTAAGAACTTTACAAAACTAAGAACCCGAGACTGAGAACTAAATTTAAAATCTTTGGAAAATCCTTGGTGACAACAAACCCATTACAGTTACCAAACTATGGAAGAGACTGGAAGAAGAGTGGACCAAGATCACACCAGCAGAGTGTTAGAAACTAGTGATATACTGCAGCCGCAGATGTGCTGAAGCCAGCTGTAACACTCCAAAATTTTACTTACTTTACTTCTTTCACACGACAGTAGTTACTGTTCTCTAATTATTTTGTGAACAATTTTTTTATTTTTTATTTAAAAGGCAAACTCAAGTACATGAAAAGAAACAAAACAAAGCAAAGCAAAAAAAATACATACATGAATACAAAAACAACAATGGTCTGCATGATAGTACGAGGAGAAAATCTGTCCAGAATCTGTCCAGAAATGGGAAGGGACGTCACGGGCGAGGTGACGTAATGACCAGCTCGTATAAAAGCATCAGCTTTTTGTCATTCAGCTAAGGGCTCTGTGTCTTGTGAGTCATATTTACCGCTGTCTGTCTGTGAATGATGTCCAAACGTGGTTGCAAAACCAAGTATGGGAGAGAGAGTGAGGCGCAATACAGGCTGTGTGTTCCTCCGTGCAAACGCTATTTGTGTGCGGAGGACACACACAGCCTGTGTGTGCTTTGCTTGGGAGCGAGGCACGCGGCGGCAGCCCTCGAGGGGGCTGACTGTCCGCACTGCGAGGGTTTTCCTCTGCGTGTGCTTCGCTCCCGAAAGGCTCTTTTCTCCGGAGAAGGGTCTTTCATTAGCGCTCCCCGCGGCGCTGGCCCCGCTTCCGCTGAGGCGGAGCGTAGGCGGCGTTCGTGGGGTTTGCAACGGGATCTGGCAGAAGGATCGGAGACGAGCGAGTCTCTTTCTCTGTCCTCACCTGCCGGATCCCGCGACCACTCCCCGAGTCCGGAAGCACGACTGGAGGTTTCTTCCCCTCGGGCAGCGGCCGCGGCGCTTCTCTTGTCTTCCTCTGAGGAGGTTGACATGGGAAGCGCCGAACGTGTCGCACCCCCTCTTTCACCCCAGTATGAGGAGCTTGTGGAGGTGATCACTCGTGCTGTAGCCAAGCTCTGTATTGACTGGCCGGCCGAGCGTTCGGTTGAACCGCAGAGAGGCAAACTAGAGGAGCGTTTCCTGCGGTTCCAGATCTCACCTCCACACCGGAGCCTGCCGTTTTTTCCCGACCTCCACACTGAGGTGTCGAGGTCGTGGGGAAAACCCTTCTCGGCCCGCCTCTTCGCCCCCTCACCTGGTTATTGCGGCAGTGTGATGGGGATGAGGGAGCGTGGCTACGGGGCCATGCCGTGTGTGGAGCAGACGCTTGCGAGCTATCTGTCTCCTGACGCGGCATCCTCCCTGAAGGCTCCGACCATGCCCACCAAGCCGCTGCGTACATCATCGGCGCTGGTGGGCAAGGGGTACGCGGCAGCAGGTCTGGTTGGTTCATACCAGGCGGACCTGCTCAAAGATCTGGACGAGGGCGAGGGAATTTCTGCGGAGGACGTTCGCGAACTCCGCAGAACCGCTGATTTGTCTCTCCGCGCCACCAAGGAGACCGCCCGTGCCATTGGGCGGTCTATGGCAGCCCTGGTGGCGGCGGAGAGGCACTTGTGGTTGACCCTGTCCGACATTAAAGAACGTGACAGGGTCTTCCTCTTGGACGCCCCGCTGTCGCCTGCTGGCCTGTTTGGTGATGCTGTTGACTCGGTTGTCAGCAGACACCAGGAGGCCAGGAGGCAGGCGGCGGCATTCCAGCGGTTTCTCCCTCGCCACGCTCCAGTTCTCGGGGCTGCTGGGCGAGAGCAGCCCCTGCCGCGTGCTGGCTCCTCACATAGGGAGGCGCAGAAGGAGAGCGTGGCCACCCGTGCGCCTCCTCATAAGTGGGGTAGAAAGAAGGGTGCGCGGCCAGGGACCTCTCAGCCTAAGCAGGATCTGAGGACCATGCTTCAGGCGAGGAGGTCTTCGGCCAAGAGGCCCTGATGGTGGTGTACCAGGGCCTATGAGGGTAGCCCCCGCTGGGGTAGAGCGACGGTCGCTGCAATACACAGCGATCGCCGCCCTCCAGTGCCCTCAGGAGATCGTTCTGCCAACCCTGTCACCTACGGTGCTTCAGGGCGCAGCGGTCTCCAGCGAGCGCGTGTCTCAGTTTCTTCCGCCCGGGACCGTAGCGGAGCTGAGGTGCTCGCCACCCCTTCGGGGGTCTCTGGAGCCGCTAGTTTGGTTGTTCCTGCCGGTTCGCCGCTTCAGGGCACCAAACTAGCCGCTCTGATTACACCAGAGGCCAGTCTCGAGAGACTGGTTCCCTTAGTAGACTATTTCGCAGCGTGGAAACTTCTGCCAAATGTGTCTCGATGGGTCCTGCGCACTGTAGAAAGAGGCTACAGAATACAATTTGGTTCTCGTCCGCCTCAATTTCACGGGGTGATTTCCACGTCAGTGGGCCCCAAGCAGGCTCTGGTAATGGAACAGGAGGTACATACTCTCTTAAGGAAGGAGGCCATCGAGGTGGTTCCTCCTCTCTCGAGAGAGTCCGGGTTCTACAGCCGGTACTTCATAGTTCCAAAGAAGGATGGAGGGTTGCATCCCATTTTAGATCTGAGGCATCTGAACCGCTCAGTCAGCAGACTGAAGTTCAAGATGCTCACGCTCAGGCAGGTCGCGTCTCAAATCAAGTCCGAGGACTGGTTTGTCGCGATCGATCTGAAGGACGCATACTTCCACGTCTCCATTCTTCCCTCTCACAGGAGGTCCCTGAGGTTTGCTTTCGGGGGCGAAGCTTACCAGTATCGGGTACTTCCTTTCGGCCTAGCACTCTCACCCCGCACTTTCACGAAGTGTGTGGACGCCGCGTTAGCTCCGCTGAGACTGCGGGGTGTCTGCATACTCAATTACATTGACGATTGGTTGATTCTCGCTCGGTCAGAGCGGAGGGCGGTTCAGCATCGAGGTGCTGTTCTCGCCCACATGAAAGTGTTGGGGTTAAGACTAAACGCCAAGAAAAGTGTTCTTTCTCCAATACAGAGAACCCCTTATCTGGGGATGGTGTGGGATTCGACCACGATTCAGGCACGTATGTCCCCTGCTCGGATCGAGTCGATCCTCACAGAAGTCGAGAGAGTGAGAGAAGGCCAGTCACTCACTGTAAAGCAGTTTCAGAGACTGCTGGGTCTGATGGCGGCTGCGTCCAACGTTTTACCTATTGGCCTGCTGTACATGAGACCCCTACAGTGGTGGCTCAAGACCAAGGGGTTCTCCCCGAGGGGAAACCCGCTTCGCATGATCAGGGTCACGTGGCGGTGCCTACGTGCCTTGGACATGTGGAGACAACCTTGGTTCTTGTCCCAGGGCCTGGTGTTGGGAGCTCCTTGTCGCCGCATAACGCTAGCGACGGACGCATCCCTCACCGGTTGGGGAGCGGTCATGAGTGGCCACCCTGCCCACGGTCGGTGGAGAGGTCGTCATCTCGCCTGGCACATCAACAGGCTCGAGATGTTGGCCGTGTTTCAGGCTTTGAAACACTTTCTCCTAGACCTGAGAGGTCACCATGTGTTAGTTCGCACCGACAACACATCAGTGGTCTCCTACATCAACCACCAAGGAGGTCTGCGGTCGCGCCCCCTGTACAGGTTGGCACACCAGATCCTTGTGTGGGCCCAGGGCAAACTCCTCTCATTGAGAGCTGTTTACATCCCTAGGCATCTCAATGTGGGAGCAGACACCCTGTCGAGGCAAGGGCTGTTATCCGGGGAATGGATGCTTCACACCGAGGTGGTGGAGCAGATCTGGAGAGTATTTGGCCAGGCTCAGGTGGACCTCTTCGCTACTCAGGAGACAGCGCAATGTCCCCTCTGGTACTCTCTACGTCGTCCAGCTTCCCTGGGGCTGGATGCCATGGTACAGACGTGGCCGAGGCTGCGTCTGTACGCCTTTCCCCCGATCGCTCTGCTCCCCGGAGTTCTGGAGAGAGTGCGCCGGGACGGACACCGGCTGCTATTGGTAGCCCCGTTCTGGTCGGGCCGAGTATGGTTCTCGGACCTGATTTTCCTCCTCGACGGCTCCCCTTGGGAGATTCCAGTCAGGAGGGTTCTCCTCTCACAGGCAGGAGGCACCCTTGTGCACCCCTGCCCGGAGTTGTGGAAGCTGTGGGTGTGGCCCCTGAGGGGGCACAGCTGATAGCTTCCGGTCTCTCAACCGAGGTTGTGGAGACCATTCTCCAGTCCAGAGCTCCCTCTACGAGGAAACTGTACGCCCTGAAGTGGAGACTCTTCACTTCATGGTGCGGAGATCGCCAGCTCGACCCAGTTAACTGCCCAGTAGGTACAGTGCTGGAGTTCCTGCAGGCTCGACTCTCCGCAAGGTTAGCCCACTCCACCTTGAAGGTCTATGTGGCGGCAATTTCTGCTTACCACACCCCTATGGGTGGATCGACAGTGGGCGCACAACCCCTAGTTGCACGTTTCCTCCGTGGTGCACTGAGGCTAAGGCCTCCGGTAAGGTCCCGGGTCCCACCTTGGGACTTGGCTGTGGTACTGAACGCTCTCTGTAGGCCTCCCTTCGAGCCTATCGAGGAGATTTCAGATCGCCATCGCTCTCTGAAGACCGTGTTTCTTCTGGCGATGGCATCTCTCAAGAGAGTGGGGGACCTGCAGGCCCTTTCAGTGGCCCCTACCCATTTGGACTTTGCGCCTGGCATGGCCAAAGTTTTTCTATACCCTCGGGCAGGGTATGTCCCCAAGGTTCTTTCTGTCACACCACAGCCTGTCGTACTGCAGGCCCTTAGTCCTCCTCCCTTTCGGGAGCCTGACCAGCTGAAGCTAAACCGTATGTGTCCAGTGCGAGCACTGGACGCGTACGTCCACAGAGCTGCCATGTGGAGAAGGACGGACCAGTTGCTAGTGTGCTACGGTCCTCCTAAGAGGGGTCTGCCTGCTTCCAAGCAGACCCTCAGTCGGTGGATTGTGGATGCCATTCACATGGCTTATGAGTCCTCTGACCTCCCCTCACCGATGGGAGTCAGGGCTCATTCCACTAGGAGTGTGGCGGCCTCCAAGGCCTTTCTCGCAGGTGTCCCTATTCAGGACATCTGCAACGCTGCGGGTTGGTCCACGCCTCTGACCTTCGTCAGGTTCTATGGCCTGGACATGCGAGTCACTCCAGGTTCTTCCGTTCTCTTGCCCTAGCTGTGCGCCTTTTTTGGACACACAGGGCAGGGGTGCGGAAGTCTGGAGCCGTTGGTATCTCGTTCCCCAAAGCATCGTCGACGCAGCTCGAGTTCCTGAAGAGGAACGTCTTAGGTTACTTGTGTAACCCTAGTTCCTTGAGGGAACGAGACGCTGCGTCACGGAGCCACACTTCCGGCATCCCTGCCAGCGCTTGCTTCATTCTAGAAGCTGATGCCGCACATGCTTTTATACCAGCTGGTCATTACGTCACCTCGCCCGTGACGTCCCTTCTCATTTCTGAACAAATTTGATTGGTATTCAGAGCCGGTTACGCTGTGGGCATTCCCCAAAGCGTCGTCGACGTAGCGTCTCGTTCCCTCGAGGAACTAGGGTTACACAAGTAACCTAAGACGTGTTATTGTCAGTCGCAGCAAAAGAGATCACCTCGTAATATTTGTTATTGCATCTATGAACATCATCCATCCACAAATGAGCTTTCTGGATCAAAGCAATGTCAACCTTTTTTCGTTGCAGTAGTTGTAAAGAACTTGTACGTTTATGGGGACCATTTAAACCATTGACATTCCAACTTATTATATTCATTTCAGTCATTACTATCAAACAAATAAGTGAACTGAACAAATGAGAGAAAGTTGTACCACTGCAAATTAATTAACTCGAGTCTGCCTTTAAAAATCCATTAACATAATGCCGCCCTCCCGTCTTAATCAGTGACAGTAACATGACAGCCAGTACCATTCTTTAGAACACTGCCATTAGCCCTATTATAAGAGAACAGAATAACTTAGAATTCACACAAGTGATAAAGTAGGGTTAAAAAAAGAAAAAAAAAGAGTATGTGTACTTTCCATAACGAGGAAACAAACATAAATAATTGTATCATGTACATTGAAAACTGTACATTAGTGATACCAAGTTTCCTAGCTTACATGAAGAACTGCCAGTAGCCGATTGTCACATGAAGTTCTAGATCAGTTAATCAGATGTCGAGTCATTCGGTATTATCAAACCCACATCCATCCCAGGAGAATGAGGAGTGGGAATGGAGCTCAGGAATTGACGCGCTTCATCCGGTGAGTGCATTAGTTTGGTCTCGCCGTGTTTCATGACGATCTTCAGAGTAGCTGGATACTGAAGAAAGGTCTGCAGACCTGCCTCTTTCCATTCCTTCCGTATTGCACTGAAGGAGCTCCGCTTCTTTACCGTCGTGGGAGAGAATTCGGGGAAGAAGCTTAACATTGCACCGTCACCCACTTCTTGCTTCATTAAGAATCAAATACATGTCGTTGTAGCTTAATAGTTTGAAGAGAAACACTTGCGGTTTGGAGTGATCCGTTGAAGCTCTGGAGTAAACTCGATGCGTGCGTTCGATCTCGATATCTCTGCCCGCAAGTGATGGGATCCAAATCGGCAGTGACCGTTTCAGAAAGCCAGTCGGGTCATCCTTCTCGGCCCCTTCAAGTAGTCCCAGCAGGTGGAGATTACTGCATCTGCTGCGGTCACCTGCTGCTTGAGGGCATCTAGATGGCCAGTGTGTTCGCCGATTACTTTTTTCTGTTCCCCGATTAAAAAGTCAACTTTAGAGCATATATTCTGGATTGTAGTCATCTGAGAGGTGAATTCGGTGTGCATTGCTGCTAATTCAGCCTTCAAAATGTCCTCAAATCGCTTTATAGTGACCGCCATATTGTCTTCAATGTCGGCTCCGCCCGCCGCAGCTGCTGGTTTTGTTTTCTTCTTAATTGGCGAGGATGATGGTAAAAGATAAGTTAGTTTCCAACTGTGTGACATCTCCAGACCAACGACAAACAAAAAAACTACCCCAAATGTAAAAAAAGAAGACGAAAGACAGTAATATACATGGAGCTCAGCTAATGTGCAACTTGGCTCATGAAAGCATCACGTGATCCCCCCAATGTTCTCTAATTCTGATTTGTTTTCCACAAAATTTTTTTTTTGTTGAAATGCCTCAGCTATTTTGTCAAACATATTATATATTATATACTATAACAGTAGTATACCTACAGTTAATATTCCTTCAAATTTTGAAGATTAACAATATTTTTTTTAAAATCAAGTATTTATAGATTGTTCTCTAATTTTGATCCCCACTGTAAATTATTTCACACATAATCATTATGTATATGTATTCAGTAATGCTATGGGGTAAAACATTATGTATTTTTTCCTCAAAATACTGACAAATTATGTAAAAAGTTTTGCACACATGATCATTGGGTCTAGGTATTCAGTAAATAAGTGTTACATTTAAATGGCAGTGTTTCCGAAATGGGGGGTGGCTGCTTGGGGTCGGTGGTTTGCAGAACTACATTTGAATATTAGAAACATATAGTTCAATGGGAGATTTTGTAGCCTATGTATTTTTTAAACTATGAATAATTGATCTTTAGAATGTAGACCATGATTCTCCCACAATTCTGTAAATAAAATATTAGACAAACCAAACAAAATATGTAATTTACTTGAGTTTCTGGCAAAAATATTTAATGTTATATGTATAATATTTATTAATTTAAATGAATTCATTGTGTAAAAATAAATAAATGAAGACTTGTTTCCTCCAGAGTTTATTAAATAATCTCTTGAGTGAATGATTCAGACATCAAATACAATTTAAGAGTCACTGTTCGCCACCTACTGGCATAATGTAACATATACAATCTGAAGCATATCATTAGTTCCAAAGGCCAATTACTCATTTTGATCAGAGTCTATACCCGGATTATAAACTTTTATCCCAATACTTTCGTTATTATTTAATGTTTGCAACACAGAAATGTAGCCTGCTGTGTAGACTGTTTGTTTCAAACATAAAGCTTACACAAAGAGGACTTCTCTCTCTGATCAGAAACTGCATGACAAAAGAGAAATATCACTTATGTATTAAATTACATTTTATTAACTCAGAATATTAAAAACCTGCAATAATTAAATGTTAATAAGAGAAATATCCCTTATGTATTAAATTCCAGTTTATTAACCAGTGCTAAGTGATATTTCTCTTATTAACATATTTAATTATTGCAGGTTTTTAATATTCTGAGTTTGCATTTGACCGTTTTTATTTATTTTGAGGAATAATGAATATGTTTTTGTGAAAGTGAGATGAGTAAATACATGTTCACATTTAGTCTAGAGATAGAAATGTAATGTTTACAAAATGCACACAATGCCTCGACTTCCTCCAATTTCTCTCAACATGGCAACACGAGAGCTGTCAGTCAAGACATTAGAAACAAAGTAACTGGAGTTACATATTTAAAAAGTAACTAAGATATTTCCTTCTAAATTAAAAAAGCAATGCATTACTTAACTAGTAACTTGAAAAAAGTAATCTGATTATGTAACTCATGTTTTATCATTATAGGATTGTTGTGTACACACTACCAAGACACATTTCAGTTCAAACAACAAGTAAAAGTGATTTTTGCATCTGATGATACCTTTAATGTGTAAGCAATTTTAATGTGTAAATAATAACTGTGAAGAATGCACCCTCTGGAGGCTCTAGGGCAGGGCTTACCAGGGTTATATCCCTATCAGAAATGTGGGAAACACTTATTTTAACAGTCATTGTTTCTCAAAACTTGCAACTACATGTCAGCAACCAGTCATTAGATTATTTGCAAACTGCTTCCTTAATATCTGCTAAAAGAAGAAATGCATGTTCAGTTTACAATACTGAACATGCATTTCTGTTTACAGTACTTACTTACAGTAAATATATGCTGAATATGCAAGTCGAGCCACCTTTATTTCTATAACACTTTATACAGTGCAGATGGTTTCAAAGCAGTAGCAACAAATTCAAATTCTGCTGTAAAGCAGCTCTAAAAAGCCTATATTGTCATTATACAGCTCAAATCAGTTTAATGTTGATTCAGTTCAGTTCAATAACTGCAAAGTTCATCAATTGTGCATGTGCACTGCATACAGTGTATGTACGAGTGGTATGACAATGACAAACGAGTGGTATGACAATGACAAACGAGTGGTATGACTCCTGTGCACTCAATGGCACAATAAACAAGCATAAGACACAAGTAGTGTTTTACATTTGTCATATACGTAGGTAGTTTGCTGTGTATATATGGCTAATTTTTTATGTTTGTGTATAGATTTACTATGCAAAAACAATATTTATAAGTGTTAAAATAATCTTGAAAAAAAAGTATTTGCTTTTGCAAGAGATGTATAATGATTTGCATGTTGCATGCATGTTTTAAGGTTGTGTGTAGTGTTTAGAGGAAAGGAGCCACAGTTTTAGAAATTGTGTAAGCAATAAAAAACTGTATTTACCCAAACGTATTTATCTTTAATTTATAATTTTTCCTAGACTTCTCCTGTTGGATATGGAAAAAGTGTTACATACAAAACACAAATGATCAAGTAAAAACACTATTTTCGAAATACTGCATTTTAGAAATGTTGGAAATGACCATTTGTTTTGTTACTGTATTGCATTTGTGTGTTTATGTATATCTGAGGTTTACATTAATGTAACAATCTTTTACAACCAGCTATAGCGTAACACTGAAATATAGGCTTAACCTACTATAGAATATTCATAGTGTTTTGTGTTGAGTTCAGCAATGTGTTGTTGTTTGTTAGACAGTGTGTCATTTTGATAGATAGATAGATAGATAGATAGATAGATAGATAGATAGATAGATAGATAGATAGATAGATAGATAGATAGATAGATAGATAGATAGATAGATAGGGGGGAAGTCGTGGCCTAATGGTTAGAGAGTCGGACTCGTAATCCAAAGGTTGCGGGTTCAAGTCTCGGGCCGGGACTGCAGGGATTGCAGGTGGGGGGAGTGAATGTCCAGCGCTCTCTCCACCCTCAATACCACGACTGAGGCGCCCTTGAGCAAGGCACCGAAGCCCCAACTGCTCCCTGGGCGCCGCAGCATAAATGGCTGCCCACTGCTCTGGGTGTGTGTGTGTTCTCTGCTGTGTGTGTGCACGTTGGATGGGTTAAATGCAGAGCACGAATTCCGAGTATGGGTCAGTATGTCACTTCACTTCACTAGATAGATAGATAGATAGACAGACACTATGGGGGAAAACTCTTTTTTTCCAATGACTGAAACCTTTTCAGTAATGCAGTGTAACACGGCATTATTGAAAGCTGCACGAGCCTATGGCGACGAAGCCCTCCAGAGCCCGCCAGAATGGACGGGGCCATCTGGCTTTATAAGCGGGCATTTTGCCATAGTCAGGTTGTCAGGTTACTTCGATTAATGTGACGATTGAGTCGTGCAGCTAAATAGCATGGCCAGTACTCATTCCCGGATCTCAGGGAACTGAAGTTACGTTAGTAACCGAGTACGTTCCCTATCGATACTTCACTCGTACTACGTCTGCTAAGACGCTATAGGGGAACCAGTACCATCCCGCCGTGCTATGCTAGAGGAACGAGTAATACTTGAACTTGCCTTAAGCACCAAAAGGGGCCCAGAAAGACCAAGGATAGCGCAGGGAATCCCCACAGGAGGCAACAGGGCCAAAGTCACAGAGGTCAGCCCGGCCTTGAGTAATTGTCCCAAGATAATTTTGTACAGTCTCAGAACTCAAGGCCAAAAGTGTAAAATGAGAAGGCAAACACCAAAATACTGGTTTGTCATATGACTAGAGTGAGCCCATCTATGCAGAAAGGACCCTGGCCTCTAAGGCCAGGACGTCCAGATTATAAAACCTGGCAAATGTGGACGGTGAGGCCCAGTCAGCCGCTGCACAAATCTCTGCAATGGACCAAGCCTCTATTTGAGTGGGCGCTTACTCCCCTGGGGCATTGCAGGCCTAAAGAAGAGTATGCTAGTGTAATAAAGTCAATTATCAATTTGGAAAGTCTCTGCTTCGTGACCATAGACCCCTTGGTGTGGCCGCCGAAGCATACAAAGAGCTGTTCCGACTGCCTGAAAGGGGCGGAACGCTCAATATGAACTCTCAACGCCCTGACGAGGCAGAGTAAATTCAACTCTTGGTCTTGCTATGAAGCAGGAAGTGCCGATAGAGTTATTACCTACGCTCTGAACGAAGTCGAGAGCACTTTAGGTGTGTAACCATGCCTTGGCTTCAGGATGACATTAGAGTTGCTGGGCCCGAATTCAAGCAGCTCCTTCGAAAAATAAGTTGGGCAATGAGAGTTGTCTTCTGAGGCACTGCCCTGCCGAAGAGCTCCCAGATTCTTTGAACTGTTTGTGGGTGGAGCATCAACACATCTGAGAGGACATTGCACCAAGATAGCATGTCTGCTCCTCGGTTCAACCTGCCCAGCACATGCACTGCTCTCAGCATTCCAAGAAGTGCTCTACCAGAATAAAGAGGCACTTCGAGGAGAGACCACCCTGGTGATTTATATACACCATCCTCATGCTGTCCAAGCGGACTAAAATGTTGTATTCCCTTAGGTCCAGCAGAAAGGTGTGAAGGCCCAAACATACTGCCAGCATTTACAGGCTGTAGAAGCCTGACTCGCTCTGAGCTGACGGAACCGTCTCTACAGCTCCTTTTGCCAGTGAAGTCATCACCTCGAAGTGCAGGACATGAGCGTCTGTGCTCTGCACTAAGGTGGGGAACATGCTGCAGAATCGCGGGGGTCTTCGAGTGAACTGAAGTGAGTAGCCTCTTTTTGATAATGCTATGCTTTATTTTTCTCGGTATAACAGGGATCGGTTGTGTGGGCGCTATTTCAACAGGCCCAGTGTTCACAAACACATTGCCATCGGCACCCGGAACTGAATGGGGTGCTTGGAGGCACATGTAGTAAATCAGCTCAAAAGGGGAATATTAATAATTAATCATAACTCGTTATAGTTAATTATAATATTTGGATAAATTAATAGAATTAGCTTGATAAAGCAGAATTTACAGTGCAATCAATTGACCAGGTTGTCTAGCGAATGCTAAGTATTGATTATTTATGAATTCAAAGAAATCTGAATTTCCAGGGTAAGGGAAACACCCTTTTTAAGGTACAGTACTCAGAGCATGTAACAAGATCAAAATCATTAAATTAACTTTGTTGCAAGCAGGGAATCAGAAACAAATACTCATGTATTGTGCACAAAGTTTTATTATATGTGTGTGTGTGTGTGTGTGTGTGTGTTTGTTTAGTTATGCGTTTGTGATTTAGTTAATAAAACTCTGTGCACAATACATATATATATATATATTGTGACGAGTCGGCTGCCTCCCCCCTGTCCATCATCACCACCCCGTCCCGTATTCGCCGCCCTTCACCAGGCTCCCGACGGGAGTGGGTGTGTGAGAGAGGAGGGGCGCTGAACACCTAGGGCTGGCGGCGTGTGATGAGGCGTACCTGATGTGAATAGAGCCTCATCACCGCCGCTGTTTAAACGCCGAGCGCGCCTCTCCTCGGGAGACCGGTCTCTACCCCGTGCATGCACGCTGGTGTCCTCGTGGGTCCAGGAAGGGACCGTCGAGGAGGACTGCCGCACCCGTTAGGCGGCTGACGGGCCAGGATGCCGGCCGTCAAATCCCCCAGAAGCGCCGGGAACCCAGGAGATGGACGAAGCCGCGCAAGAGACGCCGCCGCCACTCACTCCCGGCCCCGAGAGGGGAGCGCGTGCGGCCACCGGACTCCGCCCCTTCCCTGGACCCTTCCCTGACTAACACTACCCTCCTTCACTAGCCCTGTGGCACAGCGAGGACACCAGGTTCCCCATTCCTTGGGACACTTTATTTTCCCTGGACACTTTATTTTTCCCCTTTATTTGTTTAATAAAAACCTCTCCGAGGCTTGACGCCACACCCAGTGTGTCTGTCGTTTGCTCCCCCCGCCACAATATATATATATATATATATATATATATATATACACACACACACACACACAAATCACGCATACGTGGTACATGAAAAGGGTAAGTGAGATTGGATGAATGAAACTGGACAGAAACGGGGGGAATGAGGCTGAGTTGACCATCTGAAAGAACCATCAGTCTCTAATTCAAAGCACAGTATACGATAGCTTACAACAAACCTCTGTGTGGTGAAAGGAGCGATACTTGCATTTGACTTGGCTGTGGAACGAGAGTCTCGTGAAGCCCTTGAAGAAAGTCTGGATGGTTCCATTCGATGACCAAAGTTGCAATTTCTTGAAACTCGAGGTTGTTCTTGACTCTGTTGTGGTCGAGAGAGTCCTCTCTCCTAGATAAGCACATGGCTGGGTGTAAAATGGGGCCTGCTGGCCCTGTGGGCCGCAGTGGAACTGCATGCCGCAATCCCCCATAAAGCCAGGTCGGTTGACCTGCGCAGCTCTTTAAAGGTTGCGGGGTCTGGGCGGAACTCATCCATGCAGCTGAGGAGTTTGGCCTGAAATACCTGGAGGACCGCCATGGAGTGAAGCGCTGAGGCTGCTTGTCCTGCCTACGAATAGGCTAGTCCAGCGAGAGCTGAAGTCATCCTATACGGCTTGGACGGGTGGGCGGCCTTTGCCTTCCAACCAATGGCCATAGGCGGGCATACATGCATGACCACTGACTCATCCAGGGGAGGCAGTCTGTCGTACCCCTTTTCTTCGGCGCCATCATCCGATGTGGGGGAGGATGAAGAGGAGGCATGTAGGGGCAGAGTAGGGGGTGCGCCAAGATCTGGTGATCTCGTCATGGACCTCTGGGAAGAATAATGAAGCCTGCTGACGAGGGGCCTGACGGTGCCCCGGCAAGAACCATTCATCCTGGCAGCTGCGGGTGGGCTCCTCAGGAGGAGACCACTCCAAATCCAGCTCCTCCACAGTTTTAGACAGGACACGGAACAGTTCAGCGTCCACTGGTGGTGGTTGTGGAGAGACCCCCCCCACATGATTGTAAAGCGCTTTGGGTGTAAAGCAATACACAATAAAGCGCTATATAAATGCATCATTCATTCATTCATTCATGCCTGTGCTGGCTGCGCTGGGCTGTGCAGACGGCAGGGGGGTGGGGTCGTGAGACAAGCCCGACAGCTCCTGAAGCAGCCAGAGACATGTCATCGAACTCGCTCCCACCAAACGAGTCCAGATCGCTCGCAACCTTAGAGGGACGATGGTCTGAGTGAGCTAAGAGGATGGGAGAAATCTCTCTATAAGGAGAGAGTGAGCACACGGGGGCTCAGCCGGTGTGGGCTCACTTGCCTCCGAGCACCGAGTTCCTCTGCCCCGCTGTTTTTTTCCTCACAGGTTCCTGGGAGGAAGGAAACAGGAGGGCGCGAAGGGCGGAGTCACTTTCTGAAAAGAAAGCTAACCACGAGCGCAGAGAGACGAGACTCATATCCTCACAATGAGGACATTCCGTCTCAGTAAGTGCAGTTCCAGCGTGGGCCAAGTATGAAACACACTCACAGTGTTTGTCAGTGTAGTGAGGGGTGTGCCGGTTTGAAACGTCATCGTCATTAGATATATGGCCAATAAGGTATTGCTCTGCTGCGGTATATAAACCTGTTGTCTATGCCCCCTGGAGTGCGTCATGGTCGAAAGCCCGCCCCCTCCCCTTTCTTTCATTGCTGCGGAATACGGAGGTACGTGTTTTTAGCGGTGTAGTTTCACTGTTTGATCTGTGTTATTCAGTGTGATTTTTACTTGTTTAGTGTGATGCTGGTCCACCGAGGCTGTGTGTGCAGGTGGTGTGCTGCTTACTCCCAGGTGAGTTTTAATGCGGTGCGTTTGCGGTGCCGTGGAAAGTTTGATTCGACTGCTGTTGTGCGTTTCAGTGCGCTGTGCCTTCAGGGCTCCCACCTGCGTGTCATGGCAGCGTAATAGCCAGGTCGGAGCACCAGCTGTTTATATTGGTATTACTAACTAAAGGAGCTACTATATGACTCGTTGTGAGTGTTACGTCATCTAAATATAGGGTGAGTAAATTGTTTACGTCCCTTTTTCTTTGCAGGAATTTGTATGTATTTTTCTTAATTGCGGTTGTAACCGACGTTTATGTTTAGGGTCCTCAGATGCGTTGAGGCAGACTGAGTGTGAGCAGTCACCTTAACGCAGCTCTCTCTTCTATCCTCGCTCTCTGGGCCGCGCTGCTGCTTTGGTCATCACCTTCTTACCCAACTATAAGAGCTGAGTGTTTCTCAGAAGCGGGCTGGTTTTTGGGTTGCACTGAATTCACTTTAACAAGGGGTTGTCATTATTGCTGTGTCACTATTTTTGGTTATTTGTAGTGGATTTTGTGGATGTGACTTTGATTTGATTGGGATATATATTTTTTTCGTTTTTTGTGCATTGCCCTACTAGCCTGTTCTTCATAAAGAAGCCTCAGCCCCTGCAACGATTGTTAATCTTTTTTTCTTTTTTTTCCTTGTCTTATTATTCGACCAAGACAATTTAATGGTATTGCTGGTTGGTTTTAAAATTATTGTTGCTTAATAATTTTGGCTTTAATAAAAGATTATTTAATTGAACGGAAACCCACGCCTCTTGCCTTTTTCTATATGGAACGTATTTGTGTGTCTAAATTCGTGGGTTAGTTCCCCGGTATTTCGGGGTGGCGTAGTTGCTACAATCGAGCCACTTGCTACATGTGGCGTAGTCGGCAGGGTCCATAGAATAATTGGCAGAGGCGTGGCACTGTATATTGGTTTTTTTTTTGGTGTTTTTTTTTTCTTTTGTTGTGTTTTTTTTTTTTATAGGACCAAGGCAGCAGCGTGTGCTCGGGAAATTCCAGTGCCTGGATTGACTCCCGCAGGTACCGCTTGTTGTGGGTGCTGAACACTACGAAGCCAAGTAGGTGCGTGTTATAATAATGGAGGGAGAATTACAGGAACTTAAAGAGCTTGTGGCTCAACTTAGAGCTGATAATGAAAGATTGCGACAGGAGAGGGTACCTGAAGTGCAAGGGGTTAGTGTTGCTGGACCTAGACGCGGGGAAGTCGTGGCCTAATGGTTAGAGAGTCGGACTCGTAATCGAAAGGTTGCGGGTTCGAGTCCCCGGCCGGCAGGGATTGTAGGTGGGGGGAGTGAATGTACAGCGCTCTCTCCACCCTCAATACCACGACTGAGGTGCCCTTGAGCAAGGCACCGAACCCCCAATTGCTCCCCGGGCGCCGCAGCATGGCTGCCCACTGCTCCGGGTGTGTGTTCACGGTGTGTGTGTGTGTGTGTGTGTGTGTGTGCATTTGTTCACTACTCACTGCTGTGTGTGTGCACTTGGATGGGTTAAACGCAGAGCACCAATTTCGAGTATGGGTCACCATACTTGACAATACGTCACGACTTTTTTTTAGTACCTCTGCTGCCGTTACTACCCCTATACTTCCATCACTGCCTGGTACCAATACTCCAGTAACTGACAGGTTTGTGTTTGTACCCAAAGATAGGAGGTGTCCAAAATTTAGTGGGAAGTCCGGGGTGGATATTAGTGAATGGGTTGAAGAAGCTAAAGCATGTATGAGAACCCGTTATTTATCCCCGGCGGAACAGGCTTTTTTTCTTTTTGATCATTTAGAGGGGGAGGCACGAGAAGAGATACGATATCGTTCAGATGAGGAGCGTGGGGATCCTGAGAGAATTATTAGAGCACTGTTTGAGTTGTAGGGATGTTCATTATCACATGTAGCTTTGAAGGAAGCTTTCTTCTCCCGGAAGCAGCAAGAGGGGGAAACCCTTTTGGAGTTTTCCCTTGCCTTGCTGAGTCTCCAGGAGAAGGTTAAGCAACAGTTGCCAAATGCAATGGTAAACACTGAAATTGTGCTACGTGATCAATTTGTTGAATACGTTAATGATAGTACTTTGAGACGAGAGCTTAAACAGATGGCGCGCCGACAGCCTAATTCCACGTTGTTGGAGGTGCGAAGTGAAGCTTTACGATGGGAACAGGAAGGGATACCAGGGGGTGCGAGGGCCCGAAGTTTATCTGTCCCGTTGGCGCATGGAATTCAGTATGGTGTCCATGGAGATTCGCGGGTGGGGGCTCGTAGTTCATCTCAAACATCTGAATTGGGTGAGTTGAGAGAAATGCTGAAGGCACAGCAAGAGCAGTTAAATCTGCTCACGCAAGGTTTCGCTCGATTGCAGGGTTCAGAAATGCGTAGTCGAGCCTCGCGTAATGGGCCTGTAATTTGTTGGGAATTCTATCGGCTCCGTTTTGTCAAAAGATTTTGTTCCAGTGTCTCGTTTAATGTCGTCTTGTCCTCATCTTGTCGTCTCTGTAGGTGGAGTGCCAGTGCCCTGTCTGGTTGACACCGGCTCGATGGTCTCCACGATTACAGAGAGCTGTTTTTTGTGGCAGTTTGAACCATGGGGTCAGGAGCGGCTTAGGTCATGTCAATGGTTACAGCTTCGTGCTGCCAATGGCCTTTCTATCCCTTATCTTGGTTACATGGAACTGGATATTGAGCTCTGTGGCCAAGTTATCTTAAACTGTGGGGTGCTTGTTGTCAAAGATCCTCCTGGTGGCTTGTGTGATCGGATTCCGGGGGTTCTCGGAATGAATGTTCTGAAACGATGCTACCAGGAGCTCTTTGGACGGCTCTTTTTGATTTGCCAGACGTGTCGAAAGTGCCGCAATTTTTATCTCAGGCATTTTAACATTGTTGTGATGTTGACACCGTACCTAGTGTAAATCGGATTGGTAAGGTTCGGGTACGGGGCCGTAGTCCTTGTCGCATTCCGGGGGGCATGTTTAAGTTCGTCCCCGCCACTTGCTCCGACGAATACTCTAGTGGAACTGTGCTCTTTGAGCCTCCAGATCCTGGTTTGCCTGCCGGGTTGTTGTCCTGTTGACACTACCGTCAACTTAATGCCAGAACTAGGAAGGACGCGTTTCCTCTGCCCCGAATTGATGAGTCTCTGGATTCCCTGAGTGGGGCACGTTGGTTTTCGACCCTTGATTTGGCCAGTGGGTACAATCAGGTGCCAGTCACGGAGAAAGATCGGTTTAAGACCACTTTTTGTACACCTTTCGGACTCTTTGAGTGGAACCGTATGCCCTTTGGCCTTTGTAACGCTCCAGGTACCTTTCAGAGGTTAATGGAGCGGTTGTTTGGGGATCAACAGTGTCAATCCTTGCTTTTATACCTGGATGATGTGGTAGTATTTTCTACCTCTGTAGATCAACATTTGGAGCATCTGGAGGTAGTCCTGAGTCGGTTGGAGCGTGAAGGACTTAAGGTTAAGTTAAGTAAGTGCGCGTTTTTCCAAAGGGAGGTGAAGTATTTGGGCCACGTGATATCGACTGAAGGGGTATCCACCGACCCCGCAAAGATAGAGGCTGTGGTTGATTGGTGGCGTCCGTCTAACGTGGCTGAGTTGCGTTCATTTCTGGGTTTCGCCAGCTATTATCGCCGCTTTGTGGAAGGGTTCGCCAAATTGGCAGGCCCCCTGCATAAGCTGGTGTGTGCTGGTTCGGGATCCATAAAGCGAGCCGAGCAGGGGTTCTCTGAGGCTTGGACAGAGCAGTGTCAGGTGAGCTTTGAGGGGTTGAAGAGTAGACTCTCTTCTGCCCCAGTGTTGGCATATGCAGACTTCTCCCAGCCCTTCATCCTGGAGGTGGATGCTAGCCATAGTGGGCTGGGTGCAGTCCTCTCGCAGGAACAAGAAGGTAAGGTACGCCCTATTGCTTATGCTAGCCGGGGTCTTAGGCCCACTGAGCGCAACATGACCATCTATAGTTCCATGAAATTGGAATTTGTGGCGCTCAAGTGGGCAATGGCCGAGAAGTTTAGGTAGTATCTGCTGGGTCAGAGATGCATTGTCTACACTGATAACAATCCCCTTAGCCACCTGACATCTGCTAAACTGGAGGCTACCGAGCAACGTTGGGCCGCCCAGTTGGCCTCCTTTGATTTCGAGGTCCGGTATCGTTCTGGGAGGTGTAACCGGAATGCTGATGCCCTATCTAGACAGAATCAGTTTTGTCAGGAGGGGCAGGAGAGTTTCTTACCAGGGACAGTTATTCCAGCAGAGGTGAGGCAGGTAGTGGAGGTGGAACTGCTAGTGCAGGTGAACCAAGCAGTGGTTACGGCGTTGCCCAGTTTCTCCTTGCAGGATTTGAGTTCGCTACAGGAGGCAGATCCTGATATTGGGAGGGTTTTGACATTTTGGGAGCAGGGGTCACTTCCCAGTTTTGCGGAGCGCCAACAACTTCCCAAGTCGGTTTTGACTTTGCTTCAACAATGGGATCATCTCTTGAAAAAGGATAGGGTTCTTTATCGCCGTTGTCACGCCCTGATGGAGGTGAGGAGGTATTACAGTTGGTTTTGCCTGCGTGTTTAAAACGTGATGTGTTGACTCAGTTTCGGGGTGGCGTAGTTGCTACAATCAGTTCAGATAGCCACTTGCTACATCAGCAGTAGGGGAGGGGGGAGTCCTGCATGAGCGACAGTAACGGCGCAGCATTTGTAACAACAGCGAGAAAAAATTTGCTCTTAGAAATTTGCTCTGATAGAAAAATTGCCAGATGACAACTGGGAACCGGAAGACCGCAGCTGCTGCAGACGCTGCCGAGCCATTGGTTAGTTTTTTAATTCACTGCACGAACCAATGGCTGTGCAGTTACAATGCTGGATTGATATATGGGAAATTTTGAGGCCAAGGCACACCTTGAAATTTTTGTCATATTCCTAAAACCCTTCCTTACAAATCTGTAGTCTACAATAATCTTTAGGTAGGAGAAAACCTTCCATTGCTCCATGGTCCAGGTCTGACACATCCATTTTGGCAGTGGACAAGGATCATCATGGTCATTGTAACTGGTCTGTATCTATGCAGCCCCATACGCAACAAATTAATATTTATAGTATGTTACGAACTCAACTTTCAAACTACTCGTTCAAGAAGGGGTCCGGAAGCCTAACATAAATAGACACAAAATACCAGCACCGAACAGTTGCAGAGGTGAAGCTTAACCTCAAAAGAGAAAAATAAACCAAATCAGCACAGAGAGGAAAAACAAACTTAAAACGCTAATCCCACAAGGTTTAGGGCGTAACAAGTAATACAAATGAACTGTCTTGGAAAGCATTCTGTGTACATATTCACTTTGATTACCCAGTAAAAGACTATGTAACACATGGTCCAAAGTGTTTGGGCACTGTGCTCATACCTAGACATGTGTTATGAGGCAAATGAGACATGAGACGTGCGGATCCATTTGCAAGGTTTTTATTCAGAGACAAGGTCATTAAACAGGCAAGATTCAGATAATGGCAAACAGGTAAAACACAGACAAAGAGTAATCCTAGGACAAGCGTGGGTCTTCGATCAGCAAATGATATATATAGGGCTTGACAAGAGGGGTAATCCATAAACTCAAACAATAGTCCAGACAGGGGCAAACTGAATCCAAACGGCAACGCAAAGGGTTAATCCAAGAAACACAGGCGAGAATCAGGTAACAGGTGAACACAAGACTAGACTAGACTAGATTAGAAACTATGACTGGGAAAACTATACTGGTTCTGTAAGGTAGCTATCGCTAGCAGAGTGATATGCGCTAAACAATACTCGGCAGTGACAAGGAGGAAGTCCATGGCTTATGTAGCAGCTAATTGGAATCAGCTGTGTATGTGTAATCAGTGCATTCAGCTGTGTGTGTGTCATCAGTGCAATGGATGATGGGAACTCTAGTCCGGGGTGAAGTGCAACAGTTGCAAGAGTCCATGTGCTGAGTGGGTGACCTCTGGTGGTGAGTGAACGGAAGTTCATAGACCGGATTCATAACAACATTAATTTTTAATCCAGTATCTGTGGCGAGATTAATTCATCTCAACATTTGAATTCATGAATTCAAGTGTTATGCATGAGCAAGAACATGTGTCATGTAATAAGATATTAAATTATAAGTTTTACAAGTTGTTTTAAATGGGGAATATAATGAAATTGTGAGATCATCTTAAATATTTTAACTGCAGACATTACATTCATGATCTACAAAATAAAATATAAAATTAAAAAACAATTACCATTTATCTAGAAGGCATGAATGAGCATGTATGATTAAGCTGGAAGTTTTTATTACTGGCATGTTTTTGTTTGTTTGTTTGTTTGTTTTTGTTTTTTTGGAAATGTACTGTGAAACATCTGGGGTATAAGAAATCAATATCAATAGGCTAATAGTTTGTGTAAGCAAACTTTGAACAACTGCAGGGCTACTTGGTTTTTGATCACCATTTCAAATGTTTCCTGTGGTCTTTAAACACGTTCTAACTCATTTTAAGACTTATTTGGAATGTAGAGTCTTAAATTGTGCTTAAACTTTGTGTTTAAATGTAAATAATCATTCCAGAGTTTAGGAATTGCAAAAGAATTAAACAGCAACAGTTTTTCAGCAACAAATCAAACAACAAAGAGAATCAAAATTGGCTGTCATTTGCGTATTGCATGTTCACACATGACAGCATACCGTTGTAATGTATTTCAGATATATATGCATCATGTTGTCTATAAGTTTATTTTGTCCTTTTGATTTGTGCTTTTCAAGACTAATTTGTGTGTGTGTGTGTGTGTGTGTGCGCGCAAATTTTTGTGACATGAGGACACAAATTTGTATAATGACATGGGTATGACATAGATATTACAAGGAGAAGGTGATTTATGAGGACATTACCCCATGTCCCAATTTTTCAGAAGGCTTATAAATCATACAGAGTGAGTTTTTTTAGAGTAAAAATGCAGAACGTTTCCTGTAAGGGGTAGGTTTAGGTGTAGGGCGATAGAAAATACGGTTTCTACAGTATAAAAACCATTACACCTATGGAATGTCCCCACAATTGACAAAAACAAACGTGTGTGTGTGTGTGTGTGTGTGTACTTGTTTATGCTACATTGTGGGGACCGGCCTGTGGTCCCCACAAGGGAAAATAATTATTAAAAATAGTAAATTGTTTATCTGAAAGTGTAACAATGCAAACAGGTTTTCTATAAGGGGTAGGTTTAGGGTTAGGGGATAGAAAATATTGTTTGGTCTGGATAAAAGTAATAGAAGTCTATGGAAAGAATTCACACACAATTTGTGTGTGTGTACTTACCTTCAGAATCACAAAGACTAAACAAATGATGCACAGTAACAAAATGATGCACAGTAACAAAATGACAGCACTCAAAACAAGATCTTCGCATGAGGAACATCTTCTGGGCACACTTTTTTAATCTCCTTCTCCTTGTCCTTGTCCTTCTACTTTTTCTTGTTTTTTCCATGACAGAATAGAAAATCAAGGCCAGAGAATTAGATATATCCTCTATGCTGTTCTTCCTTCAGTATTAATCAGAAAATGATTGTACTTCTCAATCTCTGCATCTGAATAAAAGTTTCCTATTAAAGGGTTACTACACCCCAAAATGAAAATTTTGTCATTAATCACTTACCCCCATGTCGTTCCAAACCCGTAAAAGCTTCGTTCATCTTCGGAACACAATTTAAGATATTTTAGATGAAACCCGGGAGGCTTGTGACTGTCCCATTGACTGCCAAGTAATTACACCACTGTAGAGGCCCAAAAAACGATGAAAAGCATCGTCAGGATAGTCAATCTGCCATCAGTTGTTAAACATGAACTTGCAAAGAGATGCAGTTTGCGTTCAGTGGATACTCTCCAAAATGGTGCTACGGTGACGCGGAGAGACAGAGAGGAAACAAATTGTTGAAAAAAAGTTATTTTTATTTTCTTTCCGTACAAAAAGTATTCTCGACACATCAACGACATGGGGGTAAGTGATTAATGACAAAATTTTCATTTTCATTACTTAGTAAATACATGTGTTACATTCATATAGACCACAATAAACCCATTATGTTTGATAATAAAATTATTTACATAAAGTGTAAGACACACTTACCTATCCATAACCATGTGACTGTGCCAACTGTAATTTTGTCTTTCAAATTAAATTCACACCAGTTAAGCCCAATGTCTTTGGCATTAACATTTGAGAAGGTGACATTAAGGTTGGGAATTTTTCCATCTACACGGACTTTGGCTTTGTACATTGCTAATTTAGGGGTAAAAGTGTCACGGTGCACACAGCAGGGAGGAACAAGGAACACGCAGACGAGGATGTTTTTCCTGTAGCTCAAATAATAGAGCATGGCGCTAGCAACGCCAAAGGTCATGGGTTCGATTCCCAGGGAAAGCAAGAGCTGATAAAAAAAATGGAAAAACTGTAACTTGAATGCAAAATGTAAGTCACTTTCAGAGGTGTCAAGTAACGAAGTACAAATACTTCGTTACCTTACTTAAGTAGAAATTTTGGGTATGTATACTTTACTGGAGTAATTATTTTTCAGCCGACTTTTTACGTCTACTCCTTACATTTTCACGCAATTATCTGTACTTTCTACTCCTTACATTTTAAAAATAGCCTCGTTACTCCTATTTCATTTCGGCTCGTTTTCATTCCAGCTTGTCATCGTCATGGGCGTTGCTAGGTCATTTTTAGGGGGGCTTTAGCACCCCTAAATTTCTGCTCAGCCCCCCTAAAAATCTTGCGATTCTTCCCCTTTAAATTTTAAACGGCAGCAGACTTCGGCTCCTCCCCATCTTTCTGCGCGTTCTTCAATCCACAGTAGTGGTGGAAATTTTGATTCTTTCCAGAGACTCGTTCATTTTTCGTTCGTTCACCAAAATGATTCGTTCAGATTCGTTCACTAATTCGTTCAGTGACCATTTTTCCATATTACACAAATACGTCAGCATGTGCGGCAAAATGTGTTGTTCAACTAACGTATTTACTTGTTACAAAATAAAATCTGATTTGGCTTCATTAAAAAGTGTGCCCTTCTCATTAAATGAATAAAATAAGTCTAAATAAGTGATCAAAGTCATTACTCTTTTTATCTTTTAAATTACACTCTTTTCGGATGACCAAAGCACAAGTGTTTTTTTATTTGTTTGCATACTAGGCTAGTTAACATTTAATTGTTTAGGCAGAGATTTACACGTTCAAATCTGAGATTATGTTAAACGAGGAGTTATTCTGTATGTAAAATATGAATATAAACAAGCGTGCACAGTACGGATACCTGTGCTTTGCATCCGCTTTCTGCTGATTGATGAACTAGATTGACAGAATGGCCGACCTACCCGGTCAACGAACTGGGTATAGCTACCAGTTCGTTCAATTCGTTCACGAACGGGAGATCTCTCTCTCGTTCAGACTCAAAACAGAGCCATCTCGGTCAATGATGCTATTATATTCGTTCGTTCGATCCAACCAATTACATGCCCCTTCTAAACCCGAGCTGAAATGCTATTTGTTGACGTGAGTCACGTGACGCAAATGAGATGGGATGACGTGACGCAAATAATCAATACTGCCATATTTTTTTATGTTTCACAGTTTTTAAACAAACAAAAGTGCATGACATGACTAACATAATGAAATTTTTTTTATTTAAAAGTATGTAACTGTTCAAACATAAAACAACAATAATATAAATAAATAAAACAAAATGATAAATAAAAAAAAAATAAAAAAAAATAAAACAATAATATAAAAAAATAAAACAAAGAACCAGTTGTTCGAACGACGAACGTAATCATGAGACGAGATGTATGTATGTAACAGTTCATTTGACTCTTTCAAACTCAAAGCAACTCAATGAAGGGCGTATTCGTTCACTAGATTCAACAAATCACATGCTCCGTCCTCGTATTATACTCGAAGGCTATTGGCTCGAGGTTTAGTCATTCTTTGACAGATGAAACGGTCCAGAGCTACGCATGCGCGCAATAGCGGCGCGCTGCGGTGGAGGGAGGAATTTCAGTGAACGAGAAATATGAGTCAATGGATTACGTGAACGAGAATGATTCGTTCACCTAAAAGATTCGTTCAAAAACAACGATTCGTTCACGAACGTAACATCACTAATCCACAGACTGCGGTGGCGCAGAGGAGAGGATGTATGTCTATCGATAGATTGTTATAATATCTACATCTGTGCAGTTCTTTGTCTTAAATACAGTTTACAAAAAGTCATGGGAGAGCAATCGGTTTCCAATCTTCTGTAAAGTTTTCGCTGCATTCACCACTCATCACACCATAGCTGTTAACTTCAGCGAAAGCCCTTAAAGGTGCCATAGAATGAAAAACTGTCTTTACCCTGGCATATTTAAATAATAACAGTTCTGTACATGGAAATGACATACAGTGAGCCTCAAACACCATAGTTTCCTCCTTCATATGTAAATCTCGTGATTAAAAAAGACCACTGAAAAACAGGCGAATCAGAACATAACACCGACTGTGACGCAACAGTCGGGATCACTACGCCCCCAACATTTGCATAAACCCGCCCTTGTTCTAAGCCGGCCGAACCATCAGAAGCTCTGCAGGTATTGTAAATAAACAAGCGCGGACAACAGCGAAAATAACAAAGAGCCACTAAAGGGACATGCTTAGCTCCTTGCTAGCGGTAGCCTGTTACAGTACATAAGATTTCACTCTCAGTAAGGAGAGATGAGGATGATGGCGAATGAGTTACAGATCCTGAGCACCACTGACAAGCATCTGATCTTGTGAAATGTGTGGTAAGTACTGTTGCTCCATAATGTAAACATAGTTTGTGTGATCGCGTCTCTTGAAAGTGAAACTATAACGCGATCGATGGATCGTTCAAAAGCAGTTTCAGTGCCTCGCATATTAATAACGGCTCCCTGATGCCCGCGTTTTATAATACAGTATAATTACCCGACGATATAACTGCGAGAGAAAGTATTTAAATATATATTTTCCTCCCTGTGCTTCCTTCTTGCTGATGAGCCATACTGTGAAACAGCCAATCAGAGCAGAGCTCAACATTGAGCAGCACTGTGAAACAGCCAATCAGAGCAGAGCTTATTATTATTCATGACCCTGCCAAATAAGCTAATAACAGACTGTTTCATTCTAGGGAGAAATCCTAGGGTTGTAAATGGACATGTAAAATCGTTTCTGGAGATTTTTTGCCCTTACCTAAGCCACATACCTTTTGTGTAGATATCAGAGAACAATTTAAAATACTGTATCAATGCATTCTATGGCACCTTTAACACATTATACGCATACTTTATAAAACGATCACGTTATTGCTATTTTCATTTGAAAATTTAGCTTTCAATATAGAACTTAATATTACAGTGCATGTGGCATTAACTACCATACAGTTATGCATAGAAGTGATTAAAGACAGTGACAGACAGCACTCAGTCAGTGCACTCATTTTAACTGCATATTAGAGTGATTGATAGAGATTGAAACATTGTGTGTCCTTCTCACAGACTGCTTCAGTTTTGCGGTTTTTAACACTTTCTTCTGGACATCTTAAATGTAGCTGCCTTCAGTTTGTGTCCTCTCGCTGTCTGTGTCTTTTAACTGAAAAGTAATTAACAATAACATGAATACAGACCTTATTTATTTTTTTATATTTAAGTAAAACCTCAGTGATTTAAAAGCAAATAGAAAAACTTTGAAACAAGCCCTGTGGACATTTTATTATCAGCTTAAGCTTGGTTGCTATATGACTGGTTTTAATTAGTTAATTTCTAAGCAGTAGCACTTCATTGAGAACTTGAAACACACAATCCTTAAGCAGTTCCACAAATTTCTTCACTCATTGATATTGAAACGTCACCAGCATGACGAGAGCTCTTGGTCAAGAAAAATGCAAAGAGTCGTTAATTTTAAATAAAGTCGAGCAAGCAGCTACAGTCAGAAGCTCCATTCATCATCTCTCAAACGATAATGTAATGTAAACAAACGTGTGCATATGAATCACGCACATCAGATGCATCTCTGGTGTTGGAACGGTTCATCTCATACGCGTCCAAAAATATAGTTAAGCAAAACGCTGGATTGCATGATCGTCCTCTGCACTGTATTTTGTAGAAGCGTGTAGATGAGACGTGTAACTGATTAACATTATCCACAACAGCGCGCGCGGTGTGCATGTTTAAAACAGATTCGCGCCTAACTGTTAGCTGCTCATTTAAGTGAACAGAAAATGACATGGACACGAGTCACAGAAAATATCGTGTAAATTTTCACCACAAAATCTAAAATAGTGTCGAATGTTTAAACTAATCAACATCATCTAGTCTTACCTCAATTTGCAAGCTGGCCTCTGGCTGATGTCGGTGGTCGGCCGCGAAGTCTAAACAGAAATAATGCGACAATGTTATGGAATTCACAAGATTATTCTAGAATGTGAAATCTTAATATGAAAATTGACAGAATTAAGTCCTTAAAAATAGATTACCTGTGTTTGATCACGCTCTGCTCCTGGAGATCATCCGCCATCGTTGCCCTCACAGATTCCTGCAGCTAAGCTTGGATGTACATTTACATTCCAATAAAGGTTATTGATGACATGCCTCTGAAGTTTGACTTTTTGCACCATTACAATACTTACAGGCAACTAGTTATCATATCTTCCGCTCCATGAAACACGTTAATGCTCAGTAGTACACATATATGTTTTTTTTTATGTATTTGCATTGTACTAAAATGCGTTCATTTTCAGTGGGCACATATCCGGCTGAAACAGGTAGCCTAGTGCATCCCACATTTGTCAACATTAACATTTTAATATAACATTATAGTCATTATGGCCTTTAGACAAATGTTTTTTGTGGAGGTGGGGTAGTGCACAATAGGCCCCTGTGCCGCGGCCTAAGCTTTTGTCCTTAATGGCATTTTTTTTCCCTTCCATTACTTTTACTTTTATACTTTAAGTAGTTTTGAAACCAGTACTTTTACACTTTTACTTGAGTAAAAAACTTGAGTTCATACTTCAACTTCCACAGAAGTCTTTTTAAACTATACTTCTACTTGAGTAATGAATGTGAATACTTTTGACACCACTGGTCACTTTGGATAAAAGCGTCTGCTAAATGCATAAATGTAAATGTAAATAAATGTAAATGTAACTCAAAATATAGTAATGGAATTACGTACTTTAATTACAAAATAAAAGTAATTGTAATCAGTTACAGTTACTAAGAAAAAATATGTAATTAAATTACAGTTACTTATTAAAATGTTAATGATTACAAAGTTCAAGTTCATTTTATTTGTATAGCACATTTACAACAGCCACCAGGCTGACCAAAGTGCTTTACAGATTATACCACATACACAGAAAACAGACCAGACAAAAATTTAATACAGCCCGTTTAAAAATGAAAAATGGCCATATCACAGTAGTCAGTACACTAAGGAAAACAAATACATTTTTAGCAGGGACTTAAAAACAGACAGCGAAGGGGCCATTCTAATCTCTAGAGGCAGGGCATTCCAAAGTCGAGGTCACAGGATCGTAGGCTTCTGGACGGAGTGTAGAGATGAAGAAGTTCAGAGAGGTAGCAGGGGCTAGGTTGTGTAGGGATTTATATACAAAGAGTAGAATTTTAAAGTCTATTCTCTGACAAACCGGCAACCAGTGTAAGGATTTAAGAACTGGGGTGATGTGTTCATGTTTACGACACTTTAAAAGAAGTCTGACCGCAGCATTTTGAACAAGCTGAAGACATGCAAGTTGACACTTAGATATACCCCAGTATAAAGAATTGCAGTAATCTAGACAAGACATAACAAAAGCAAGAACAGCCATTTCTAGAGTTTTAGGAGTGAGAAAATATTTAATTTTGGACAGTAAGCGAAGCTGATAAAAACTGGATCCGATAACAGAAGAGAGATGTTTATCAAATTTTAAATGCTGGTCAACAAGAACTTCTAGGTTCCGGACCCGTGAGGATCTAAAAACGGATAAAATTTCTAACTCAGGGCTTATACACTGAAGTTCTCATTGGGACCGAAAACAATTACCTCGGCCTTGTCTTCATTTAGGAAGAGGACATTTTGGCCTAGCCATGATTTAACCTCCTCTAGACATTGCAAAAGAGAAGTAATCACAGTGGAATTGTTTCTTTTGATACGTAAATACTAGATCTGAGTATCATCTGCATAGAAATGAAAAGACACGCCTTGTTTACGCAAAATAGAGCCCACCCACTGAGCAAAGACACGTCCAAACGACGTCAATTTAAAGTCTTTGTCGTACGTTCAAAAGACGTCCACTGAGTAGCCAGAATGAAAGTTTTTGCAACGTCTTTTTTAGACGTCTTTTTGGCGTTCAGTATTAACGTCCATACGACATAAATATTTAACGTTCAATAGACGTCCTCTGAGGGGCCAGAATGAAAGTTTATGCGACGTCTTTTTTAGACGTCTTTGTAGCGTTCAGTATTAACGTCCATATGACATAAATATTTAACGTTCAATGGACGTCCTCTGAGGGGCCAGAATGAAAGTTTTTGCAACATCGACGTTCATTCTAGTCATAGTAAAGGCAGTGTGCAGAAGTACTGCTTTAAAATTGTTAATAATAAATTAATACCCCTTACCTGTCCAAGACATATAGCAAAGACATTTTCCAGTCTGTGACTGGATTCAAGACTTCCTCACCGGCAGACCTCAAGTGGTGAAAGTTGGCCAGTTCACCTCAAACTCCATCACTCTGAACATAGGAGCCCCACAGGGCTGTGTCCTGAGTCCCCTGCTCTACTCTCTCTACACGCATGACTGCGTGTCCTCTCACAGCTCCACATCTATTGTCAAATTCGCTGATGATACTGTGGTTCTGGGCCTCATCTCCAACAACGATGAGACCGCATACTTGGACGAGGTAGAGAGACTCACATCATGGTGCCAGGACAACTGTCTCTCTCTGAATGTGAGCAAAACTAAAGAGCTGATCATGGACTTCAGGAAGAGACAGCAGCAGCCCTACACTCCTCTTATGATCAGTGGGACCCCTGTGGAGAGGGTGAGTAGCTTCAAGTACCTCGGTGTAAACATCTCCGAGAACCTGACTTGGACTACACACATCCAAACTCAGGTAAAGAAAGCCAGGCAAAGACTGTACCATCTGCGACAGCTGAGGAAATTCAGGGTCTCACCAGCAATCCTGAAAACTTTCTATTCAGGGACCATAGAAAGTGTATTGACTCAGTGCATCTCAGTGTGGTATGGAAACAGCTCCAATCAGGACTGCAAAGCACTACAGAGAGTTGTGCGCTTAGCTGAGCGCATCTCAGGGTCTGCTCTCCCCTCTCTGCAGGACATCTACCTCAAACGCTGCAAAAATAGAGCTGTCAAAATAATCAAGGACTCAAATCACCCTGGTAACCATCTATTCACTTTGCTTCCATCTGGTAAGCGCTTCCGTAGCCTGATGGCAAAAACTGAGAGACTTAGGAGGAGCTTCTTCCCCCAGGCCATCAGGCTCCTAAACTCTAACTCTGTGTCATAACATCACTTGACTCCATGTAAATATCACCATATCAATAAGCTATTCATAATTTTTCTCTACCTCATATTGCTGCTATTATATACCCTGTACAACTTTTTTGCACATTATTTTGCACATTCCTCTTAGTACTATTTAAGTCAACAACATACTGACCTGCACATTTATATTTATATTTTTTATCTATCTTTTTATTTTATTCTTTTATTTTATTTTATTTTTTTTATTTTTTTCTACTTTTCTTCTCTTAATATTTGTATACTTTATAATTGCACTGTCCTTGGAGCGGACCTGACCTACATTTCACTGCTGGTTATACTCTGTATAATTGTGTATGTGACAAATAAAACTCTTGAAACTTGAAACTTTTAGTAGCCTTATTTGCAATTGGAAATATGTGATCTTATCAATTAAAAAGGGACAGAAAAAAAATAGTTTGAAACGACAAGTGAGCACTTTTTAACCATCTTTAATGACCTTTTCAGCAAAATATTAACAAGCTGATAAAACTAAATTCTAAAAGCTAAATTTAACTCTCAAGTGAACAACAACAACAAAAAAATCCCCCAAGACAAAGATATTTGGTCTGAAATGGGGGTATAAAGTCCCCTATAGTCAAGTAAATTCACCTTTATTTATATAGTGTTTTTACAATACAGATTGTGTCAAAGCACTTAACAGTATCAAATTGGAGGATAGAGTGTTAGTAATGTATAATGATAAGATTACACACTCAATTTTCAGTTAAAGGCATTTCATTATTGAATTAAGAGATGTCATTGTCTAGCTCAGTTTAGTTTAAATAGTATCTGTGAAATCAAATTGACGATAATCGCTAGAAATTAAGTGTCCCAAACTGAGCAAGCCAGAGGCGACAGCAGCAAGGAACCAAAACTCCCTCTGTGATAGAATGGAGAAAAAAACCTTGGGAGAAACCAGGCTCAGTCGGGGGTCAGTTCTCCTCTACAATGGAAATAAACACAAATGCCTTACAGTACTCATTCAAAAGTCCTCAGTTATTTTCCACTCCTGTATGCCCTCCATCTCCCTTCCTCCCAGGTGCATGTTTGAGATGTTCTGCTGCAAGATGCTTTATTGTAGCCTCTGTAGCTTCTTTGTCCCATTTCATGACTGCAGCTGCAAGAGTTGAACAAAAACAAAAATTACAAATATGTAAAGAAACCAACTTATTAATAGGTTTGCAGTGGGCAAAACCATTAATATATGCAGACCAATAATATATTTTTTGCAGAGAAATGTTTAGATACTTCTCAGATACATGTATAACTGAATAATTTGTTTTCCCTGAAGATCCTCCGCTAAATGTATATAGGGTTTGAAATTAACAGTCCTCTGTCTGTGCCGCCTTCATTTACTTGGCAATTTTCATCTCTTTCACTTTAATTCTCGGGCACTGACTTGTTCGCTAAACTGAGCATCCAATCAGATTTCTCTCTCTTACCGACAGTCCCGACACCGATTCAACATGTCAAATTAGGCAAACTACCGCTGACGTGAGCCCGATGAGAGCTGAGTGGAACACACCAAACAAACTAGCCCGACAGACTCGGACTGATGGCCCAATGGCCGACTGTCGGCTTGGTGTGTCCCAGGCTTTAGGCTACAGACAAATGAGTTGTTTTTTTTCCAAGGGTTGGAGCTAAACTCTAATGCTTTTGAATTTGAAGTTTGTCCAATAGGTTACCATTTAAAAAAAAAAAAAAAAGGTCCAAGATCCAATTAGGTATACTTTTATTATAATAACACTAACAGAATATTTTTCTTAGTTAAGCTTTTTTGAGCATTCAGTTGCCATTGAAATTAAGATTCAAGGCCAGATTTCTTTTCTGGTTTTGGCCACGCATCTCAGGTTCGACTTGAGTGCAACGCACAGATTTTTTGACTTGCCTCTAATGTTCCTTAATTATTTTTTCTTGCTGAACAAAACTATTCTCTATTGGGTGAACATTCTATATAACAGACCTGTACAGCATGCACAAACACAGAAAAAGTGTGTAACTTTTAATTATGATGTGGTATTTATATTTGATTTGACCCTTGATGTAACTAAATTATGCACATTTAAATTTACCTGAGAAAACTTTTAAAGTGCTGTGTTACTTACCAAGAAACTCTATTAAAAATCCTTAAAGTCTTACACAGAACATTTCAAATCTTTATGTACATTCAATTTTTTTAAAGTTTATTAAAACTGTGCACAATTTATTTATTTCAATTTAAGTTGCAATTAGATGTCATCTGATTATATTTGAGGACACCCATTTGCTGACACTTGTCACAGTCATGATATGCATTGTGTAACTTGATTGTATCACACACAACATATGTGTGAAGAGTTCAGATGCAAAAGCCTCCAAGTGCCATCTGAAATTCTCTTCTAAAATGGCCATTTTTATCAGGCTCCTATATTTATATTAAGCTATTTTACTTTAATTGCATAGAAAATGACCTATACATTGCTATTACTGAACCTAGGAGCCTGATAGAAATGCTCATTTTAGATGAAAATTTCAGACGGCATTTAGAGGCTGTTGCTTATGAACTCTTCATATATATAAGGTTTTCTGCTTGAACAGAAACTTAACTTTTTAAGCCTTGTGCTTCAACCTGAAAGAGATGAAGAAGAATATTCGTTATTACAAAACTAACGTTAATTATATAAAATTATATCTTTGTTGATCAAATGAGAAATACTCCGATATATCGCTCTGACATGAAATAACAGTTATATAAATCAGATTAATTTCAAGATTACTTGCACTGCTAAGCGTTCCATATTTTAAATGTTGCACGACAACTGGCGCCAAACCCAATAAGTTAAGTTACTCTCCTGGAAACACTTAAAGCGCCTTAAATTGTTTTGGTTAACATTACTTAACAATAATAGGCATTAAAAAAATAATTGTTAATTTTCGGTCTTCTGTCCGACTATATGACGCAATGATTCATTATTCATTATCATGCAGACCTAGGCGTTGATACTAACAAGATATAATATTAACCATGGAAATTTTAACCTGCAAAATGTGCGTCCACGGTCGCAAAGTCTCATAGAAGGTTAACCCCAATTGGTTACGATCATATTTAGAGTAACTTACAAATTTCAAAACATGCTGAAACCTAGACACTGGATCGGGATATTTGTGTTAATGTGATGGGCCTGGAATGCCCGCGCAAAATGCCGCCATCGGCATCTAATGTCATAAACTTAACTGGAAAACACAAAATGTATTGTTTTTACTTACCTGTTTGCTTGCATTCAAATTTTCGGCGGTGTCTGTCGATCGTACATCTGCAGAATCTCTTTTCAGTTGACGTTACGTGTGACGTCACTGACGTGGCGATTATGAATCGATTTTGATACGCTGCTGGATAAGAGTCCGACTAAATAAAATATTTGCCAATTCTGTGTATTTTTTTTTTTCTGTCTGTATGTGTGTGTGTGTGTGTGTGTGTGTGTATATATATATATATTTTTTTTTTTTTTTTTTTTTACATTTTGAAAGCATGTTCTCTGCAAATACAAATTGAGATTAAAGTTAACACCCATTGTATGGCCATGAATGTATATCATTTTGGCTTTATGCATAACCTATAAGACTTCAAACAACTTCAAAAAAAGCGAAAATAGACTAAACTTGTTGACCTTATTTGATGCTGGAATGATGGAACTTATTGCTATCTGACTTTATGAAAACATTTAATATTTGAAATATTTGGGACAAGACCGGGTACATTTTGGTCCAAATATTATTTACAACATTTGGCCTATGTCTTGCAGCATAACACATCTGCTTGGTTCATGGCTATGCCAGTTTATGCAAAATCTGGGTCTTAGTGAAATAAATACATATGTATAGGGTTGCACAATTTTTGGGAATATTTAAGTGCACTCCATGGGAATTAATGAGGGCTACTGACATTTAGGCTTTGTATAACTAAAGCAAACATTATCACTGTGATTTAAAAATGTAATGATAATAGAGAGAAAGACCTTTATTGGCAGGTATGTTTACACATAAGATGAATATGTTTTGGTGACAGAAGCTTCCACAGCACAAACAGAATGACAGTGACAAGACACAGATAATAAAAAGAACAAAAATGTGTAAATAGGAAATTACAATATATACAAAAAAATAAAAGATATATAATACACAATATACAAAAAATTAGGATATTAAGATGGTATCTGGGGTGGTGATGGCACAGTGGATAAGACCACATGCCTTTGGTGTGAGAGACCAGGGTTCGAATCCACTGTGAGACACCAATGTGTCCCTGAGCAAGACACTTAACCCCTAGTTGCTCCAGAGGCGTGCGACCTCTGACATATATAGCAATTGTAAGTCGCTTTGGATAAAAGCGTCAGCTAAATGAATAAATGTAAATGGTATCTGTGTGTACAGGTATGTTATGTACAATGCAAGGAAATGTAAATAAAGTGTGTTAAATAAATGTATAAATAGTGTTGTGTATTACACATTTATTGTAAAGTTGTTCATAGATTGCCTGAGGGAAGAAACTGTTCCTGTGCTGGCCGTTCTGGTGCTCAGAGCTCTGTAGCGTCAGCCCTTTTGCTCTCTCTGGATGAGTTCAGTTCTTGGAGAGTGGGGAGGGTACCAGTGATTTAATAACTGAGATAACTGAGCTAAACCAGACAGTTATTGAAATGCAGAGGATTCAATGATGGCAGAGTAGAACTGTATCAGCAGCTCCTGTGGCAGGTTGAACTTCCTCAGCTGGCGAAGGAAGTACAACCTCTGCTGGGCCTTTTTAACAATGGAGTCAATGTGAATGTCCCACTTCAGGTCCTGAGAGATATGGTGGTGCCCAGAAACCGAGAACCAGTTTTGCATGTCCAGAAGACGTCCAAGATGGGTCCTTTTGAGACGTTCAGATATTGAACCAGTTGTACACGTCCACAGACGTCCAAGATGGGTCCTTTTGAGACGTTCAGATATTGAACCAGTTTTGCATGTCCAGAAGACGTCCAAGAAAATCCCTAGTGAGACGTTTAGATATTTAAACAGTTTTGCATGTCCAGAAGACGTCCAAGAGGGGTCCCCATCAGACGTTCAGATATTGAACTAGTTTTGCACGTCCACAGACATACAAAAAAAGTCTCCATCAGACGTTCAGATGTTGAACCAGTTTTGCACGTCCATAGACATACAAAACAGGTCCCCATCAGACGTTCAGATATTGAACCAGTTTTGCACATCCACAGACGTCCAAGATGGGTCCTTTTGAGACGTTCAGATATTGAACCAGTTTTGCATGTCCAGAAGACGTCCAAGAAAATCCCTAGTGAGACGTTTAGATATTTAAACAGTTTTGCACGTCCAGAAGACGTCCAAGAGGGGTCCCCATCAGACGTTCAGATATTGAACTAGTTTTGCACGTCCACAGACATACAAAAAAAGACTCCGTCAGACGTTCAGATATTGAACTAGTTTTGCACGTCCACAGACATACAAAAAAATCTCCGTCAGACGTTCAGATATTGAACCGGTTTTGCACGTCCACAGACATACAAAAAAAGTCTCCGTCAGACGTTCAGATATTGAACCGGTTTTGCACGTCCACAGACGTACAAAACGGGTCCCCATCAGACGTTCAGATATTGAACCGGTTTTGCACGTCCACAGACGTACAAAACGGGTCCCCATCAGACGTTCAGATATTGAACCGGTTTTGCACGTCCACAGACGTACAAAACGGGTCCCCATCAGACGTTCAGATATTGAACCGGTTTTGCACGTCCACAGACGTACAAAACGGGTCCCCATCAGACGTTCAGATATTGAACCGGTTTTGCACGTCCACAGACGTACAAAACGGGTCCCCATCAGACGTTCAGATATTGAACCGGTTTTGCACGTCCACAGACGTACAAAACGGGTCCCCATCAGACGTTCAGATATTGAACCAGTTTTGCACGTCCAGTAGACTTCCAAAAGTGGTTCTGAACTGACAGACGTTATACAGACATGATCTGAACGTCTCTCTGACGTCACATGTTTGCTGGGCAGAGGTAGCATGTAGAGAGAAAATAGAGAGGGAGCTAAAATAGAGCCTTGTGGGAGGCCACAGGTCAGAGGAGCAGGGGACGAGGTAAAATTACCCAGCTTCACTAAAAACTTTCTGTCAGACAGGTATGACTGAAACCATTTCAGGACGTTAGCTTTTAGACCTACCCAAGACTCCAATCTAGATAATAGTGAGGCGGCCGATAAATCAAAAGCGGCCGATAAATCTAGAAGAATAAGAACCACAGAGTCTCCAGAATCAGTAGAGAGGTAAATATCATTTAACACTCTCAACAGGGCAGACTCAGTGCTGTGAGCAGACTTAAAACCAGATTGAGAAACCTCATAAATACAATTACTTCACAGAAAACACTGAAGTTGATTCAGCACAATTTTCTACAAAACCTTTGAAATGAAAGGTAAGACAGAAATTGGCCAAATTTTTTTTAGGACAGATGAATCCAGTGAAGGCTTCTTGAGCAGAGGAGTGACCGTAGCCACTTTAAGATTGGCAGGAACAGAGCCAGTTTGGAGACACTTATTGATAAGAGACACCAAACCTGGCCCAATTGAATTGATAATTAATTTTAAAAATCTCAGGTGAATGATATCGCTTGAACAGAATGAGGGTTTAAGCTTGCCAATCACCTCCTTCAATTCCTGGAGATTGATAGGTTCAAAAGCATTGAAAACGGCAGAGGCAGATGACATGATTGGAGAGACAGTTAAAGTTAAAGTGGGGCAGACGCCAAGTCTTAAATTAGTAATTTTGTCACTGAAATATCTCAAGAAGCTTTCACAGAGAGCAACAGAGGCAACAGGCAAAGTGTTAACGGAAGGATTAGTAACAGATTGAATAATTGAAAACAAAACCTTAGGTTTAGAGTGATTAGTTTCAATTAAATTAGAAAAATATGCAGCTTTAGCAGACTTAGCTGCAGTCTGGTAAGATGTAAGAGAGTCTCTGAACATTTGAAGAGAGATATGCAGCCTGTCCTTTTTCCATTTTCGTTCTGCCTTTCTACAATTTTGTTTTAGGAGACGGGTGTCAGAGTTATGCCACAGTTCAGATTTTGGTTTGTGCTTGTGAGGCTTAAGGGGAGCAATTGCATTTGCTACCTTAAGCCAGGCAGAATTCATCAGGCTAAGATGTTGATCAGCATCCAAGTTAGATAATGGTTGATCCAAGTGCAACTGTGAGCAGCATTCAGCGAAGCACAAGTTGAAATTTGTGCTAAACTGAGGAGAGTAGAACCGAGACAGAATTACAGGTGTAGTAGAAAAATTAGAGAGATCTAGAAGAGTCAGTGAAAATAGTATGGGCTTGTGGTCCGAGATCATAAAATCTGAGAGCACAATATCAGTCACGCCAAGCCTATATGACAGTACAAGATCCAACGTATGGCCCTGAATATGAGTAGAGTCACTGATCCACTGAGATAGATTAAAAGCGTCAATAAGATTAAGAAAGTCATGTGATAGGGGTGGTTACATTTGATTTTTTCACATACACTCCCACATATAGATTTAATTGAGTTATTTCATAAATTGCAGTGACTGCTCTAAAATATGAAACGCCAGTGTTTCAGAAGTTTATAACATGCTTATCCGATAACTTTTATATTTCCTATAGGGTTTATGCTTTATTTTTTTAAGATTAACTGTTTTTTTTCTAAGGCATTGTTTTGATTCCAGTTTTCCTGTCATAGCTATGCAAAGATTTGATTTCAAAAACAGTATCATAGCTATTAAACTATATGTTATGATTTTAAATCTGTATTTAACCTGTATTTGTGTGATTCTGTATTTAATGGTTTTAAAGTAAGTCAGATTTTTTGTTGGCTGTGCTTCAAAGGGGACATCGGATGCCCATTTTCCACAAGTTAGTATGATTCTTTATTCTTGAAATGGTCTCAGTGGTCATGTAAAACAACACCCTTTTTACCTTGTCAAAACAGCTCTGTTCACAGCGTCTTGTTTCGGTGCATATCTCTTTACATCCTAATGAGCTCTGCTCACCCCACCCCTCTCTTCTGTGGAAGAGCAAAGATGATTCGCAAACCGTGTTGCCAGATTGGGCGGGTTGCCGCCCAATTGGGCTTGTTTTGATCGGCTTGGACCGGAGAATAACGCATTGGGCGGGTTGACAAAATTTGGGCTGCTTTTAAAAAATTAAAACCCGCCCAAGCTGCTTTTTTCTTCGCTTTTATCTTTAATCATATTATTTTAATATGTTCAAACTCAAAGTATCACTGTAAAATAATGTGTAGCGCAGTCATCAACTCATTTTTCCATAGCCTAACGCAACCCTAATTGGTTCAGTTTAACAGAGACTTGTCAATCAATTTTCCATCTTTTATGTTGGTGAGATGTGATGAATCTTGAGTGACGGGGTTTTGGAGCTATAAAGGGCAAGATTTAAATGTGCAGCTATATTCATTCATTCATTCATTTTATTTAAGTGATTGCGATGGCAAAATGGCCTAAATATACACGATAAAGAGTCTAAGAGTGACTCAAATCTGAATGAATAGAAGACTTCTAAATGTTGAATGATTTAATAAAAATCAAAACTGAATATGGGACTATACGATGCTGTTCTGCTTCAGAACATCTTTTAAACCGTCCAGACTCTACTCTGGTATGCATTGACAGCTGCTGGACTTGAACAGTTTTGACTGTGCAAAGTTCTGCATTATGTTCTAAAATGTGTACTTCGTGAAATGCGTGCTGTATTATTGCGCATTATTGTTGTTGATTGTTATTATTATTATTATTTATTTTTGCTGTCAGATTATCATACAGTATGTATCAATGAATAACACATTTTTGGCTGTCATGGGTGTGTGCATGAACGAGAGTAAATGCCAGCTAATTTATTGCGCTCTGATCACTTTATTGTGCACTTTTTGCTAAATAGATTATTCTTACTGTGGACATTGAAAATAATCCATGTGTTTTTCCGAGGGTTAAAGTCATCGGTTAATTTCTTGATTGCCACTTTGAAAAGATTTTTGGACATTTTAATTTTCTGTCTCCCTTTAACGCATTTGCCCTGTTTTGATCCATATTCCTGTGAAATTGATTTAACCTATCTTTATTTTATTTTGTCATTATTTTATTTTAAGGAGATAAAAATGGTCCTTATCAACCTATATTGACGTAAAATTAAAACATAAGATAAAATTCTATCACATTATTTTGGCAGTTAAAATTTTGGGCTTGTTTTTGATGAAGTGGGCGGGTTTTGGTGAGCTTTTGGGCTGGAAATCGTCAACCCGATCTGGCAACACTGTTAGCAAATAATCATAAAAATAAAAAGTGAGACTTACTGTCAGACCTCTGTCGTGTGTGTCATGTGTTCCTGCCTCTTGTGTCCTTATTTGGTTTGTTTCCTGTCCTTGTTATGTGATTAGTAGTTTATTTTGTTCCAGGTGTGTGTGTTTGTTAATTATCCCTGGTATTTAAGTCCTGTCTGTTCAGTGTTATGGCGTCTGGTCTACTCGTTACTCCCCGGTGTTTGATTTCTGTGTTTGCCTTGGCTTGTCCTGATGTCTAAAGTAAAGACTGTGTTTTGAGTTATGTCCTCGTCTGCGTGTTCCTTGTTCCTCCCTGCTGTGTGCACCGTGACACTTACTTCTTCTGAAGAAGCAGCTGGATCATGAACAGTGGGTGCTGATACATCCTTGAGTTTTAACTTATTAACAAAACCTGCCTTGAATTGTCCCTCATTCAGAAAGCATGATTTGCGCAGCCAGACATAAACGAATTTAGTGAAAGTGACGTGTGGCCAAGTATGGTGACCCATACTCGAAATTTGTGCTCTGCATTTAACCCATCCAAGTGCACACAGTTAATCAGTTACATTACTTTAATAAAGTAATTGAAAAGTTACACTACTTATTACATTTTAAGTAGGGTAACTTGTAATCTGTAGCCTATTACATTTCCAAAGTAACCTTCCCAACACTGGTTTTAGCCTTCAAAACATATCTACCATTTTTGGTTGAGTCAGTAGGTGGCATTGTTGACCTCAGTTTGAAAACAAGTGCTCAGTTTACCTTAGTTCCCCTTTCCAAAAATCTTTGAAGGGATTATTGAACATTTAAACATTTGAGCAAAAGTATTACTCTTAAGTTATTTTTTTTTCATCTCAGCTTTTAGTGTTTATTTAAAACGAGACAAAACTGATATTACTTTAATCTAAAATATGTTATTTAGCAGTTTAGATCTTAGTTGTTTAATGCTTAGCTAACTAGCAAGATACGGTAGCGATGTAACTTAATTCACATTATTTTTATTACTTCTATTGAGAAACAGATTAATAAAAACTGAGAGGTAGCACTAAATGTTCAGAAAATATTTCTAGAAATTTTGTAGCATTCTTACCCTTTCTCCTTTGAGAGAGCTGTGTGGAGGGGGGTGTTCAACTATGTTTTCCCACCCTTGTATAAGCAACTAGCCTAATTCTAACCCCACCCATAATCCTGACCCTCACCAATAGCAGGTCTCTGCAGGATAGTAATGGGAATTACCAGATCAGTGGGCGAGGCCAAAACAGAGGGGCGTTTTCAACCATGTTACCTGATTGGCTCACATCACAGGGATTTGCTTAGGGGTGGGGTCAAGTAAGGGGCATCATTTTCATTGCATAATAGAAACATCCACCAGTTTGTAAACACCCACAAAGTTAGAAACGGGTACTTTTGTTCTGCAGAGACCGCATTCATAACAAAAGCATAAATTATTTCTTGACAATTAAAAGTACTATAGCCTATTCAATTAATCTTAGACTTAAAAGAATAGTTCACTTCAAAAACTAAACTTCGTCATCATTTAGTCACCCTCATGTCGTTCCAAACCTGTATAAGTTTCTTTTTCTTCAACACAAAAGAAGATATTTTGAAGAATTTTGAAGAACCAATCAGTTGTTGGTCCCATTGACTTCCATAATAGGGAAAGAAATACTATGGAAGTCAACGGGGCCATCAACTGTTTGATCAGCCTACCATTATTCTTCAAAATATGTTCTTTTATGTTGAACATAAGAGAGAAACTCATACAGGTTTGGAATGGCATGAAGGTGAGTAAATGATAACAGAATTTTCATTTTTGAGGTGAACTATTCCTTTAATGCTGACAGTAATCGAACCACTTCAGAGACAAATGTCAGATGACTTATTTCTTTGCACAAACAATGGCATATGTTACATCTATGAGGTCATGAGGATTACATTGTTGTCATTGTGAAAGTAGTAGCAAAAGTAATACACAAATGCAGCTTGCCAGAATCAGAATCAGGAAGAGCTTCTAGTGCACAGACAGGATGACAAGTGACAAACCAAAGATAACTAAATAAAGAAGTGAAAACAATAGATAGACAAAAAGACAATAGACTATATTTAGGGAGCTAAATTATTCCAGCTTTTGTTTTCAGATCAGAACAGGAAAATGGCAAACAAGTTTCTCAAAGCTGGCGAAAGCTATGAGCTGAGTGACTGTTTCATCTAACACAGTCAGACCCAGCAGTGAAATGTTTTTTTTGTATTATTATTATTATTCACAAAGGAAGTACCTGTGACCAAATAAAAAGATATGTATTTAGCCTTTATAAAGCTCATATTAACAAAATGAAGTTTCTGGGAAATCCACAGTCTGGTCTCTTGAAGCCAAGTTAATAATTTTGGATCTAACAGCATCCAGGGGAGCAGTGGTGAGAAGTGCCACAGTTAAGTTTGGTGATAGTAAAGTTCTCATAAAGGCATTTCTGAGTCCAGAAGGTGTGGGGGAGTTGTGCTGTCCCAATGGTTATTTGATTCACAGATGTAATGCAAAATTTTAAAACAGAAGATGCTACCCTCATCTCATTTTCTGCATTGTTCGTCACATTTTTCAACATGTCTTGAGAAGTTATTCTGGTGCAACTTCACAAAACCAACAAGGTACATTGGAAAATTAAAAGTACTTCTTGAATGTAAGCTAGCAAAATTTGTGGAACAGAGAAATAAAAGAATGAATAGGAAAAGCAATCTTTTATTATGCCAACAAGTTTGTGCACATACCTTTATCAGGACTGAAAAAATACAAATGCGTAAGCTCCATTCAAATACAAACAAAGACCAAGTTAAATGCATGTAGAATTTAATCAAGGGTGTGCTCATCTTTGCAACCCTTCATTTAAGCAAAATTGCCTAATTTACTTATTTTGAAAATTATGATATTTCTCTTTTTATTAAGTATGTTTAAAATATTTAAATGTTGATCGTCCCACAAATTGTAGGGTAACAGTGATAATTAAGAAATACTGTAGAAATGCAGTATGTCTTTATGTTCAGAAAGGGTGTACTCATTTAATCTGTTCTGTATTATTAACTGTTAGTATTATTAATAGACAATGCATTAATTTAAGTTAACAAAAGAGACCTTATTGTACAGTGTTACAAATAACCATTAAAAAACTAGGTCTAAAAAGAAACTAGGTCAGTTAGTTATACTGTAAAACTAGAATGTTATACATTGTTCCATGGAAGATATCCCACTGCCTCATGTTTTTAACAAGATAGCAAGAAGACAAAATATTTTTTTATTATTATTATTTTAAAACAGTAAGGTTAAAAACAAAACAAGAAATACAAAAGTTCTTAAAGATTCAAGGTCTCTCTGCATTTTACATACTACATTTTACAAACAGGCATATCTTTCATAGTTTTATTGCAAATAAAGAGAGAAAACACACAGATCCTTAAGCATGACCCCTGCTGCTTCAAAACCACGACATCCCTTGTATTAACACAAACTACTCCTCCTATTGGTACACAGTTTTATTCAAAGTTGCTGTACTTGCTGAAAAATCTCCACATTACAAATCATGCATCATTCACTTCACCGTTAAATTAACGTTTAAAGTTGAATTATCATTGAGGTGAAGCATAAGCGACCAGTGATACAATGGCAGCAGTACAGACACAATTCCATAAAATTTTACATAATTTATAAAAAAATTTTGCATTAACATTATGAATGCTTGATGTATAAAGCTGAGAAGCTAAATTTAATTCAAATGTATTTGTATAACGTTTACTTAATAAGCATTAATATTGTTAATAAGATGCTTCACAGAAAAATATGACCAAAAAACCCTCAGTGAGTAAAACCAAAAGTGACAGTAGTGAGGAGAAACTTCCTAGATGGAACAGTGTTTACAAAACTATATTTAGATTTGGATATTATTCATATTGCTGAAAATTATAGCTGTCATTTTGTTAAATTTGTTAAAATAGCCTTGAATAATGATTTATGATTTCTGACCAGGTTTAAGAAAGCAGAACAAAAATGAAACAGTAATAACATTGCTTCCTGTTATTTGTATAAGCTGGTTACTCATAAAGTCGTTGACATATTTAACCAATTTTACATTAACCTTGAAAAAAAAAAACACTTTGCAAAAATCTTATAATTTTCAGCAAATCTCCAAGAAACTCTTTAATAATGTGTTTACATTGATATAGTAATCAAATTGACAGTTATTAGTGTACACAATCTCTAAACCCACATTTGATTGTAAATGTAAAGAGAACTGATTAAGTCTGTCATTACTGCAACAGCTTCCTTTTTCCTTATGGCTTCACTTTTGTTTCCGTCAAATGGCTGCTGCACTGACCTCAGTATGAAAATCAGGGCTTATAGATTCAATTTCAACTGCAGAGGCTTCTCAAGTCTAAAATAAAAACACAAAAAAGACAAACAGAAAGTGAAAATTTCAGTCATATAACTGAACTTATAGACCATAACAAATAAACAAACTTTTAACTATTAAATAATATTAAACTGTGTGCAGTATTGTTTTGTTCTAAGCCTAAACACAAATGTGAACTGTGGGCCTACCTGCTTGCCACCATTTTCCAGATCCTCATCATCATCAGCCCTTCCTTTTTCATAACCTATTTAATAACAACATTTCATATATTAATCATTGATAAGAACTTTTTAAATGTATTAGCTCAGTCTATACAGTATTTGTTTTCAGTCACAGGGGTTGCACAAGCTACAGCACTTTAAGTACCAGGTCCAAGCCCAGAAAAAGAGAGTTGTGTGAGAAAGGACAATTATCTTAAAATCTGTGCCAGATAAACTATGCAGATATCCCACTCCAGCATTCCCTCATATGAGCAGCTGAAAAAGAGTAAGAGTGAGAGTGAAAGTAAGAGACAGAGAGAGAGAGGGGGGGGGGGAGAAGGAGAGAGAGAGAGAGAGAGAGAGAGCTATATCTGTTTCCCATCAGAATGACCCAGAGTTTCTGTACTTTCCCACAAAATATGCTTTCAGATAAATCTAGACAGATTGTAACTCAGATTAAACATCTGGCTGGAAAAGCGAAAACAAATTATCCTCATGGAGAAAAAAATTCCAATGTGCAACTAACAGGCCCAGTTGAAACAGTAACAAAAATGTCTTACAGAAAAGATTTTTAACCAAACACCACTTTTAAGAATAAAAAAATCACACAATTTGAACATACCTATAATAGGATGGGCAGAAGGTCGTCTACCATCTGTGAATAAATTAAGTGCAAAGTTATGATATCACTACTGACTGTCAAATATATAAAGGGGATGTCTAATGTTATTTCATGCATTCTGACTTATTTACACTATTGGATTCTCATGCTAAACATGACCAAAGTCTCAAAAAGTGAGTTAGTTATATTCCAGAGTATTCCTGTCCCAAAGTCACTGCTTAAGGGTTCATATAAGTTTCAGAATCTTTTTTTCCCGAGTATGTATGACATCATAAAGGGCGGAATTCCTTGTATGGGCATTTCTCCCGGAAGAGCGCATACACACATCAACCAGTCGAGAGCAAGAGCACACCCATCAACATGCTTCATTCATTAATTCATTAGCCATATTTAAGTCCATAAAATTTTTGTCCCTGTTTTAGTTATGTCCACGTCACAGCTTGTGACAATTGCTTCACAAAAGCTGCACTTGCTCGTGAATCTTTAGCGCCGCCAACACTTTTCGGAGAGAAGCGGTACAACTTTATCTTTCTTTTATAAATCTGATAAGACTCTTGGGAAATATGAAGGATTCAATACTACTCTATAGGTACTCAAGATTAACAAGAGATTGGCAGAAACTGTGTGCATTAGTAAAGAACTGTAAAGAAGTGAAAACATCACTTCACAAAAAATAAGTCAAGAATTATAGAGAAGTGAAAACACCACTTCACAAAACGTAGTTGACTGCAGTTTAACCCAAACAAACAAACTGACAGTCATGTTATGTCTAAATACATTTAGCAAATCATGATAAGGAAGTAAATCTATGCTAGTTGAAGTCTTTCAGTAACACGCAAATTCCCTGACACAAGCTGTGCTGAGGCTTGTTCTTTCTAAATTTAAGCATGGCCACACTTCCCCTTTGACTACCAAATAAGTAAGCAAATAAAAAGTCTTTGTTTTACAGAAATCCCTCCTGCATACATAATCACTGAAATGTGTATGTTATATAAAATAAGAGTAAATAAAAGTAGTCAATTTGTTACCCTTAGAATGAATGTCAAAGGTATACTCACTCTGAATTTGTTTTTTTCTGAAAATCAACAGAGCAAACAGCAGGCCGGCAATAAGCGATCCAATGACCATCACACCAGCGACAATGTTTGTTGTATTAGATCCAGAAGAATCCTTGTTATCATCACCTGGAAAAGCAAAATACATATAATTCACACCAGCACAGATTCTCCCTGACAGTGCTGTGTAAATATATAACGTACTACAAGATTATCCTCAGTACAACTGGCAGTTTTAGAATTTAGTAACCTGAGATATCTCTAGTAGACTATTGTGATGCAGTGTCAGTCCTTTATTGCACTACTGTAAATTGCATTGCTAAGCAAAATATAGAGTCCAATGATACCAGTGAAATTGTGCAGTATAATACAATTCAAATATCAATGTGTTTTACAAATATAATTATGTAAACACTCCTTAAATGGTGCTACTGCCAACTCTGAGTTGACATGCGTCTAGACATAATAGTAGATATTTTCAGCAGATCATCTTTGTTGCACAAAGTGCTTGCTATGTAAAATAAGCGCTAATAGAGATAACAAGAAAATTAAGCTTGATTACTTATAGCAGATGTGATCTTCAGTGTGCTTTCTCCATCTTGTACATATTTGCTATTAAAGATGATGCATCTAAATGGAGCCAGGCCCAAGTTGATAGACTTGAATTCCAGTTTGCTAGACAAAGCCACAGATTTTACACCGTTGATGTCCTTGGGGTCTTTTTTTATCAGCTCTGCATTCATGGTCCAGTTGGCTCCAGAACGGTCAAACCAATGGATGAAGCCTTCTGGGTATCCATCAGTAGCATTGCAGTAAAGGCTGACAGGTCCTCCATCTGTTACATATTCAGGCCATGTGCTTGTGAAGGGATCTTTGTACTTCGCTTTATTGAGAAAGAAAAACAATGATGAGTACCAAGACTCTTGCAAGGCAGTGTGCTTGTATGTATTTTTAGTCATATATATATATATATATATAGTTTTATATGTTAGTTTTATGTTATGTTAGTTTTATAGTTTTATATGACTAAAGAAATTTAATCTCACCTGTGACACTGATGCTAAGTTGTATTTCTTTAACACCAACGTCCGTTACAACACGATACACATATTCGCCCTCATCAGAAAACATTGTGTCAGATATTTGCAGAGATGGACCCACTGCAAAGTTTTCAAGACTAAAGCGTGGATCTCCTGATCTTTTTGAATCTTCTTGAGAAAAACATGGTTCTTTCTGTTCAGCTTTTGATAAATAAACTGCAACTATGTTAATATCGTTGGTCTTTTTGAAAAAGCATCTGATAACTGTGGTCTGAGTAAAAATTCCAACTGTGGGTAGGCATTCCAATTGAAACAAATCTGTTGAACACAAAATAACAAAAATAAAATTTGGATTGTGGTACTTCAGAGGAAGCAGAACAAATTTCATGCAGTTTACATATTTGTAATTAAAAGAATGTTCATGGTTTTATACAAGTAACGTTCTCCTGACATAATCTGTGGCATGCTGTTGATTAACCACAGAAAATAATTAACAGTATAATGCACTTAACTAATATTGAGCCTGGAACATAAACTGCTGTAAGCACAACAGTCATAATCTCTAGTAACATGGGTACAAATATTATTGTGAAAATTATATTGTGTTCCTATTCCTTAAACCCAAAAGTTCCTTTTAACACTCAACAGCAAACACAATTAATCTGTGTATTAAAGCACGTACCTGAACTGGGCCTCACAGCAGGGATGAAGAGAGAAACTACAAGCATAACCTTCACTGAAGACATGATTACTCTGAAATGAAAAGTAAAAAATAGACTTAACAATAACCATTTTTATGTGTGTGTGTGTGTGTGTGTGTACTTGCTGAGATTGAACCCTATCTCTGTAAATATTGAACAATTTTGGACTGGGTTTCAGGAATCGTGGACAAGAATATTTAATTGCAAAAAAAAAAAAATTACAGATGGTAGATGACCTTCCATATTCTAAATCCAGAATATGGTTCTTAATCAGAAAATGATGCGCATAAGCAACTGATTACAGTTGAAAAGATATAGAAAGATGTATTCTTACTACTGATAGTGATTTCAGAACAAACAAACAAAAAAGTATGTGCAAATGTTTCTTTGTGAATTTACATCAATATCCACATTAAATAAAATTTATAGAATTGGTCATTCTCCATAAACTAGTCTGTTCTGCAGCTTCATTCTAAGTTTTGGCCATATTCTTTATATTTTCCTTGATAATCCTATTGTTTCTTAGCAGATAACTTTTTGTTTCCTTGTAGCTATAATTCTTCTGTTTCACAAAGTAGGCTATTGACTTTATACCACTAAATGAAAAATTATTGATTTATATATTAAAGAATAAACAATAGTTCACCGAGCCAGAGTTAAGCCAACGTGTTATATTTTAGTGTTAAAGTTTACTGTTGTTATGAAGATGTATCTGAATGCATGCGCACAAACAGGTTTTAGGATATACGTGAACAGTTCAGTGTTCGCATTAATAGAATATACCACATATAAGAGCCATCGCTCTCGACAAATAATCATAAGAGAGAGATACACGTCCTTATGTGCCCAAATCTCCCGCTCTCTTTTAGTTATTCTAAGCGGTATTTGACCTCATTTTTTATATCAGGTTTTACTTAAGGTTTAAACCATTGCTTATATAAAAAAAAGTTCATGCTAATGAATATTCAAATATAACACAATCGGATTTAGACCAAAACAGTAGAGAAAACTTACTGTCTAAATGCTCTTCAAATGCGCAAGGAGAGGGAAAAACAACCGAACAAAGCACGAAGGACAGTCTTTGTGTCAAGCTGAGCTGCTTTCACTTTCAATATTACTGTTTTAGCCACACATACAGGCTATCAATTATGGTTTTACATACAACCCTTTATTATTCCTTTTCAATTCGTTTTTAATAAAATACTCGCGCCATTTCAACAGAAACACAAAACATATTTATAGCCTATATAGCCTACAATAAAACCAAATAACAAGTATAATTTTGATGGCAAAGTTACGTGTGGCTGTCAACGTTTATTCATATGTTTGAAGTAAAAAAAAAAAAAAAAATAAGGAGACTTGCGTTAGCATTTTTTTTATTATTATTTGTTTTAATGAACTCTAATAACTCAGTAATATCGCATGGCTACTGTTTTATTTTCCCTTTACAGTCATCTGGGTCGATTTTTATTACTTGGTGTGTACTTTTTTCTTTTAAACGTTGTATCCTTTTAGATGTAAAGCGCTTTGAGAATGAACTTTTAAAGGCGCTATATAAAAATAAATGTATTAATATTGTTATTAAAATATGAGCTATAATAATAATAAACTGATTTTTTTTTAACTGCTTGTTCATATTTATGCTATTGTTTTATTTTCTCATCTGTGCCGCTGTGTAGGCCTAGGATGACCCAGAGCTGTACTTTTCCACTAAATATGTTTTGAGTTAAAATACGAATGATTGTAACAATCAAAAAGATAGCAACTTCTGGCCTTGAAGAGTGGGAAACTGGATAGAAAAAAAGCACATACGACTAGGCTATTCCACACAGCATCTATTCAAAGTCCTGTCAAACTGGTTGTTAGCCGGGTTTTAAAAGTAATGTTATAATGCTATAAATATTTTTATATTGTCCTTTTCTCCTTACTTCACCAATTGAAGTAAACTACACAACTCTGTCTGATCTCAGAAAGCCAACTTATTTTAGTATATATAATTTGACTGATTTCTTCATAACACTGTGTACTAAAAGTGCATTGTGCCCAAAATCCTTAGCACACAGATCAAGATTTTCCTGTTTTATTAAATGACTTATGATTGTAACCTGTGAAACATAGTAAATCTATTGCAATTTATTTAATAACCTCTTTTGACCGCCTATAATACAACCTTAACTTTTTTTTTTTTTTTTTTTTTAATAATGAAATTTTTATCAAATTTTTTTAAATAATTCACTTTAGCTTGGCCAGTAAAAATTTGATTATATTTTACTTACTTGGCAATACTTTGATTTTACTCAATATAGCACTGAATTAAACCATGGTTTTAAAGCATATGTGTTCTAAGCAAACATCTAAGCAAATAATACAATAGCTAGCATGTAGACACCATATGTGCATAATTACTGTAGCAATGCGGCACTGACCCAAACACAGAGACTTCAGTATTTGTTACACAATACACAGTGACAATTTACTTCACCACAGAATCTTTTTTGTCATTGTAAAGCAATGTGGTGACATGCTTAATTTAATCAAATAAATAAGCTTATTTTTCTTGCTAAATATCCTTGTAATTAATGTTCAGTAAATTAAGCTTTTATTATTAATGCACTTTTGACACTCTATGAAGTATGTATTTGTTCCTTTGGATCATTTCCTCATGAGGTCTTGAGAATACTCTCACAGCTGCAAAGTTACATCTGGGGGTGGACTGAGAAAAGGATTCATTCATTGCAAGAATTTTGAAGGCAAATGATGACATTTTCATATGGGGATTGACATTTGGGATTTGTGAACTTCTACACATAAACACGCAAAATATTGATCTTTTCACTAAATAGTGTCATGTCCTCACTTTTCACTCTTACTTTCCTGGGCTTCTAATCACTTCCATCTTCATCCTACTTGTACTTTGAGTGCTCTTGCTTGCCCTCTCTGGTGTTGATCAATGTGCTCTTGTTTATATTTTCCATGTTGTTTCATTGTATTTTGTAAGTCCAGCAGCTGGTTTCATCATAACAACTTGTTTTTGACGCCTACTTGAAAGAAGACTAGATCAACAAAATAAACCCAGCAGTATCTGAGGTCCAACAGTCCCCTGGTTTTTCATAACGTGTTTCCATTAATTGCCAAATGTCCTTATTATTGGGAGTAAATAGAGGTGAAGTCTTAAAATAAGTGCTGTATAAAGCATACACTGGTTTTTAACTAGATTCTCAACCAACAAATTTGTTTTTGTTCCCACTGTCTGGAAAAACTGAAAAACTACCACAGAACCACACAAACAACAAATATTATACGTGGAAAAATGTCTTCAACATTTATGAAAAATGACTCAAAATGGGGGGAAAAAAGTATGATCATTTAAAAGAACCCCACATACATAACGTAATCTCATTTATAAGTTAACTTATTTTACATTTCCTCTCAGTAATCAGCTCTATCCTTTGGAGTGGACTCTCAAATCAATAATTAATATATTCTTTTGAAACTGTCTCTCAGTCTTATAATTTGTCCATTGTGTGTAGTGTGATAATACTGAAATGTTGCATTAAATTTTCCCATTATTTTAATAAATACAGAACAAACATACTTTTCCGATAAGAAATCAATTCAAATAAATTCCAACAAACTAATATATTTAGTCAAATGATAAAGAAAAAGACATAGTATTCAAAAGTAAAACAAACAAACAAACAAACAAAAAATATTAAGTCCCTCGTTTAAAATAAATCAATAAAGGTCAGCTTGTGTGAAGTCCACTATTAAATTGTTTAGCATTTTTGGAGACTATTATGTTTATTATTATTATTATCATCATCATTATTTTCTTTTTCTGAGCATTTTTTTGCCATTGCATGTCTTTAAGTCCCTTGTTTGTCTCATTCTGTACATGACCTTATGTAACTTTATGGAATTTTGGCTTTAATGTGAAAAAAACCACACAAAAAACAAACAAAGCTTTTACGTAACACAAATAAATACGTATATATGTAAAAATACATTTACAAAAATTGCTCAGTGTTCCAGTCAGATGGAAAGTAAAACTGAGCCTTGAAGATGAACGTTTTAGTAATATGAGGATGTAACTAAAACATAAAGATAAGTGTCAGAGACTAAATCTTGCATAAAGATGGGTGTAAACTAACTTTTCCTGTTTAACTGTCATGTAATCTGACACTATTCATTAACTTAAGGTGGTTGTAAAGATATTTTTGATAAGCCATCTGATAACATGTCTGAAGAGCATTTCCTACTGTAGGTTGACATTCAAGCTTGCAAATATTAGGCCCTAGTAACCATTCAAAGCTGGATTTTTGTTCTTTAATAAAGAGAGAACATATGCTTTAAATAATCTTAAGTTATTTTTGACAGTATGTTTAAATGCAAACGTAAAGGTGCCTGTTTCTGTTAATTAATTTTAACAGCAATATGAATATAATATGAGCCTGTATATTTGAAACATAGGCTCAGGAACCCTTACAGATACATGGCGACACTTGAAGAGTCCACCAATTATTGAAAGGTGAAAATATGCATTAAACGTTAATGCAATCAAAGCTAGATTTAATCGAACTTTGAGCTAAATGTTCCATTTGTCATGGTTATGTTTCATCTCTGGGTTATGCATTTCTTTTATTTTAAAGTTTCGTTTCATTATTACAAAGGTTTTTGTTGATAGTGTTTACATTTGTTCTTGTTCTCCCAGTTTCGCCTCATGTCATAACACGTTACAAGTCTTAACACAAGGCAAGAAGAAAAGGCAAAGAAAAGGCTCATAGGCAGGGGCTGTTTCTTTGCCCTTTTTTGTGTTGAAACTAGGACATGATTCCCAGTGCATAATAAAAGTGCACTTTGAGTGTACTTCCAAAATTAGGGCCTATAATAAAGTGCTTATAATTAATATTAATTAAATAAAAAAAAGTTAAATTAGGTGTAGCTACATAAAGAGCGTACACTTTCATGACTGTTTCTATGCACTTTGTACTAATGTCAAATTAAGGGTTTTTTACATATAGTTTGTTAAGTTTAAAGAGCTGACAATCCCTGATCTTAAGACATTTTTAGAGCTTTAACAATGCATTTTAGTCCAATTAAAAATTAAAAGGGAATATTATGTATAAAGTGTTTTATGGGGGGGGGGGCATTTACAATAAGCTGTATTTCATTGTTCAGTTTTAGAAATTACTTTGTTTGCTTTTTCTAAAAAATTCTATAATATTATACCATGGTCTGGCTGAACACTCGATTCTGATTGGCTAGCAGGATTGCATTGAAACCTTTTAATGCACAGGTAGTTCCAAGTCAGTTTAATCACCGTTCGATATAGTGGTGGAGGTAACAAATTACAACTACTCACATTAGGGGGCAGTCGTGGCCTAATGGATAGAGAGTTGGACTTCTAACCTGAAGTTTGTGGGTTTGAGTCTCAGGTCCGGCAGGGATTGTAGGTGGGGGGGAGTGAATAACCAACACTCTCTCCACCCTCAATACTACGACTGAGGTGAGACCCTTGAGCAAGGCACAAAACCCCCAACTGCTCCCCGGGCGCCGCAGCATTGGCTGCCCACTGCTCCGGGTGTATGTTCACTACTGTGTGTACACTTGGATGGGTTAAATTCCGAGTATGGGTCACCATGGCCACACACCACTTCTCTTTCCCTTTTTTTCTTTACTGTAGTTAAGTAGTTTTTTGGGTTAATGAGTATATTTTTAAGTCAGTCATTTTACTGTAACTTAAAAATTAATCAAATAAATGGTTTAAAATCACAATTCATTACTGAGTATGCCTTCTAGGGTTGTGACATGAGCTCACAACATTAAAAATGTGGCCGAGGTGAAAAGGCTCTACAAGGCTATCTTACATTGAAATCACTACATAACACATTACAATTAAGTTAACATTTTCAAAGAAAAACAATTAGGAAATTACAACAGTTGCACATTATTTTATCTAATTATCTCATTATTTAATCTTTGTTAATGATTAAGGGCTATGCATGCACAAGTGAGCTTGTAAATGCAAGTGTTTCAGTTGGATGTTACTATTGGCATTATCTTATGAAAAGAGAAACTGAAGTTTTTCATTACTCTGGTCTGTTCTTTTGTTAATAAAACTCCTTTTATTACACCTGTGTCTTCATTGTGTTGATAAAACAGTAAGAGGCTCTACAAGGCTATCTTACATTGAAATCACTGCATAACACATTATTACAATTAAGTTAATATTTCAAAGAGACACAATTAGCAAATTACAACAGTTGCACATTATTTTATCTAATTATCTCATTACTTAATCTTTGTTAATGATCAAGGGCTATGCATGCACAAGTGAGCTACTGGCATATACAGTATGCTATTTGTTAATTTCATGTAAGTGCCAAAATACACTTTTTCTAGCTCAGATTAGTCTACTAACAACAACAACATAGACTATCACATGCTAAAACTAGAACAAATAGTCAAATCTAGAGACTATGTTTAATGTCAACCAAAAGAAGCACATTGTTAGTCAAAAGTTAAATGTTTATATGGCTACAGTGTGGTAAAAGCAGACAACCACTAGTTTATATATAGTTCCCCCTACAGACTGCAATGTGAAAGTAGGTTCTGAGTAAAAAACAACAAAACCGCCGTCAAAACCAAATGACCTAAAACGGGACATTGCTGCCATCTGTAGACCTGAGGGCTTTGTGTGTGACTATGAGATGCTTTCCCTTTCACTATGACTTGCTATGTAAACACTGTTATCTAAGCTTCAGGATATGGATTATCAATATGGAAAAGTAGAAGAAACACTGGTAAGGTATTATGTTAGATAATAGTAATGTTTCTATTCTCATTACAATAGACAAAAAGTTGTTTTTTTTATTTGAGAAAAGCTCATGTACATACAAAAATGAACAGACTCCGCTACACACTTCCTCCAATGAGTCAAAGAATAATACAGCACCTTTTTTGGCATACGTCAAAAATAACAAGGCAATAAGAACTTTCAATGTTTTTGTTGAATCTGGAATACTTGATGACAGATCAGATGAAATGACTGTACACTGTGGCTGTTTGTTTGTATTTTTGTACGTTTCATAACTTTTTTTTTTTTTTTACAAACACAAATAAATAACAGCTTGCTCACATGCACCTTTTTCTAGCAGACATATTAGTGACTAGAAGGTCATATTTCATTGCACTCATGTTTGTTGCTTTTTAACTTTAATGTATGTGTTTAATGTTGTGTTTTTGTTATTTTGTACAAAATGTCTCTTCAGCGATCAGTGAATCAAGGTTCGTACATTTTTCTTTACATTCACAAATGTTTCAGACTTTTTTTTATAAGTGATGGATGAGACATGGAATTATTCAAACCTTGTCTTAATCAGCAGGCCTGAGGCACCACAAACTGGGCACTACAGTTCATAAAGTGCTGACAGAAACTTAACACAAAAAAGAGATACAATCACTGAGTAAGGGAGACATTTCATAAAATAAAACTGAATGGAGATTTGATGGCATATTTTGGCCTATGGTTTGCAGTATCTGAGAGTAGCAGTGCACACCCGGGATCTGTTTTTCCTTAAGGGTCTGATCTTAGTCAAGGCAAGACTGAGTGACCAACACTTAACACATTCAAAGGTATTCTTTGAACAAATCACAGCTCAGAGACTTGTGGCACGCTTAATATGTTCTTTGTGGCTTATGTCATTTTATGAATAGTTTTGCAGGATGGGCACTGACCACAGAACAGCATGTTTACTCTGAGATGCTCGTTTCACATAGGCCCAGATCTTATCCTTAAGTGAGGCAAATCTTTAGCCTAAGATGAGAGAGGATTTGCCCCCTGGTGGGTTTCTACGGCCAGAAGAAACCCCAGCTGCAGGCTGCTCTGTTGCAGAGAGGCAAGGTGGAGCTGGTGTGTCATCCTGCTCCTGAATAGGTTCAGGTTCTTCTGTGCTATCTGTGAATATAAAAATGCCAAAAGTCAGAGCCAGTCTGCAGATTTGAGTTGACAGATTTCATAATGTATGATGGTCACAGATTTTTTTAGTGTCAGACTATGATTCCATCCAGTCGGAGGATATCAAACATGTTTGTTATTTTCAGCCGATTTTAGAACACCTATTGTTTTTATTTGTCACACTTTTCTGTCTAAATCTGTAAAAGACTTAAAAGTCTGGTAGTGTATGATCCTCAGTCGTGTAGTGTATGATGCCCAAAGTTTATGATGCTTAATGTTTTAAAATCTGTTGAGATTTTAAAAGTTGGTAGTGTATTCCAGCCTTAAGTAAAATGATCCAAATCTGAAGTATTTTAAAAATATATTGAAAACATCTAGAATGTGCCGAGTTCTTAAGTTCTCTTGTACTCTTATTTATGCTGAACCTTGAATACATGTGTACACATCTTCATTATTATTTTCAAATATTTAGATATTTAATGTTTAATATAAAGTTAGTTTTGGTTTTTGAAAATTTCATGAAATATTTATTTATAAATATTTTAATTATATTCATTTTATTATTTTTGGGAAGGAACATTTTACAACCCGAATTAGGCCTTGCTTTGTCATAAAAAGATCAAATTAATGGATATTTTAAGAGAAGAGCATCCACGTGCATGTTTCTGCATATTAGTTTACATAACTTTTGATATGACAGTATCACCCTGACATTTCTTATGCCCTCCAAAAATGATCAAAATGAAATAAAAACTTATAGCAAACATGTTCAAGATGTGTATTCAAGCCATCTACATATACATTTTTCAATGAAAAAGCAAAGCAAAACATGTCAAATATATATCAGAACACTCACCAACAGTGATTGAGTTTTCCTCACCATTCTGTGCAGAAAATAAAGCACATTCTCAGCAATAATTTATTTAAAAAAAAACTTAAGTCATTATGAAAGTCCATCCAAGGTTACAAGTTTGTTTTTACTCAGGAATGAAATCGTCTCCATATCTTACCACGGGTACATTATTTTCGACTGTGGTGTTACTTTGATTGGCTGGTTGAACAGTACATCTTCTGAGAGGGGCAGATGGTTCTCCACACAACACACCTGTAGGCTTCCCACCTTTAAAACAAATTAGAGTTCCTGTGTATAGATGTTATAAACAATAGCAAATACCCAGATGTTCAGGCTATGCATTGTTTTTTGTTCATTGTACACTTTAGTAATTATTCCTTTACCTGGAGGACTTGTAAATAACAAATGTTTTTGTCAGGTAGTGTTTTTAGAAAAACACATGAAATTATCTGAAAATCTTATCTCACGTGGCAACCTGTGAACCTATGTTACAAATTGTACATAAAAAAAGAAAAACAGCAAAAATTAAGCACATTGTGCAGTCTTTTGTGTGTTTAAGAATCTGCAAGACCTAGCAAGTTTTTAGATGTGGAACTGAAACTGTATTTGGTTTCTTAATATCACAAGTGACCAGTCATTTATCTCTGAAAAGTATAAGATTTGAATCATTCAAATATTTCTCATTCTTTTTCGCTAATGTTTAACTTAAAGGCAAGGGAATGACACTGCCTAGAAGTATGCTATTGTAGAGGCGAAAGAAGAGATATCATTCAATAAAACAGTACCTGGTGGATTGTTCCTTCGATGGGCATGAGGGTCGTCAGGTTCAGCAAATATACTAGATGCCATTTTGTTTTTTTTCACAGGTTTCTCTTCATCTGCACCAAAGCAGATGTTTGAACCTCCACCCGGGGGACGCAGCACTCTGGGAAAGAAAACAAAAACACAAGAAGATAAAATATGTTGTCAAAAATGTAATTTTTGTAACTGATCACTAGTTTTGTTTAGTTCATTTAGTTAATGCCCCTTGTTTACTTTTATTTTAAAAGTTCATTGCTTTTGTTGATGTTTATCCTACTGTTCATTCCCTGTCAGCTTGACCAATGAAGCGTAAATAAAACAAAAGTTTTTTTTTTTTTTTTATGAAATATACTCGTCTCATGTAAGCATCATATTATTTTATTTTAATGTATGATTATATAATTATCAAAGGCCCTTTTGCTCCCTTTACAGATAAAATGTAAAGTAACATTAGCTACTGAGCGCACATTTAAGAAAAAAACAAACAAAACAAAAACATTGTGGCTTTAGTAGAGAGAAAATAAGATTAGTTTGGGTTGGGTTAACCATCTTTTTATCGAAATATAATTGTGCAGAAAAGGCCTGATAGGCTATTAATGTAAATATATCACAATTCCTCATGTACCTGCACTGAATTAGCTTTATTATCTTATTAATTATATTCTGTTGATCAAAATATTCCTCATGTTCATACCAATAAAGCCTTAATGAACTGAGCTAAAACAGCAAGCTGAAATAAATCTCCCTCCACCAGTCTAACAGATGAAACGACAGATAAACGGTGAAGGATTCACGTCGTTAGTGCATTCAGTTATTGAAATAATAAGACGGATACAACAGGAAGCGTAATAAAATGCTTTACTACACCAACTGAACCGCACCCAACCAAAATACACACACAAGCATCCTCCCGTACTCTGAAAACCTGGACAGGGACTGCTTTCAGATTTACAAACGACTGGCATAATGCATTAAAGAAGCTGTAGCCTATTAATTAATCATCAATTATGTCATTAATTATGGCTTTCCGTTTGGGGATGCTGCAGTCAGTTGAGGCCGTGTTACAAACCCTTGCGAGTTGCCTGCCACGACAGCATTTTGGAGCATTATAATTCACATCGAGCTGACTTGAAAAGCGACAGAGATGCCTCAAATATGCAGCACGCGCTTCTGGCATCCCCCAAAAAGGTGTCTAGATAGCTAGCTAACCAGATTTTCAGATGCACATGTTGGTACAATAGAACAGGCATTTTACAAACCAGAAATTTGCTTTGATGGGTTTTTAAAATCCAATAAACTTTTTTCCTTTGAGCTAGTGCGTACCATTTTTATCCCAAAACCCAGTATTTGTACCCAAGATGGTGTTCATTTCTCATCAGCATCGCCACCCGTTTGTACGCAAATATCGTTTAGATAGAGAGTAACTTCGTCTTTTGTCAGAAATATTACATCTCAGATAACGTCTTTAGACATCACAAAGGTTAAATAATTTGCTGTTTGCTACAACCTAAAGCGCGTGAGCATCATCTTCCTACAGACATCTATCAGCACCTGGAGCTGTTCCTCGCGGTGGGGTCCATGCCTTGGTAATTGGTGGTGGTCGTCATCTTGAACACTCAAAGCTTCTGTTCGCGGCTTTTCCCAAACTATATTCGACAGAGTATTGTCATCAAGCCACAAAGAGCGTCTCCTGCTCAGGTCACCAGTCTCTTGCTGCTGAATCTGCGCTCCTGTACACGCCCATTAGACAAGATTAGTGCTGCACTTCTGCAGATTCACCGCTGGGGCGGCGCCAGACAAACTGTGTGCGAGAAGTTTACAAGATTCTAGTTTAGATTCTAAATTACCGCGGCTCTATTTTCACAAAAACGGTTTGCTTTTAGTTTTGTATGAGTCCTTCAGCTGTCTACAGGTTTTATTCTAAACTTTAGAAGGATTATTATAGAGGCGAAGGTCTCATACAAAACTATAAAAAAAAGTGTGCAAACACTCACTATTGCTCAAGACGGCAAACTATCTTCTGGTAATATTGAAGTATTTAATGCAGAATCAAAATAACTCTCTGCTGGGAAGAGGAAAAAAAAAAATAAGTCAAACAATATTCTGTACCTGGAGGATTTTTTCCTGAAGAACAGCGGGCGATTTAAACTGCTCAGAACAACCATCAAAAACAAGTTATTGATCATCCACGTAATAATAAAATGATTATTATTACTTATTTTTAAAAATAGTATAACTTAAATATGTATACATTTAATAACCTATAATATATACTTCATATTAATAACAATTTATATATTTAATATAATTTTTTTTTTTTTTGTGACAGCTTTAGTGCAACACTAAATCAGTATTATTTTTTTTCATGAGCCCTGCGTGTTAATTTTTTTTTTATTCTACAAGGTGTTTGTAAACCACAACTGCTGTTAGTTCCATTGAGGGAAATAATAAAGGAGTTATAAAAAAATATTATGATTAAAAGCAACAAAAGATCCACCTCAAGTGGTTTTGTAAAACAGTTTTATTCCAACCAAATCTTACCAACATTTCAATTCACAACAAGTTTCTGAATAAAATTGGCCTGAGTACAAAAGAGAAATACAACATATAAAATATATATAAAAAGCCCAATGGCTCTGAGCAAACAAAACAGTACTTTAGCACTGACACGGACCAAAATTCCATCTACCGCCCAAAAAAAGATCTGATCACTGATCAGCATTTTAGTCTTGACATTATTAGACACACATTAATATGTTTACAACACCATTCAACTGATTTGCGAGAGCTGATGGCAAGCATTTTAGGCAAGATTTTGGTAAGGTCAGCCTGAATTTGTAGAGAAAAAACAAACAAACAAAAAAAAACCACAGGAAACGGGGAGGACTGTGATGATGGAGGGCAGAGGTAGTTGTTATTTACATCAGGCCCCCTGTCTGTTGCTGAAATACATCAATTGTATCCTCATCCTCCATTTCCAACTGGAAATAAAAAATAAATCAGATTTTATAGCATGCTTAAAGGATGGTGACATTCAGAACTGGTCATATCAGTGAACTATACCTGAGCTGGAGTGTCAGTCTCATTAATTGGCTGCCCATCAAACCGGAACCGAATTTGTCGCATTGTTAGCCCCTGTTCAAAACAGAGAAAATGTGGACCTGAGAGTTAAGTGAAGTGTAAACTATAGCATTACCTCCAACATGTCTTCCAAAATGCAGTCAGAGACCCCTCAACAATTCATGTATTGTATAGAATGTCTGGCTTTGGAATGACAGAGCCAGCTTTTAACGTTAAATGTGTCTTACCTTGCTCCTGAAAAGCTAGCATCCTGCAGACTTCGGCTCCAACCTTGCTCCAACAAACCTGCCTGTAATAATCAAGGAACCCTGAACACCTTCAGCTGGTTCAGGTGTGTTTGATTGAGGTTGAGCTGAAATCTGCAGGACAAGAGCTGTCCAGGAGCAGGGTTGGAGATCCGTCTTAATCAACAAACTCTCAAACTTGGATAGATCTTGAATGCTTCTGAATTTACAATTATTCCAAATTGCCAACTACTTTCAATAATTCACCTTTTCTTTCTCCATACTTATAACTGATGACCTTCAACCCTTTACCACAATGGATGAAGACAACTTCCTGTTCTAAGCTCAAGAACAAGTTCTCTTATAAACTTCCTGCTTTCTTGCAACCTACCAACCTTCTCATATCTATACATCTATCCATATCTATACATCTATCTATATCTATAGAGAGAGAGGCTATCGGTTTTTCCTTTTTCTTTGTTTAACCACAGTGTATTGGTGCATGTGTTTATAGAAACCTCAGCTCAGGATGGTCGTAGCTTCTTAGAACACAATTATTTTGCACAGTCTTGTTCCTTACACTTAAAACTGAAGTTCTTATAAATGATCAAGTCTGTAAATCAATAGTAAATTGAGTTTGAAATTCCACCGATTACAGAGCCAAGTCCAGCTGAAATCTGTTGAAAATCCTACATTGTTCAAGCATTTTGAAAAATGAACAGATGTAACACAAAGCAGGCTTTCTAGAGATGCGTATTAGCCCTAAGCTCTGGGACTTTAGACTAAGGAACAAGAAGTGTACCTTATGTGCTACAGAGATCAGTTTTTGTTCAAAGGATCTAGGACCACTCTGAGCTTTCGAGGTTTCCGCAAACATCTATAGAACCAAAATTTGTTGTCCAATGAAGCCCTACTAGGAGTCACGAGAAAGGGACTTATCTTTTGTATGAGTCTCATAATTCAGAATTAACTATAAAGTTCAATCATAAAAATTAGTTTTAGCATGTTAAAAGGATTTGAGTGTTCATGCAGTTGGTTCACTTGGCAGACTAGATCTACTACACATTGAGCTTGTTAGCCATGACTAACAGGTAGAGGGTTTCAGAGGAACTCTGATAATGCAATACTGGACTAATTTACACTAAATAATGAAACAGATTATTTAAATGTAGAGGAAACAAGCTGATTTGCTGCAGATACATACAGCTGACATTTTTATCCAAATTATGACCAATTACTGCCAGATATTCATGTTATCTTTACCAATCTCTTATTGGCAAGTATGGCAACATAATCCAGTGCACCTAAACAAATGATTATTATTTTTGTCAGGAAAGAAAATTATGCAGTTGCATGTGCATAAAAACCCTTACCTGTCTGTCACAATATGCTTTCATCAGTTTGCTGAGGGGTGTGTGCCTCTTGATTTTGAACTGAACCACTGAGCCGTCCTGCCCGGCTACTTTCAGATTTATGTGGTCATTCTCTGTTTTCACACCCTCCTTGAGTGAAAAGTGAAATAAAGCTACCATCAATAATTCTTGTGCAATGGAAAAATATACAAAAACAACAACAACCGTAGTAGCATCTTCGTGATAGGAATCAAAAAAGGTAACAAACAACAATCCGTGTATCATTCGTTTTTTTAATATTGAAAGATGAAAATGAAAAAATGAAAAAACGGCTCCTTTTTAGTTTGAATTTTTTTTTCCCAAAAACGAGAATTCAGCTTAAATTTTCGTTTAGGGATACAAAAAAAGAATAAACAGCTTGAACATTCAATTTCTACACGTAGGCTGCAATTAAACGCCCCTTTCTGCTGATTGGTCAGCCGAAGATAAAACCGTGCCGTCATCAGTTCTTCCGCAGTTTCACGTGGCAGAATAATAATCCTCCGCTGCTGCAGTTGTACAGATTCTTTTTGCATCTATTGCAATTACATTTCATCTTTTTTCAAACAAACAAACAGACTAATAAATAGCTCGATAACTTGTACCGGGGCAGAGTCTAGACAGGGCTTTCGTCTGTGGATATAAATTCTATACTTTGCATCAGCTGGGTCATATTAGATTAGATTAGATTAGATTAAACTTTATTGTCATTTATGCAGAGTACAAGTACAGCGCTAATGAAATGCAGTTAGCATCTAACCAGAAGTGCAAGAATATAGTGTTTTATATACATATAAGTGCAGAGTAAATGAAGATATGATTTACAGAATGTGCAGTGCAGGGCTCGACAGTGCGAGCATTTCACTCGCATTTGCGACTAAAAATAGATGTGTGCGAACTGGAAAATGTATTTAGGAGCACAAGTGCGAATACAAAACAAAATACAAAACAGCCTAACTTATACAGTAGCCTATAACAAACGTATTAATTTATGGAAAAATTGCGATGCAGCCTCATATGATTACTTTAGTACTTTAAAAAGGCAACGGTTTAATTTAAATGAGCACAGATGAGAAGAAAAGCGGAGCGAGTTAAAGTGAAGACGCGCTGAATGACGCACATTCGCCACTAGAGGGCGCTGCCGCTGCCGTTACCCCGGTAACCCAGTAAACAAATCAGCTGCGCTACTTTCCTAAAACTGTGTAAATAATGTTTCACACTCAGTCATTTAGATATTTATATTCGCTTTAGTCTTCACAATAGCATCAAATAATTCTTACTTAATGAGCTATTTATTTTCAAACATTTTTTTCTAACCTAAAACATGGCCCATCCACTGATCTATAATAGAGAACAGTGGGCCTATCTATATATCAACACTGATTCGTTATTATTGTTCAGTAACACAAGTTCCATTAGTTAACATGAAAAAAACAATGACTGCATTTATTAATAATGCTATCTTAATTTCAACTTTTAATAATACATTATAAAATCAAAAGTTGTCTTAATATAATTCAATGGAGCTAACATTAACTAACATAGTTGTATTTTTTTATTAATCAACATTAACAAAGAATATTAACTGCTGCAACAATTAGCTATTGCACATTTTTAGTTAATGTTAACCTGCTTTAACTAATGTTAACAAATGGGACCTTACTTTGTTCTTTCGTTCATTTGAACAATCTTTTGCACTCTAATCTTGAAACACTTGTTTACTTTATATTTTTATGTATTTTTTTATAAAAGTCTTTTAGTAAATTATCTTTAATAAAGTTATTTAACCTGTTAGGAGGACACTTTTTTCACTTAGAAATTATATATTGTGATTTAAGAACAAAAACATATGACAAAAGCTTCAATGATTATTGTGAAGATTATTGCCTATTAAATAGTGTCTGAAGTAAAATTATTTAAAAACCTTGTGTACTTTCTGTATTCTGATAAATTAAATAATTGTGCTTGTAAATGTCTCTTTGTATCCCCTTATTAAGCTAAAACACCTCATTTGAAAAATTTGCATTGCGCCCCTAAATGTTTTTAATGCGCTCCTAAATTTTTTGACTTAGGAGCACATGTGCTCCTTGGGGAAAAGGTAAGTGTCAAGCCCTGCAGTGGGATTTCTATATACAGTATTGAGCAGAGTATATACAGAATATAAATAGGAATGCAATGTAGGGATTGTATGTACATTATGAACAGAGCAATGTAGGATTATATATACACATTATGAACAGCAGAAACGTGAGAACAGTGGTAATAAATAAATACAGCTGGATGAGTGTGCAAAATATTGATAGAACAATGTATTCTATGCAAAATAGCAGTAGTGCAATATTTTATAGAAATAGTTTACTGTGCTTTGTATAGTAACAACTTTATACAGTTTATAGTGTAATAACTTTAACAATGTGCAGTCTGTGCAAAATATGAGTAGTGCAAATGCATGTGTGTAAAGTACTGTGACCAGTGCAGTAATAAGCAGGTGCAGGTTAGATTGGTGGTGTGGCGTTCAGAAGCGTCACAGCCTCGGGGAAGAAGCTCTTCCTGAGCCTACTAGTGTGAGAGCGTAGGCACCTGTAACGCCTGCCGGATGGAAGGAGGGTGAAGAGTCCATGGTTAGGGTGAGAGGCATCCTTAATGATGTTTCTTGCCCTGCCCAGACAGCGCTTATGATAAATGTTCTCAATGGAAGTTAACTGGGTGCCGGTGATCCGTTGAGCAGTTTTCACCACCCGCTGGAGTGCTTTGCGGTCAGATGCGGAGCAATTGCTGTACCATACTGAGATGCAGTTCGTGAGTATGCTCCCAATGGTACAGCGGTAGAATTCCACAAGGATCCTGGGATTCAGGTGAACTTTCTTAAGGCTCCTTAAGAAGTAAAGGCGCTGATGTGCCTTTTTGACCAGAGTGGAGGTGTTATGGGACCAGGTGAGGTCATCAAGATGTGGATGCCAAGGAACTTGAAACTCGCCACACGCTCCACTTCAGCTCCGTTGATGTAGATGGGTGTGTGTTAGGGATGCGCGGTATACCGATACTGGAAAAATACCGGTATATATTATATTTCAAACGGTACGATATCATAATTTTGCTCAATTCGGTATTTCATACGCTGCTGTTGCAAAATGCACCTGTTGGTGGCAGTGCTTCCCAAATTGCTGCGCAACCGGTAAATGTGACAACAGAACAACGCGATGGATCAAACAGATGAAACTCAGCGCACCCAAAATTAATAAATAAAGAGAACAGTAGAAGTGAAATATGGCATTACTTTGGATAAAAAACAGATGACAGGTGAAGGAACTGACCTTACTGCACCTGTATGCAAGCGTTGCTATAGGCCTAAATCATGTTGCCACAGGAACACATCAAATCTTTTTAAGAATTTGTCGCTTGCTCATCCTGATCTTTTCAAAGAATTAAGTTATCGACAGGTGAGTGCATCATTCATAAATTCAGATTTGACCTGACCTTTTATTTACATCTGATCAACGCACATTCAGATGTAATACAGTAAGCGCAAATGTGTATGTGAGACACGCTAGAATCAATGAAGTTTTGGTCACGTAATACATGCACTTGCATTTCATATAATCAAATTTTAATTGGATATGAATTGAGCAAGAGTTTTGCTATATTAATTTTAGTATCATTGATATGAAGGAAATGTTTCTGACGAGCTGCCGACCACTAATATGAAGCAAGTGAGAGAGTGAGATTTATATTTAATGCTTTTTCTTTCGTTGAGTCTGAAATCTGAAAACAATCTGAGAGAGAGAAATAATAACATGATTTTGAATATTACTTTGACTGTTAGAATAACACTTTATAATAAAGCAACATTTGTTGCATCAATTGCGCAACTTCAGTGCTATTTTTTTTCTTCAAAATGAAACCTATGTTTCCGGTAGTTTTTTTTTTTTTAGGAGACATTTAGTTTGCACTATGTGTTTGCACTGAAAAGATAAGATTTTAATATATTTTCATCTTATTACTTCAGTTAGCCTATTTTTTTTATCTCCAACATCAAAATGTAACCTATGTTCCCTTTAGGTTTTTTGTTACAGTTTGATACAAAGGTATTAATATATGAATCTGTTTTTATTATTATTATTAATAATATATATTTTTTTAATTCACTCATCTTTTGAGGCTGGTTATTTGTCACCTATGGTATCGATACCGAGGTACTACATTCTAGTATCGTACCGAAGCCAAAATTATGGTATCGAGCCATCCCTAGTGTGTGTGCATGACTCCTAGTCCGCCTGAAGTCCACAATGATCTCCTTTGTCTTCTGGGTGTTTAGTTGTAGATTATTGGTGGCACACCACACAGCCAGGTGCTGCACCTCATCCCTGTAGGCTGATTCATCGTCATTCTTGATCAGACCTACCACCGTGGTGTCATCTGCAAATTTAATTATGGTGTTGGAGCCATAAACAGGAACACAGTCATGGGTGAAGAGGCAGTACAGGAGAGGGCTCAGTACGCAGCCCTGTGGCACGCCGGTGTTCAGGGTGATGATGGAGGAGGAGAGGTTATCTAACTTAACGGACTGAGGTCTGTTAGTCAGAAAATCTAGAATCCAATTGCAGATGGGTGTGCTGATTCCAAGCTGGCTGAGCTTGGAGATCAGCTTGGAGGGGATTACTGTATTAAATGCAGAACTGAAGTCTATGAACAGCATTCTCACATGTGTTTTGACTGTCCAGGTGGGTGAGGGCAGAGTGAAGTGCTGTTGAGATGGCGTCCTCTGTTGACCTATTGTGGCGATAGGCAAATTGGAATGGGTCTAGTGTAGCAGGGAGACAGGATTTTAAGTGGGATGCAACCAGTTTCTCAAAACACTTGGCAATGATGGGGGTGAGTGCAACAGGACGGAAGTCGTTAGGGACCGAGGCAGTGGAATGTTTCGGTACTGGTACGATGGTGGAGGTTTTGAAGATAGTGGGGACAGTTGTTTGGGCCAGGGACAGATTGAAAATGTCTGTGAAGACCTCAGCTAGCTGCTCCGCACAGGCTTTAAGCACTCGACCAGGTATTCCGTCAGGGCCAGCTGCCTTCCGTGCATTCACCTTACGCAGAGTGGAGTAGACATCTGATGTGGACAGTGTGAGAGGCAGTTCACTGGGTTGATGCTCAGCTTTGAGTGAGATCTCATTATTTTGATCAAAACGAGCATAAAAGTGATTGAGCTCGTCTGGGAGGGAGGCAGAGCTGGAGGGGGGCACAGAGTTAGGTGGTTTGTAATCTGTGATAGATTGTATGCCTTGCCACATACGCCGGGGGTCTGAAGAATTGAAGTGATCTTCAATCTTCTGTTTGTGTGTGAGTTTGGCCTGGCAGATACCCTTCCTCAGGTTGGTTCTGGCTGAGCTGTAAGCCTCCTGGTCTCCAGACCTGAAGGCTGCATCTCTTGCTTTGAGCAGGAGGCGAACCTCTCTGTTCATCCAGGGCTTCTGATTGGGGAAAATTTTTATTTTTTTGTGTGTGGTCACTCTGCTCACACAGCTGTTGATGTGCTCCATGACAGAGTTGGTATAAATGTCAATGTTAATCTGAGAGTTTGTGGTGGCCTGGGCAGCAAACTCACTCGAGTCTGTGTGCTGGAATTGATGTTGAAGAGTGGAGTCAGCACCTTCCAGCCAGATTTTAACAGTCCTTATTGTAGGTTTCACACATTTGATGACTGGGGTATACTTGGGGAGCAGGAACAAAGAGAGGTGATCAGACTGACCCAGGTGGGGGAGGGGTGTGACTTTGTAGGCATCACTCACATTAGTATAAACGTGGTCCAATGTTTTATGTCCCCTTGTAGTGCAGGAGACATTTTGATGAAATTTAGGGAGAACAGATCTAAAAGTGCAGTGATTGAAGTCCCCAGCAACGATAAAGGCTCCATCCGGGTGCAGGGTTTGTAATTTGCTAATAGCAGCACAAAGTTCTTTCATAGCCACGTTAGCATTAGCGTCCGGAGGTACATAAACTGCAGCAGCAACAATGCAAGTAAACTCACGTGGTAGATAGAATGGCCTGCACTTGATAATCAGGAACTCCAGCTCAGCAGAGCAGTAGGTATCAACAATGACAGAGTCTTTACACCATGATTTATTTACATAAATGCATACTCCACCACCCTTGTTTTTACCAGAGGTTGCTGCTACTCTGTCAGCCCTGAAGAGAGAGCGTCCATCCATATGCACCACGCTGTTTGGGACATCGTTGCAGAGCCATGTTTCAGTGAAGAACATAACATTACAGTCCATAAGCCATTTCTGTGTGAGGGTCCAGATCTTTAGTTCGTCCATCTTGTTCATCAGAGACCGTACATTGGCAAGGAAGATGCTGGGCAGAGCTGGTCGATGTGGGTTTAGCCTTAGCTTAGCACGCAGCCCTCCACGCTTTCCCTGTCTTTGTTTACGGTCTCGACGCCGACGCCGAGCACTTCCGGCCGGTACGAGTGATCCGCTTGTCCGCGGTGATCTCAGTAGCTCCGGCAGGAGTTCGCTGAAGTCGAAAGGATGATCTAAAACTATGTTGGAACACTGTTTGTTGATGTCCAAAAGTGATTGTTTAGTATAGCTGTAGTTCGCATAGCTGAATCGCGGGAACACGAGTGAAATAACCAGGTAAATTAACACTATTTTCCTAAATCTGGTAAGACGCTGAGCCTCGCGATGTGTTCGCGCCGCCATCTTGGTGTCAACCATATGATGGCTGTCATAGCCTACCCTGCTTGCCCAGTAAGTCTATTTGTTTAAGTAATTAATCAATTTGTTTCAAAATAAATATTTTAAACACCAAGACAAAAAGGAAAGAATAATAAATTGGCTTGGACATATATAGGCCTATAACGTTGACGCAAGAACAAGAGAGAAGAGTGAATGCGGAGTTCTTTTATTGTTGGTATTTAAGAACAGACTATTCTCACATTCTTTATACAGAATAACATTTCTATTAATTCTCCTCTGGATTATGTGATCTGAAGAGCACCATTCATTAGCTTCCACGTGCACGAGTGTTTATGAGTCAGAGCTCGTTCAATCTAGACCGGTCAATCATGTAATCATATCTCTTGCCCTTCCGTATATATATATATATATAAATAAAAAGAGAAACATTTTTCTACACATGAAATATGAAAGCAAATAGACCTATAATTATGAAGATAGGTTTTCTGTATATGTTTTTATGCAGCTCATAGTATTTTTTTTTTAACAGTAAAGGATATTTATGACATGACAAGCAGGTATCGATCAGTCCATTATAAAACATACAAAGAGTGCATGTCTCCCTATTATAGAATCAAAATACATTTTAGATCACAATCGGAAGTTATTACAAGCACTCGATGATGATTTAAAGTGGGTTTTGAGCAAAAACGTTAACAAATACATACATTTTCAATGTAGCCTGATGCTAATTGTACCTCTAATTATTTCAGATATATTCTTGTAAGCCTTATGGATATTTTGTGTTTCTGATGAAGAGAAACAAAGTTATTGATCTTAATTTAATGCTGTATGTTGAGCAGCGGACAATGTAAACCACACGAGATACATATGCTACATGAAGAAAAAATGCATTGTTGGTCGGCGCCACCTAGCGTGTAGGCGTGAATTAGCAGAAGGCGAACATTCGTTTCGCACTCAGTGTGAAAGCAACATTTGCGGGCGATTCGCCTTGCTTTTTCGCATTACGCTCAGTGTGGAAAGGCCTTTAGAGTTTTAAAATGTAGTCTTGTGTTTTTATAAAAATTTACTATAATTGATACCTCAAAAGGATATGCACTCGCACAGGACTGCAATGCAAGATTTTCATAAAATGTAATAACTTGCTGTTTGTTTCTCACCAAACACACAGTATACCTTCAGAATGCTTGGAATATGCACCACGAGATGCATAGGATTATTTTACGACATATGAATCCACTTCAACTAAAGTCACCATTCTCAGCCATTAAATTGGCAGGACATTTTTGTGCGCGCGTTTTGAAAAAAAAACTAATAAGCTTTTAGGACAACATTAAGGCGAGTAGTTCTCACAGTTCCAATAAATTGCGATGGGTTAAATAAAGTCAATAAGCAGACAGACACGACTACAAGCTCAGAGTGCACAGAAAATAATCAGCAGTCATAATTAAAGCGGTTTAAAAATGCAGTTTAAATCAATAGAGTACTGATTGATGTTCACTTGGATTTTTTCTCCATCGAGGGGAAATAATAATACTCTGTTATTTATATGGTATAGTAAAATGTATATTTTTGTGTAGCATTACGTAAATAACTACAAAATGGCATGCCTTTGAAAAATAAAGAAAACAACAGAATGTGCTGCTTTAGCCCGTCTGGGTCTCCTTGAGCATCTTTCCGGCGCATGCCACAAACATGAACCACAGCAAATAATTGTCTTTTAAAAGGCTTCATTTAGATTATTCGACGTTAAATAAGTCACTTTGGAATAAATCACAGCATGTATCATGATAAAAAAAGCGATTTTACAGTCTGTAAAATACAGTAGGCTATGGCAAATTATTTCGCGGCTCTCCCATCACTTTAAGAAGCCCTGTCTAGACTCTGCCCCGGTGTCCAGCTATTCATTAGTCTGCTTGCTTGATGAAAAAAGATGAAATGTAGTCGCAATAAATGCAAAAAGAATCAGTACAACTGCAGCAGCAGCAGAGGAATATTATTCTCCTGCTTGAAAACTTGGAAAAACTGATGACGGCACGGTTTGATCTTCGGCTGACCAATCAGCAGAAAGGGGCGTTTAATTGCAGCCCACGTGACGTTTTTTCATTTTTCTACTTTCAATATTAAATCAAAAACCGAATGAACGAATGACACACGGATTAACAACCATAAACAGATTTAGTGTTTTTATAAAGTTAACAATAGTCCAAACAAGTGCACTTTGCTGCACCCATCTAAAATAATGCATTGAACAATAGAACAGAAAAAAAAGTCAGTGACACCACCACATTGATGTTTCAAATTCAGTGTTTACAGCACGTCACCAGAGTTTGTCTGTCAGTAAAGCAAACCGCTGAGATTCACATTATACTCCAAAAACGCACGAGCACACAACTTTTTTTTCAAATATTAAAGTCTTTAAAAAATGATTGATGGTGCATCAGTTAGAACATAGATGAAGACAGTCGAGTAAATCTGAAAACACTATCATATACACTGCAAAAACACAATAAGTTATAAATCAACGCAAAAGTTCAAATGAGCGGTACTGATTAATTATGAAAGTGCTATAGACTCCACTGGTACTGTACTCTACTGTAAGTTTTGTCTTATCACTTGCCGTCTGTCTGAGCTGCGAGCCACATTAGCGAACTAGATCATTAGCGTGTTAGCTTTATCAACATTTCACTGAATTACTGAACAATAATTTAGAGAGAGAGGGAAATAAGTTTCTTTATCAATGGTACCCATTCATCATGTATCAAATAATCATTGCGCTTATTAGAAAACTTCTAAAGACCCATACACACGTACCTTTGGCTTCTCGTCTGCCATGACTTCTTCTGCCTCAGACACGCGAGACGCGCGTAATGCCGCCGGATATGACCACATTTAAAAAGGTCCATTTCCGGAGTTCCGTTACTGCGCCTTTTTTAATTGAACATATATAAAGGTAGGCTGAATACACATATTTTCAGCTCAAAACAGATGATAACAATAATAATAAATATATAAACAATATACAAAGAACCACGAAAAGAAAACAAACAAAAAAACATTAATCCAGGGGTAATATATACATTAAATTTAAAGAGAAAGAAGTAAATAAATAAGTAAATCCTAAATAAACCCCACCCTCTTCCTAACACAATAGCACATTATAAAAAAACGTCAATAGCATTTTATAAAAAAGCACAAATATTAGGGGAGAGTGGGCAACAGAGACTGTATTAGAAAGGCAAAATCTGAATACAATAAAGCCACATCTGTCAGCTACTCACCTACATTTACTACAGCAACATGTGTATATGATAATATACGTACATTTACACTTGAACAGATAAAGTGAAATGTAGATACTGACCCCATAGGGGATGGTTGCAATATTCATTTATACATTCATGTAATTAAATCATTCTTAAATAACATTTTGTAATTTCTTTACTTTATTGTGTGCACAGACAGGGTCTTCAATAAGGTAAATTGGCTGTATAAAACCAAATAGTAGTAAATGGAAAAACTTTCTCAAGTCGATTTTTTAACTGTTTACTTAAAAAAGGAGAGATAACTAACTATTGAAAGGGGTTCTTTATTAATCCATAAAATTACAATTAGGTAATGTTATGACAAGCTTTAGATGTTGTGGTATGTTGTGGTTGTGTGTACCAATGTTGTGGTAAGGGACAGCATGCTGGGACATTCTACAGCTGTCCCTACACTTAAATTTGGTATATTATCTTGACACAATATCATTGACAAATGCTATCTATGCCTAGAAGCTCAGAAATGTTAATGTGTCACACAAACAACTTAGACACCATGACAAAAAAAATCTGATCTTAAAAAAAAAAAAAAAAAACTTTTTACCATAATGCTTTTTTGTAGAAGGAATGGTCACATGTGGCCGATTTCTTCCAGGAAGGATGAGGGGCTAATAGAGCATGTGCAGTGTGAATATCATCACTGTAGCTCCTGCTTGAAGAAATAAGCCATTTTGCAACTGCCCCTCGTTGGAACCGTCCCCACTCTCCCCTATACATTTTGCACAACATATAGGATTTTAAGGCTTTGACATTGCTGGAAGAGGATATAGTATATTGTATCCAAATAACATTTCAAGTCTTTAGCTACATGGACACAATCCTTGAATTTACAAGTTGAGAAACCAAAAGAACATTATTATTAAACCAGTCTGGATTTTTTTTTATTTTTGTATCGAATATTTAGATTTTTCCAAATAGAGTACCTGTGGGGACTAAAATTGTGTGGGAACATTTTGCCCAAATTTGACAGGAAATATAGAGAAAATATACTTTACATATCAATAACCATTACTGACCCTTATCCTCTCTGTTGCCTATAGCCAAAATCAGGCAGGGGTGTCACCAGCTGCATGTTTGCAGCAATACTGAGTGTGCGTAATTAGACCAAACAGAAAGCAACCAGCAGACACATTATACCGCTATGTAAATTCAGACAGTTGTTCAAAACAATATATTTATTTGTCTTTAAAACCGTATACATTGCATTGAATTGCCAATTTGACTTAAAATCTAAAAAGAACAGCATCATAACATTCATGAAGCTCTTCTTTGAAATAATTTAGAAAGTCAATTTTATTAATATGATTTTCCCCATCTCTTTCTCTCTCTCACACACATTCAGGAAAATACACTGCTGGACACATCCAGCAAAGCAAAAAAATACTGAGGCAATTGCTGTGAAAAAAAAAAAAAGACATACCAAAAGAAAAAAAATAATTCCATAACAACACACTTTTAACAGTTTTAAAAGTCCAAGTTGATGATATAAATAATGGCATCTTTAATAACCCCAAAATGTAAACCTTCCAAAACATCAAAACAATTTCCTCTCCAATTATATACATCAGTGATTCCTTCCAACTGTGTAAAAAAAGGAAATGAAGTGAAACAGATACTTTGCATTCATCCAAAAACACAGAAGTCAAAGTATGCTTTGCACCATCTTTCACACACTTCTTTGTGGGACTGTTTTCTGATGTAAAACAAATTAATTTGGCTTTAAATCAGTGAGGCTAGCCATGTCAAACACCACAAATCTGAATAGTAATAAAAATAAATATGTAAAACTCAGAAAGAACATCAATAAAAATCAAAGCACAAAAACACAACTAATGCATCATATCAAGGAAAATAGATTGAAAGAAAAGATGTAACATGTCCAGTGTTATCACATTTCCCTCCACTGCTCTCAGGGTGAGGTATGAGTTGAATAGTTTAGTTGTTGCTAACAATAAAATGACCCATTATGACTCAAATGCTCATAGGCATCATATTTATATTAATGACAACAGTTCTTAATGACCAAGACCAATACATCAAGACATTTGTGGGATTACTCCGAGATTGGGATTCAGAAGTTTAACACCCAGTGTTTCAAAGGTAACGTCCTGGACATTAAATCTCTCTGTGACACTGCTGATGGCTCATCCATGCATTTACACACTGAGTTTTTCATTTGTCTTCATGAGTATTAATGCTTACACAGCTACAAATGACCCCATCTTTCCACTGGAGGGAACTTGTCCATCTCTCCAGACTCTGTGACCTGTCGATCTCCAAGGATGAATGTCAGCTTGTACCTCATTCTTACTTTCTCCTGCAAAAGAACACAAATACATTTAACACAGCCATTTAGTTTATCACAGAAATTGTATCGTGTAAGCACACAAGCAATTGCTCTTTAAATGACACTAGTTAAAGTCCATCTAACTAGCGCAAAATATTGCTGAGCTTTTAGTTCTCTAAATATGGTGACAATCATTTCCCTATTCAGTGCTTCCAAGGTCAAAGCTCAGAGAAGAAGACTGTCCAAATATGCATGCATTGAAAAATCCCATGTTGAAAAAAAAATTCACATTTGTTTCCACATGGATGTGTGCAACTGGTGATACATTTCTTTATGTTAGTGTGTTAGTAAATGGTTTTTAATAATAAAAAGAGAGATATATTTAATAGTATAATCTATTGATTTTGGTGTCATTTTTGATCCTATTAAATCAATCTTCGATAATGTGTTCAATTTGTAACTGCTGTTACAACCCTTTTATTTAATTTTTTAATTTTCTTTTATTTTAATAAATTGACAAAAGTCAAATTGATTATTACAATTAAAACCAAACCTTACTACATCAGAAAAGCAATATTTTTGGAACATTTTTGACCCATTTTATTTCTACAGTAGGCAATAGAGACAAAAATATGGTGACATTAAGTTACTTCTCTTTAATTAATGTCCTAATAATGAGAGACAAGTGTCTCATAAATATGGGGATACATTTGCACCCAGAAGTAAGCTACATCTCACAAATCCAACTTTTGAGGACATCCTCATTCGTGAAATTTGTTTTAAAAAACACACACACATACATACACATATATATATATATATATATACACACATACATACACACACACACATACATATATATATATATATATATATATATATATACACACACACACAGAGAGTGGTGTGAAAAAAGTGTTGGCCCCCTTCCTGATTTTTTTTTTTTTTTTTTTTTTTTGTATGTTTGTCACACTTTAATGTTTCAGATCAAACAAATTTAAATATTAATCAAAGATAACACAAGTGAACACAACATGCAGTTTTTAAATGAAGGGTTTTTTTATGAAGGGAAAACAAAATCCCAACCCACATGGCCCTGTGTGAAAAAGTGGCCGGCCGACCAAAATTACCCCAAGAGTGCAAAGACGACTCATCCAAGAGGTCACAAAAGACCCCACAACAACACCTAAAGAACTGCAGGCCTCACTTGCCTCAGTTAAGGTCAGTGTTCATGACTCCACCATATGAAAGAGACGGGGCAAAAATGGCATGCATGGCAGAGTTCCAAGACGAAAACCGCTGCTGAGCAAAAAGAACATAAAGGCTCGTCTCAGTTTTGCCAGAAAACATCTTGACGATCCCCAAGACTTTTGGGAAAATACTCTGTGGACTGACAAGACAAAAGTTGAACTTTTTGGAAGGTGCGTGTCCCATTACATCTGGCATAAAAGTAACACAGCATTTCAGAAAAAGAACATCATACCAACAGTAAAATATGGTGGTGGTAGTGTGATGGTCTGGGGCTGTTTTGCTGCTTCAGGACCTGGAAGACTTGCTGTGATAAATGGAACCATGAATTCAGCTGTCTACCAAAAAATCCTGAAGGACAATGTCCGGCCATCTGTTCGTGACCTCAAGCTGAAGCGAACTTGGGTTCTGCAGCAGGACAATGATCCAAAACACACCGGCAAATCCACCTCTGAATGGCTGAAGAAAAACAAAATGAAGACTTTGGAGTGGCCTAGTCAAAGTCCTGACCTGAATCCTATTGAGATGCTGTGGCATGACCTTAAAAAGGCGGTTCATGCTCGAAAACCCTCCAATGTGGCTGAATTACAACAATTCTACCAAGATGAGTGGGCCAAAATTCCTCCACAGCGCTGTAACAGACTCATCGGAAGTTATCGCAAACGCTTGATTGCAGTTGTTGCTGCTAAGGGTGGCCCAACCAGTTATTAGGTTTAGGGGGCAAGCACTTTTTAACACAGGGCCATGTGGGTTTGGATTTTGTTTTCCCTTCATAATAAAAAACTTCATTCAAAAACTGCATGTTGTGTTTACTTGTGTTATCTTTTGATTAATATTTCACACCACTGTATACACTATATACTTTTTTTACTTGTATTTGTAGATTTTTATTCATTTGTTTTTAAATCTCAAGCTTTGTCTTTCTTTTAAGTTTAGGGTTGGGTTTAGTATTTACAACTAATTGTATGTAAAAACAGAAGTTTATGGATTGTCCTTATATTGATAGCCAAGTAAATGTGTGTTAGTGTATGTGTGTGTCTTTCTTCACCTTCAGTGGGTTAGCCAGCAGCATGATCTGAGTGATGGAACTGGGGGGCATGAAGGGGTTAAAGGGGGCCATTTCAATTCCGGAAGGGGGCTGCAGCTTCACTTTCATGGACTGCCAATTACAAATTAAATAAGTAACAAAAATGAATGAACCAAAACAACTGCAAACATGTGAAACCAAAAGCTATTCAGAACTGCAAAATCCATAGAGTAAAAATCTACCATCACAAAACAATAACTGTGTGCTGTTAGGATCAATTTAAATCATATATGCAAATGTATTATTGTTAAAACTTCAGCAGAACATAAAAAAAAAAGACATTCTGTGCCTCTCACCTTTGGCACAGCAACCTGAAGCACTACGTTCCTCACCAACAGTGGTGCTGTGTTCAGCATGGACACCACAACAACCAGAACATCAGGCCGAGCAGGCGGGTGGTCAGTAGCAAAGTGCAACAACACACGAACACCATCCTTATCGTAGGCTGTCACTGGACACTCCTTACCTGTGAAAAGATAAAAGTAAATGACACACAGTAACTAAACCTAACAGGCAAGAAATTAATCTGGAATAACTGGTCTGGATTTAACTTATCAGAACAAAAGGAACCTTATATCAATAGCATCCACATTAATTTATTGGCCTTACTTGGTTTAATGGCTTCCAGTGGGACAAAGACACTGGTCAGGGAGATATCCGAGCCTGAGGGTGACTGACTGATGGGTAATGTAGGAGAGAGGGATCTGAAGAGAGGGCTGTCCGGTGCAAAGCTCTGAGGTTTGGCAGAGGTTAAAGCAGAAGGCACTGGTGTTATTCCAGAGGGCAAACTGAATGTGGTTAATGCAGGATGGATGTTCTCTTCTCCAGCGCTAAGTTCTCTGCTACCCAAGCTTGAATAATTGGACTGGCTGCTTCATACAGAAAGAACAAGCAATTAGCTGCTTTTAAACAATGAGCCATTCCACTACCAGCACTTTGATCATAATTAAAGGCTCTAATAATAGTGTGTGCAATGTGTGCCCCTTTCCTTCCATGTATGAATGCTACTATTAAACTGAACAACTGGCATTTACCAATGGCATCAATCCAACACACTAGAATATATTTTAAAATGTATTTATTCCTATGCTGAAAAAGATGCATTTTCAGCAGCCATTACTCCATTCTTCAGTGTCACTTATTACACTTAAGAAATCATTCTAATATGCAGATTTGGTGCTCAAGAAACCTTTCTTCTTATTATAATAGTTGAAAATGGTTGCTCATAAAAGTGTGACAATACTTTCTGTTTCTAAAAACCATGATGCTTTTTTAATTGATACTACTCTACTACTAATTCTATTTTATTTTATTCTCTCACTACCTATTAGTCTTGTCCAGGTCCAGCATTGCAAAATCTTTGCAGCTCTGCTGGAGGGAGTTTTTAAAGACTGAGGTAGCTTCAGAGGCAGGTGGCGCTGTTGAGATGAGAGGATTTAATGGAGCAGAGCTGCAGAGTAGGTCAATCACTGGTTTGGAAATCTGTCACCAAAAAAAAAAAAAAATCATAAGATGCTGATTTTGATAGGCATGTTTAACATAAATGTCAAGCACTCTTGTAAACTTACTTGTGAAGAAATCCACTGATTGCTTTGGGCTTCTTTTGTATTCTTTTCTGCTGACTTGCTTGAGTTTGAGTCCAGATTAGAAAGGCCTGCAAAGTAGTAATTTTAAAGTGTTAAATTTAAACAATGCCTGGGTGTCTGTTTGATACTTATATTTAAACACATTCTTATATAAAACAAAATGTACACTAAAAAACTGTTTTCGATTTGAACATTCTAAATGTTATTTTTCCTGTAATGCCAAAGCTCCATTTTCAGCAGCTATTATATCCATTTTAAGTGTAATATCACTTCTGCTGTATTCTAATAAAGTTTTATGCTGTAGAGCAGAAAAAAACTAAACAATGAACATGCTATTAATTTCTAAATTAAAGTTTTATATTATAAATAGTGTTATGATTTTGATGGACACAAAGTTTGCAGAACAGCATTTATTTGGAATGGAAATCTTACTGACAACGAACATCTGAAAGGTAGTGTATTACATTCTTAATAAAATATCTATCTTACATTGCACAAGTACTATCAAGCCATTTTTACCTAATGAACCAAGTTCGTCATCTAGAAGAGAGAAACTGCTGGGAAGCTGGCTCAGTGGAGGACTGGTTTGGAAACTTGATGATCCAGAGGATGTGTTGGAAGAGGAAGGCTGGGCTCCAACTAAAGGAGTAAGTGTGAGGAGGTCAGCTGGTAAAGAATCAGAGTGCTGAGGTGAAGTCAAAACATTTTTAAGGGGTGAAGGGGTCCCAGAGTCCAGATCAGCCAAATCAATCAAAATTTCAGAAGAGGTTCTGTGAGTGGTGCCTAAACAAATGAAAAACATGAACTCACAATGAATTGCATTTCAGGGCAGTAAATTGATAAATCCTTTAGATTATTCAGATACCAAAAAAAAAATCTAATTAGTACATTAAGTCATGAAGTGTAAGAATTCTGGTACATTATTATACATACGTTCTGAAGCTGTTGATCCTGGTATGTCAATCATAATGGTCTGTCCTTCAACAATCTTTTTATAGGAGTTGATGACTCGTGAGAGATCATCACTAGCATGCAAAATATCGCCTGCACCAAAGAAGACCAGAAGGTACATGTAGAACAGAGGAGTTTTTTTTTGTTTATTTATAATACATTATTGGCTCTAGATCTAAACGAGTTTTTGTTTACTAGTGTGCATTACCTAAGGCACTGTCATCATCCTCTGTCTCGGTGGCAAGTCTGAAGACAGCAGTTCTAAGTTTGTCACAGTCATTGTACAGATCCTATGAAAATAAAGCAAGTTACACATAATCAGATACATTTAATTACAGGTTAAGTCCAGCACTGACCAGATCTAAACTCAGATGGCTCACCTTTAGAAGTTCTTTGTCTTCTTGCGTTGACTCATCTCTTTTGAAATGACTTAGCATCTCATTGAGGAGCTTCACACTGTTGTCCACCTCTTCTAGGGTGCTGGCACGATTGGAAACTTTCTGCTGTAGAGCATCATTCTGAAAGCAAAGCAAGAGGCCTATAAGCCATGTGAGGAACCTATTCTTCTTTCAAGCACGATAAAGGGAGTAAACAAAAGGATCAATGACATGGCGCAAATGTGAATTTATTTAAAAATACATTTAAATTTTTTTTTAATTATTTGAATTTTATATAATGATCAAAATCATTATGTTTCTAAAAAATAATTGTTACTTAAAAATATGTTTTTAATATATATTCTCTAAAGCATTAGCATAAAATTATCCAAGCCCTCACCTCTTTGACCATGTTCTTAATAATGCGGTTGGCTTCTTGAAGATCCTCCGGCTTTTTACTTTTAAGAAGTTCTGCAAGACGCTGCAGGGACAATTTTTAAACAAAGACCGTGATTTACAACTTAACAAGATGGATCACAAGCATTGGCTCACACCGTGGTCAAAACAGTTCCCCTTAAAAGAAAATTCCAGGCTCAGTACAAATTAAGCAAGAGCTGAAAAGCAGAACTGTAAAAAAATATTTCATAAAAGCACTCACATTTAATTTTCTGCTAAAATTTAAGCTGTAAATTGTTTGAAATGATCATTTTAAAGCCATTTTTAAATGTTCTTTTGGTTTATGGCCTGATGTTGTCACAGCAACAAAAATATAAATTGGATGTAACTTCTCCCAGAAAAGGTTAGTAAATAATTTTATCAAACTAAAATCATTTTAACACACATTTGAAACTGTAATTATTTTAACATTTACTTTTATGTATTTGCCTCATTCAGTTCCACTGAAATTGTGAAGTTGTATCACTTCCATGGTAGGTTCCACTTAAAGCTTTGTAAATAGTAAACAAGAAACAATTGATGGCACAGTTTAATTCAACTTTAATATACAGAACCCAGAATATGTGTTTAATCTCTGATACTCTCATGTGCTTCTTCACCTTACTCTTTTCCTCATTGTCAAACACTGGATTCTTGGGCTTTGGCGAGGGAACGAGAGTCTTGTCCACAGGAACCACTGGGTCTTCTGCTACAATGCCTGAGAAGGAATGTGGTAAAGACTGAACAAGACAGGCTAGCAAAACTGGAACACAGGAATTAAGTAGGTGATATTCTTCTAAATGTTTATATTTGTGGTGAAAGAACCTTGCTTCTTTAGCATTTGATAGGCCTCTATCATCTTTGCCTCATCTGGTAAAGCAACTGACCAGCTGTAAAGCAACTCTATTACTTTAGTCTTCACTCGTTCAGATACTCTGTCTCCCAAATACTGTAGGATACAAAATGATAAAAAGCATAAATAAGGTAAATGTGTTATTAAGGAGACATTGATTTTGCTGTATTAAATAGTTTACTTAAATCATTACCTTTGGTGAAACTATTTTGATGAGTTCATTTAAAAACCTAAATTTTCCAACTTCATTATGAAATCTTCTTCCACAGTTCTTCATGCAAGCTTCTAAAACCTGCAAGAATGATCTATATTTAGTTAGTCACTATATTCTTCTACTTATTATTGTTAATTTAAGGGACTGAAGGAGATAAACTCACAGTAAGTGCTTGTAATGATTCCCAGTCTTGTGGTGACTGGATTTTATGCGCTAATAATCTGACCGAGATCTGTGGGCTGCAAGATACAGACACAATTCTCACTTGATTCATGAGAAGAAACACAGACATCCCCATGTATAAGAAGACAGTTTCACGTACCAGTTATAAAAGGTAAACATACCCCTCAAGTTCCTTATTGATTTGGTCGCAGAAGCTGATGATGTACTCCCACTCCTCCTGTCTGTTGGAAGGATTGGTGGCTTTGTCTACCAAGAAAAAAAGTCACACTAACATCACAATTTTCAAATTGTTACTTTTATACTTTACTCTTTTGGTTTACCATATTTATAAAATAACAAAATGTCAAATTACATTTAAATTTGTGCAATTAGCAGATGTTTTTATCCCAAGAGACAGGATAGAAGAAAGTAAGCAACACCAAAAATAGTGTGTGATTCAGTTTGCTTTACATTTAGTAAACTGTGCAACATGCCAGTAAAGTTTAAGACAAAATTATTGGTTTTCTACTTAAAACTGAAGTTTCAGCGATAGCAAAGAAGTGTTAAACTGTTTTAGGCAACAGCAGTTCAGAAGGAGTTTAATAAATGGTATACTTGCTAATCACAAATGCGTCTGTGTCTCAAAACCTAGTGAGCTGCCTACAGACATCCAGGTGCATAATAGACGCGTTCTGACGTTCGTCCTAAATATTCAGCTGAACTGTCTGGAACACGCCTATCTCACCTAAAATGCTGTCTGGGAAGGGCCATTTATATTCCGTCTAACCATCATGGCATCATGTCAGTATAAATATCACAGACACTCCGAGACATGTCAAAACAACCGATCACAAATAGCATCTGGATGTGACTGCTCATCTTAAAGACGTTACAGAGTCAATTCAATCGTATTCTGCTAATGTATCAGCACAACAACTCACTTAGCCATGACTCCAGTGACTCTCCTTCCGGAACCGCCATGATCACACAGTAGCACAGCTGACTAAAGAGAGCTACACATTCCAGTCATGTGACATCCTCGTGCTTCACAGCGGGGGCGCGGGAGCAGATATACTTTGGGCTGGGCGATACAACGATAACTATAATTATATAGTGATATAATTTTCCTCGAAAAACCAAGTTCGATAAATATTCAACTTAATGTTAATGCTGCAAAAGCGGAACAAAACAGCTACTCATTTGAACCGCGCCACACGGACCACATCCGCTCGGTTCAGACAGCGGCGCAGCGCAGATCGAGCGGACTGGAGCAGATGTGTTTACTCGCCGATCACACAACCACTAAACAGCGCTGTGACATCCAGTGAGAATTCAGCGAAGAACACAAATGACTGGTATAAACTAGTATCAGTCAACTGATATAAACTAGTTTAAATCCAGATAAAATAGCGCTGACAAAAAGCAGAAAAACACAGTTTGCAACGATACAGTCAGAAGGCTTTTCAATCTACAAATCGCCATCGTTTACCATGGATTTACTGTAGTAACACTAACTGCACCATGGTATTGTGGCAGAAATGTGGGGATAGCGTTTGTGCATTTATAATAAATGTATTTGGACTACTGTTTTACATATAAATAGGCTACATAGAAATGCATTTTTACCACAGTATTGAGGTGCTGTGTGTCTGTTTAACTCTGGTTATCATGATGTAAATGTATAATACTATGGAAGAACAATGGTTAATTTTAATAAAACTCAAATAGTCAGAAAAATTTTATTTCACCATATAAAAATGGAGGTTGTTGCCATTTTTACAGATGTTACTGATTTTGATAATGAACATAAATTTACATCTGCATCCTAACTCAAACTACAACTCTATGTCAAATGTGCTTTTCTAAGAGACAAAAAAATTATATTATTATTGCATTTATATATATATATGGGCATGTATAAATATACGGGGGGGGGGGGGGTATATATTATTTATTTTCTTGCTTGTTTGTTTGATTACTTTCTCTTCTGATTTTTATTGAGGATTGTATTATACATTTCACTTTAAAAAAACACTTTCATAAACATTAAACAAAACTTAATGTTTGGCACATAAAAAAAAAAAATCTAAATTAACTAAGGCCAAGTCATGGCTAAAATCTAATCCATGTCTGTGATAAGATTCCTTTAATTCCAAATATGAAGACTATAAAATTTGTTCTGCTCCCATCATGAATTATCATCAAAAGCACATGACCTAAAAACATAACAGATGGAGGACCTGTAGACCTTTACTGCAGTGCTACTGATGGCTACCCAGCTTTTTTTTATCCACTGGTTTGGTCATTCTGGAGCTAATTTGGCCATTTAATTAGACCATAGAAAAGTCAACAAGGACATTAATGTCTAGCAAACTGATGTTCAAATCTGTTGACTTGGCCTGGCGCCATTTAGATGCACATAATTGCCATTCAAGGCGATGCAAAATTAACAAAGAACTTGCCTGTTTGGTCCAGTTTCTTTACCAGATCCCATTAGAGGATATTTAAAACAGAATTTTGTCTGATGTCCAAAACTAGTTAACTCTTCTATCAGCCCAAGAGGCAGGGTAAAAGCAGGAAGGAGATGAAATAATTAAACAATTCAACAATTGCTAAAATGATCTGGAAACAGGCAACATAAAGTTCATATTTGCGTTTGAATCAAAATGTATTCATATGGTACACTGTGTGACTGACATTTTCAATTTACCTCTATTTGCCTTTTCTTTTTTTCAGAAGATCAAAAGAAGTTTATGCTGATTTGCTGTTTTATATCAGCACTGAAGCTGATGAATGTGTTTGAAACAGGTCCTGACAAAACTCAGCAGTGACAAGAAAAGACACCTCATATGCATGTTATATCTTTACTCTTGCACAGCAAAATTCTGTGACTGAAATACAGACAATTAGAAATTTCACCTGATGGACGTCTGGTGGTGGAGACATTTCTCTACATGAATTTCACGTCTTGTTCAAGTTCGGTGAGCTTGGACATGCAAATTCACAATTGGTGGAAATGTTTGATGGAGAATGATATGTTTTCTTTAAAAAGGTAATAATGGAACTGTTATAAGAAATATTGAAATTCTTACAATTATTTCATTTCTATTCTATGCTCTCAAAAATAACATGTTTGTGTTGTAACTTGAAATGTTGATTTGTTCTGTGCTTGCTTAACTTCTAGGAAGGTCAAGGGTACTTTAAAACAACAGGCCTCAGAAGGAACTAGAATGAGAGGCCATGCACCAACTGTGTGCTTATTACATGATTACATAATCTACACTCTAGTAATTACACTGGAGTCAGGTTAAGGTTAGTATGAGTGTGACCAATCACATGCATGCCTGATGCAACTTGGTTATTTTAAACATGATCATCAAGGTATAAATGTGCAAAAACAATAGAGGTATAAAAAGTTGATTGTTACTTGTGTTTTAAATACCTGTGTAACAATTTATGGTCTTGGCTTGTGGGTGTTTATATGAGTTTTTAAGTGATGTTATTAGCAACAAGCAATTCGCACTATAGTCCTATTATATATAATTCTAAATAAATATTTAATTGTGATTAATTGTATAATTGTGATTTTATAAAGCTCCAAGTTGTATGCAAGTTAAATATTTAGCTCTTAAACAATTTTTTATTGAATGTTATATATTAATTTAATTATATAATGTATAGTTTTTTTTAAGTTTATTTTAAAATATTTTGGGGATATTTTAATATTATGTTTTGTACATGTTTGTTTAGATTAATCTGAAGTTTTTTTTGATTTTTAGTAACTTGGTACAATTACAAAATAACAATTTAGTAAAATTACTCAAACTTTTACACTCTGAAATGAGAAGAGAGAGCAAGGGCAAAAGTTGTACTTATGAAATTCAAAATAGCAGACGTTACAGTATCTAAACAAGACTATGTCAATGCTCTCAAATTTGGTAAAATATCCTTATAGCAGCCAACATGACTGAACATTTTTCACACATAGTGGCCCATATAGAAACTTTAACAATGTAGGCCATTATAAACTAATATAAAATGAAGAAGCTTTTACAAGGTATCCTACTGTATTAACAACACAGGTAAAGGTCAGACAATATTACTCTGAGGTTGCAATTAGACCCTCTTGATTGTAAAAATATGAAGTGTACATCGTATCAAACCTCTTACAATAACAAAATAAAAAAAACCCAGAAAAAACAACTACCATTCAAGAATACTGCTGGTGGCTCACAGTTTTAAAGCTGGTAGCGATTGATTTTCTTATTGCATCAAATCAATATCCAGTGCAGATTCATGATGCTGACTTCACAAGAGAACACCAAAACTGAACGTTCTGTGCTAAACTCAAACGCTGAACACAACACATGCAAATGCATGAACAAGCTCTTCCATAGTTCTCCACAGTACTATTACACGGGGTTTCCACTTCTTTCTCCCATGAAGTACTCTTTAGACCTTCTGCGAATACTGAATGTTTGAAATCCTAATGCTAACAAGGAACATCATTCTCGTCTCGGTGCCCCTCAGTCAACTACTTCACTGTAGTAGTACTTGTGTGCAGTGTCAGTGAGGGTCCAGCCACTAGCCCTGAACTCCAAGATCTCCAGGAGCAAGAGCCTTGTCATGGAGCGGAGGTCTTCCTTAAGGAGAAAACCATCCCGTAGCAAGTAAAAAAGCTGGTTCATGCGCTGGGAGTTAGTTTGATCCAGCTGCTCGCCAACACGATGGAGCTGTACGACCAGGCAGTCCACCTGTTAGAAACACAAAGAAAATGATTGTATTTAGTTGTTGTCATGGATCCAAAATAAGCCGGAAATTGTTAAAATTGTCTTTTGCAGCTTCCAAAGTCATTAACTCGCTGAGTAGGTGCTAAAATCGACAATCCACACATACTACATTTGCATAGGGATGTAATTGTTAATTGATTAATCACCTTTAATAATGTAATCAATTAGGCTTTTCTATCGTCGATTCATCAATTTCAGCACAAAGCCGTGATTAGATGTTAAAGTACAAGACAATAAGAACTTTATTTTGTCATTATTTCCAGTGATGTTACTCTGCCTCTCTTTTCCTAGAGTTTTAAAATCTGTTCAAATTTTAAAAGTTGTTTAGTTTATTCCAACCTTAATCATTTAAGGTTGGAATAAATTAGATATTTAAGCTCATGTTCAGACAAACAGGAGAAATAGTTACCTCACAGTGTGTACCATTGAGATTGTTGCTACTACGTGAATATATTAGGAGTTCTCCATAAGCATGCAGCATTCATATTAACCATAAGTTGATTGTTAATGGTAATGAAAATCGATTATTAATATTCCTGAAAAGTTTTATCCATAATTGTGCATGCTGGCATTTTCAAGTGGCCTACAGTGTCAGTCATGCCATTTATGAACCCTCTCTCATTGTCTCATGCCATGGGATAGCAAAGCATCTATTACAGAATCTCGGCAGAAATCACCTGGGTAATTTTCACCAACAGTTTTATGAATGCTGTAAATTTAGATTTATTCCTCATTTCACATGTAAATAAATATTACACTAAATTATTTGTTTTTCCTCTGACATTCTTATAACCTGTAGCATAAAATCTATAAAGATTTGACAACATAAATCTGAAACAAGGTTAAGGTTCCAATGTAGCAGACATTCAAACGTTCTTCCCAAAGTGAAATGCATCACCAAATATTTGTTGAAATATCTTACCTCTTCCTCATTCATCAAGGCATCTGGCTGAGCCAACCTACAGAGGCAGTCATATACTGGATCCACAAGGGCCACAAGAGGAGCATTGTTCACCTAAAAATAAAACATCATGTAAGCAAGTCAAAAACCTTGTGGAGGAAAAAAATAAATAAATATGATAATTCAAAATATTACTAGCGAGTGCAATCTTTTACCTTGATGTAATCAAATATGCTGCAGATAAACGTGACCAAACACACCCACTCCTGCACCGAGCGGTTTCGAGTCTCCTCTCTGACAGTGAACTCTTGCTGTAGACGTGTCAAAAGATTTCGCCTGAATACACTGGTTGCAGCTTTCTGAGCTTCTGCCTGTTTAGAGCGAAAGATTATTCACCATATAACAAAATAATTAAAAAAAAAGTTCCAGTAGAGGTTGATTTCACTCTGTGGGTTTTTGTAGACAGCAGCAATAACAACAAAGATGCAGGTTCATGAAACCAGCTTTATGTTTTGACTAGGTCACAAATGAGCAACATAAGAAAGACTTACCTGAACTACAGCATAACACATGCGGCCAGAATCTTTACCGAATGAGATGTCTTTCAATGACTGGTCTACAAAGGCGTTAGACAGCTTCTCCAAATCAACTGACTTGGGATCTGTGAAGAAGTGGTGTAAAACAAATGATTTGTTATTTTGAAGAGCTTAGCCTGCAGACCTAACTAATGGCATGTTACTTCAAAACCCTGCCAATGCATTATAATGAACTATCAGAGGAAGAAGTCAGGTAAAGTTTACATACCGTCAATCGCTTTTTGAAACATAGTCTGAGTTACAACATCAAGAGCCGTCCAATCTGAATCCATGCTGCTTGGAATTAGAAAAAATAAGGTAATCAGGACAGGGATACCATCACAGACAAGCGATAAACAAATGTGTTTATGTAACAAATAAATATAAAATCACTCGAACTGCATGACAACAAAACAGAACATGACAAGGTTCGCTCGCATGCATTGGTCTTCTTGCTGTTTTTGGCAGTTTTCAACTTAGCAGAAATTCTAGCTTCGATGAAGAAACGAATTTAAGTCAAAACATTGAGAAATGACACATTTGTAATAGCACATTCTTACTTCAAACGATGCACGGGGAATCTCGCGCTTGTTTGATTCGTTTCCTGATGGCGTAGGACTGGCCAGTGCGCATGCGCTTTTGGACATGCCTCCGAGTTCCATTATTTTGGTGGATTTCAACACCGACACGCACCACCATGGCTTGCATTATCTTATCATAATATTAAATGCAGTCTTAAAATGTACTCATTTGTTTTCGAGTATTATTAAATATTTGCAGTTTCTGTAAACTGTAAAAAACAAACAAACAAACAAAAAAACTGTTTTGCAGTTTTCTGGTAAAAAAAAACAAACTTTATTTTGCAAGATGTCACTAGGGGGCGACAAAATAACAAGTATGAACATGTAGAGGTTGTTTGTGGAACCAACCAGCCGAGATATGAGAAAAAGTGTCGTAATTGTAATAACGTTATAATGGAATTGAAAATGAATGTGAATTTTGTGCTACTGTGTGTTTATATGATTTACATGTTGCTCACAAAAACGTCTTTTATGTGGACAGAGTCGTTGTCAGTGAAAGATTTGAGTCCTGTATAGTGTCTCTTTTTGTCAACCCAAAATAACTAGTAGAGATATCTGATACTCATTAAAAAAAATAATTTAAAAAAATCAGTCACACTACTAGTTTATTGTTTTCCTTTGAATTCGGAGTATATTGTAAATACTAAATTCCTTTTTTTTTTTTATCTGAGATAACGGACATGTAGAAATAGTCATTTAAACTACACATGACATAACCACTGAGACACACAATAAAATGAACACGTAAGAGGGGTAAATGTTATGAAATGTATGTATTTCACTCATAATCTACATTGTACAGGTGTACATAAACTCCAGCATTATGAGACTGCACTTTTTAGACAGCAAACAGATGCCATGTATATTTCTATTGATGAGGTTTACTGCAGCTGATGAAATGGTTTAGTATCAACATAAAACATTATTCCATTATGACACAGACATATATACACATCTCGTTTCTAAGTGTACAAGCAACACAACTCATCACACATCAAACATTTTTAAAAATCATTTGAATTGGAAGAAAAATGACCTTGACAAGTAGAAAGAAACCGAATGGCTACAAGTCTTTGATGTATATTAGCTTTCTACTTTTAAGATAAAAAAATAATTCAGCATTCAAAAGTGGCTTACAGTGGCTTTTTTCTTTTAGTAAACCAGGGCCACATAAAGAAAAACTCAAACTCAAATACAGAAACAAAAATAAACATCCTCTAATGACATCATAAACAGTATACAGCCCTGTTTCAAAAAGAGGCATCTAATGCCCCGGTAAAGTGTGGTAAGGAACTTTAATGACATTACAACAAAATGCATACCATCTGAGCAAGTCCAGCCCTTTGTCAGCACAGTTATATGGCATCATTCTAGATGTCAAAGTCCAGATCAATTAATTTTGTTCATTACTAAGCAGATATATCAAACGTTTGATATAAACACACACACACAAAAGACCTGTACAAGTGCACTGGGAAGTTTCACTGGAAATATCTTTATTCTGTTTAATTTATTCAGGAATAATTTAGAGTAACCAACATACTCTATGAAAATCCCAAATAGAATCATATACCCAGTGCCATTTTAAAGGGCTTCATGAAATGCTACAAATTTGTTACATTTGATCATTGATCTGCTACAGAGGCTTTGGCACCATCACATTATTTTCAAGCTATTTTGATTTAAAGGGACAGTTTACCCCAAAATAGCAATTTTGGCATCACCTTCATGATGTTCAAAACCGGCAACACAAATACCCATATTCTGAACACATTTTGAATATTTCTTCTACAGAAAAAATTAGCAGACATGTGGAACAAATGAGGATGAGTACACCATGTGTTTGGCTTGAAGCGGCGATGCGCAGACTGATCGGTGTATCAAAAGTACCGCAAGAGCTATAGAGAGCAGATACTCATATATATGTATATATTAGGGATGTGCATCTCCATAAGTGAGGCTGATGCGATACACATATCGATGCATAGCCAACGATACGATACATTGAAGATACATATGCAGCAGCTAGCGATGTGATACCATTCACCCCTATTACAATGCAGTGTGATTCGATTTCAATTCAACAATGTGATTCGATGAAATGGAAAAAATATGATCGCTTTTATTTCTTTGGTTCAGACAGACAGCAAATCATAAATTAACTTATGTGTCTTCTGGCTTCTAACGCCTCAAGGCCTGTTTCATAAAACAAGTTTACCAAATAGGCCAGGCTTATTTCAATTAGTCTGACTCGCTGTCAAATGATTTGGTTCCATAAAGCAAATTTAACAAAGATCAACCTCTGTCACTGTGGCTACTTCTGCTGGAAAGCTAACCTGGTTCAGGGCAGGCAAACTGTCAGGCTAAGCTGAGCTATGCATATGTTTGCATGACTTTCTAACATTTACAGATGAAAAATATACCCGTGACATGTTAGTTATGCACTGAGCAAAACAAAACGTCTCAAATGCATTAAACGGCACAAATATATTCGCTGTTTGCCATGGTGGATCGATTTGATCCATGATCGACATTAAGGGCGTGCACAAATTAGTTAGATTGTGTGAACTTACATTGTCTTTTATAACCGTTTTAGCCCCGATTGTTTTGTTAGGTTATTTCAAGTCCATTTATTTGGACTTTAATCCCCGTTTTTCCTCAGGCCTCTGTAGTGTTGTTGTGATTCGTCATATTCACGCACATGGTGATGAGAAAATTCGCTTAAGACACAGTTTTGAGAGGAGAAATCAATCTACATATAAAATATTGGTTACAGATTATTGGCCACTTTCTAAACAATAAAAGTGTAGCGCATCCACTAGTAATTCTATATAAATAAATCGTTTTTTTGCCGATGCAAATATGTTAGAAACGATGCATCGCGATACAAATGCCAACTTGTTAAACTTTTTAAACCGATGCATCGCATCGTTAACTTTTTTTGCCGATGCACCGAGCGAATCGGGGACTCTTCCCATCCCTAATATATATATATATATATATATATATATACACATACACACACATAGATGCCTCATTAGCAACTGTTTTTATAGGCCGCTATACTAAGCCGTCCGCCATATTGTAATGATCAACTTGACATCATTCACCATAGTGATTATTCCAAAGTGATACAATCCTGAACAGCCATTGCTCTGTGAACCCATAGTGAACGATGTCATGTTAACCGTTCCCAGATGGACGGACGCGTCTACGTGCTTGGAGCAGTCGAATGGGGCATCTATACATATCTATGTTCACACACCGATCGGTCTGCACAGCCGCTTCAAGCCAAACACACCTTTCGCCTTTGTTTTCTATTGTTTCATACTTGCTGAAAGTAAACCAATAGCATGTTGGGATTGTACATAATCGGCCAATTATGGCATGCGAGAAGGTGGGATCTACAGAGAATGGTCAAACCAATGTAATTCTTAGACAAATTATCTTAGACTTCCAGGAAAAAGAAAATGTATGGTCACCCTAACATAATGACAGCATTTTCATTTTTGGGTGAACTATCCCTTAAGACGAAAAGACGACTACATGTAAGTTAATTTGACTATGGTAAAGAAATTATATGGCATGATGAAATTATGCTTGACAATCCCATACCAAATAACATAGTAACACTACTTCTGGAAAGATGACAAAAGACGAATACAAAAATCAAGCATGAAAACACGTGATGCATTTTAACAATACAAATCAAGCATAACATGGTGTTTAAAATTAATCCTGGTGTTTAAAATGAATTTAACCAGTATTGTGATTGTAATATTGTGAATTTCCTTCACATAGAATGCTATTTTTCATTAGTACAGCTGATGTCATATAACATGAAATAAAGTTGCATATAAAGCAAAGTTGATGTGAAACAGTACATGAATGAAATATCAGTCTGGAGCATTTTTCCTCACACAGCCAATAGTGCTTCTTAAACTGTCAACCACTCCAAACAGCACAGTCTTTATTTTTCTGGCCAATCGACATCCACGTCACCAATTGAGCCTTTTCTCTGCATCACTCTGTGGTTTCTGTTTCCATGGCAACCCAGCTCGATCTCCACAGGTGCTTTAAGCAAGCAAACATTTTCTCTGCAAGTTACATGTTTTGGTTGACAGGTGTGACATAATTACGAGGGAACATTCCGGTCTGTCCATGACAAGCCCCCTTCCACCAATTAGGATCTGAGTTGTCCAGGACCTGGATAAAATCTCCACGCCTGAAACCCAGCTCTCCATCCTCTTGAGGGTCAAAGTCAAACAAAGCTTGAACATATGTGGAATGCTGTGGAACAAAAGTACAAATGTTGAGAATTATGACAATACTGCCTTGAATGTGGCTTAATGCCTGGCTGTGTGTGTGTGTGTGTGTGTGTATGTATGTATGTATGTATGTATGTATGCATGCATATATATATATATATATATATATATTTATCTAACACACATACTTAGTCTACATTTTAAATTTGCACATAATATAATATACCTGTACATACAATTGTCAATTTGTATATTGTTATTCCTTATTTACTTGTTCTATTTTATTCTTTTATTATTTGTGTCTTGTCTTGTCACTGTCATTCTGTTGCATTGTGGAAGCTTCTGTCACGAAAACAAATTTCTCATATGTGTAAACATACCTGGCAATAAAGCTGATTCTGATTCCGATTCTGATATATATAACAACTCACATACAACTTTTTAATGAGTAAAATAAGTTAATCTTTAAAAAAAAAAAACTTTTTATTACTATTTACCTCAAATATACAGTGCCCTCCTTAAGTATTGGAACAGTAAAGACAAAATTGCTCTGTTGGCTGTGGAGTCAAGACATTTACAAATGTGATGAAAAGATGAATATGAGACAAAACTATAGAATGTCACATTTCATAATTAGCCGTTTCAACACATACATGTTTTACCAAATAAAAAGAACAGCACTTTTAGAGTTCATCTCACTCATTGATGTGAGCATAAGTATTGGGACAGTTGAACATAAGGCAGATATAAAAGATTAAAAGCTATTATTTAGTTGCAGATCCCTTGCGCACAATCACAGCAGTGAGTCTGTGACCCATAGACATCACCAGACTCTTGGTCTCATCCTTTGAAATACTTTTCCCAGCCTTTAATGCAGCCAATTCCAATTGTTGCTTGTTTTGGGGAGTTTCTGCCTTTACTCTCCTCTTCAGCTCTTCAATTCATGTTCAATCGGATATAAATCTGGAGATTGACTTGGGCAATCTAAGACTTTCCATTTCTTTGCCCTTATAAATTCCTTGACTGAACTGGCAGGGTGTTTTGGGTCATTGTCCTGATGCAATATGAAGCACTTCCCAATGAATCTGGTGGCATTTTCTTGAATATTGGTAGGCAAGAAGGATTTGTACCCTTCCAAATTCATTCTGCTACTGTCATCATACATTAAGTCATCAGTAAAGTTGAGAGGGCCTGTTCCAGAGGCAGCCATGCATGCCCATGTCACGACACCACCTCCACCATGCTTTACAGATGAGGCTGTATGCTTGGGATCATTTGCAGTTCCTTTTCTCTCCACATTTTTGCTTTCCCATCACTTAGATAAAGGTTCATCTTTGTCTCATCGGTCCATAAACACAGTTCCAAAACACTTCTGGCTCACCTTTGTGCTTTTTTGCAAACTCTAATCTTGCCTTTCTATTTTTGGTGCTGGTCAGAGGTTTGCATCTTGCTGTGTAGCATCTGTAATTCTGTGTCAAAGTCTCCTGAGGACAGTAAATTGTCAGAGCATCACCCCAGCTTTCTGGAAGTTGTTGGTGATTTTACAGAAATGTCTTTTAGGGTTCATTTTCACAGCTTTTATGATTTGTCTGTCATCAACTACTGTTGTTTTCTCAGCCGATCAGGTAGTTGTTGGTTGCTGGTGTCGCTGGTGGTTTCCAAACTCTTGATTTCTCCATGCCCTTTGTTTTTGCTAGAGCTCTAATTGACTTCCTCTTTTCTTCTCAAAGTCAGCTCCCTCATCTTCATCTTGGTTTGTGTGTGTCATCATCGAATGCAAGATTCAGAATGCAGAAGTAATGGATATAACTGATACGACACATTCCCTGCTTTTAATATCTGAAGAATTAATGCAACAGGACACAGCTGATCACTTAGAAAGACCTGTGAGGCAACTGCTCCAATACTTATGCTCACATCAGATACAGGAAAGAAACTCAAAGTGCTGATCATCTTAGCTGGTTAAACATCTATGTGTTGAATCACCCAATAATGAAATGTGACATTCTGTAGTTTTGTCTCATATTCATCTTTTAATTATATTTGTAAATGTCTTGACTCCACAGCCAACAGAACAATTTTGTCTTTACTGTTCTAATACTTATGGAGGGGACTGTATGTGTGTGTGTGTGTGTGTGTATGAAGAGTTTATTTGCAAAAACAGAAGTTTTTTTTTTTTCAAAAATCATGTTTTTTATTATGTTATCATGTTTTTTTGTGTTAGTTAGCTAGTATTTTTAAGTTATTTTTTTTATATGAGTTTATATTTTATCAAAATAACCCACCTGCAGTTTGACTGAGATTAACTGGGGTCCACAATTTTAATTGTTGGATATATAGTCAAAAAGGTGCGATATAAATATGTGCATTTAATGTTAAAAAATGGAACACCAAAGTGTAACATACAGTATTTGTGAAATGCTTCAGCACTGATTCAGTCCTACCTGTGGTACCTGTTCAATGTCTCTGAGGAAAATGGGCTGATTCCTGGACACAGAAGTGGACCGATGATAATCCACTAAAGAGTTTAACGAGTTAAATTTAACCACCCACAAGAAGTATTTTCCTGCTCCATCCCGTAAGACTTTGAAATGCTGGACATCATTCCCGAATCTACAGGAAAGGGGAAAAAAAACAGTGTTTAGAAAATTACATAATAGCCGGATGCATTAATAACACTTAGATATTGCAATTGTAGTAAAGAACTCTGCGCTGTTCAGTTTATCATGAACCCTAAGGTCTGCAGCTATCTGTGGAGAACTATTTGAATGATTCAGACAGTGTTGGCCTAGTTTAGAAACCGCACAAAAAGAATTTGCAATAACACATAAATAAAGTGCTGAGAACGGCCATATTTTGTGCTGCATTGCATCAATTATTCATTGACATGCCCCTATTTACAAGAACAGATTCAATTACTGCATTAAAATTTCAAAATAAGTACCCTGTGATAGTGTTCATCACTAGAACAGTCACATGCAAACTGACAAAACATTTGAATTGAATAGAATAGAATAGAATAGAATAGAATAGAATGGCAAATACATACTTGACAGACAGCGAGAAGTCTCCAGGTGCACTCTCACTCTCTCTAATGAGAAAAGCTCCATCATGTCTCTGTTTATTTAACATTTCTTCTGCCTTTGCACGGGGAATCTTCCCATAAAACCAGCTGCGTGTTCAGAACAAATCCAAAAGCAGTAGTTCAGATACTGTGTAGAATGCATTGAGCACATTCGAATTTTGAGAATGCAAAGATCGGGAAACTTATGTAATATAATGTGTCCGTGGGTCTGTTGGATGGACAGTAGTTGAACTTGTGTATCAGAAATACAGTGTTTATTAGATTGTATATTAGTATATTGTATATTAGAAAGGTTTTTGTTCTAAGAGGCATGGACTCATAACTAAATCGGTACTAAATCGGACGTTACATTGACGCTATGTACCATTAACTCTGCAAAGTTTAGCATACTGAACAAAAAAGAAACAACTAAAGACCTTCAACAGAAAAAATTGACAATGTAATTTTAAATATGGTTTATTGCATAATTTTTTCTTCATTTACTAACGTGGAGGAAATGCAAGGAACTGTTCACCAAGCATGACAATTCTGCTATGTTGTTCCAAACCCACTTGGAAGACTTTTGTTGAATATTTTTTTTTATGAAACCTGAGATTTCTGGCCCTTCATTGTCCATTACACCAATACAGTGACATTTTTTGGTTGAGGCTTTGAAAACAAACCTCACTTGTTCTTGCAGAAGCTCTTGTTTGACAAGTGAGAACAAACCTCACTGGTCAAGCAATTATGGATGAGCTTCTGGGAACAGCTCAATTAAATCTGTTCATTGTATAAAATGAGTGCCTTTTCAGAAGACTTGGATTAAAACACTTGATTCAAACAGATTACTTTAATGATGCATGTATGCATTTTTCAGTGAACTCTCAGGTTTCATTTCACTTTTCTTTATTTGTCTTTCAAAAATCAGCAAAAGTCTAAAGTTTGGAGTGACAGGGGCGTGAGTAATTGATGACAGAATTAAAATTTTCGTGAAGATTGTTTTTTTTTTTTTCACAAAAAAAAAAAAAAAAAAAAAAAAAGTAAATACTCACAGGTGTGGCTTCATTTCTATGTAATTTTTAGGGATGAATCCCTCTTTTCCATTAAGTTCTGCCTTGTACCAGTTCTGGTCACATTCTTCATTTAAAACCTGATGGGAAAACAAAAGACACTTTAAAACATGACCAGCATGGTGTCACTACACAGTGTCCACACAGTAAACCTCCAATCAGCCCAAAACACAGAGGACCTAAAGAGCCAATCATATCACTGCCTGTGGTGTTTAAAACCCAAGGCCTTGCTCTATAAATAGCATACAGGAAATATCCTTAATTTCAACTTTAAGCCACACATAACATCCTGTATACATAAGACTTCTCTGGCACTAATGAGAAATACACTGCACACAGTCTGTTTTGTGGAATTGCAAAACTGAACCAGATGGATTGCACAAAAAGATGTGGGCAATTAGCATCGTTCCTGATGGCCAGGATTTGATGTCTCTTTCATAACTGAAGTACAATGCTGTACCCACAATGATACCATCTGTGGTAATGATGACCATCACCATCAAATATGAAATGAAGAAAGGAGTACATTACTGCACTGTGTACAATCTCAGAGGTGAAGGGCCGAAACAGTTGAAGTGGACAAATATGAAAAAGCATCACTTTATGTGATTACTTTAGACTCAAAGACACTCTCTCAGTCTTGCTTAAGTCAAGTATGTTATGACACATCCGTCTAAGATAAATGGGAATCCTATCCTATAGCCTGGAACGTTCTCACAACTCTGAAAGATAGTCTCCCCATCCCTTCTCTCTCTGTAAACAACCATTAATCTGCTCTTACTCCCACAGCGGCATGGCGCCTCTTTTCTCTGCCTTCAAGAAAAATAGAGTGACATTATAAACAAGCCAAGATGTCAAATTCCAAATATAAAAAAGGGGGAAAGTAGGTCTTGATAACTTCTGGATGGGAGAAATGAATCTCAGTTATAAATACATACATATACATATACATATACATACAGTCATGGCCAAAAATATCGGCACCCTTGGTAAATATGATCAAAGGCGGCTGTGAAAATTAATCTGCATTGTTAATCCTTTTGATCTTTTATTAAAATCAATTCACAAAAATCTAACCTTTCATTGGATAAAAATAATTTAAAATGGGGGGAAATATCATTATGAAATAAATGTCTTTCTCTTATACACATTGGCCACAATTCAATTCAAGACATCGCGTTTGGTCTCATACTGTATCGCGTATCTTGTCAGTGTCTGCACTTGCTTGGCCATTTGTTGTGATAAACAGGAAAGTGAAGCCCAGCTGAATTCAAATAGTGATTTGTTAGATGGGTATAAAAAAGGTTATTATACCGCGGAAGCCGTCGTGTGAGTCGTGTAAAGCCCTCCACCAGGCTGGGACACCGGCAAAGGATATAAGTATCGACTTTTATTTTTCCTCTTTCCTACTACTTGTTTCACTTCTGTTTCAGTTTTTACAATCATTTCTTACTATGTGTAAATAAGTTGTTGTTGTTTTAAAACGTGTGCTTGGCTCAGTGTTGATGTCTGTATAGGTTGTTTATTCAGTTTTAGTTTGATTTAATTTTTGTTATTTTAGTACTTCATATTATAATGGAAATTAAATTATATATTGAATTCATTTTTATATGTATGAATATGTATATGTGTGTGGCTGTACATACACATGTAGTTGTTTTTTGGTGTTTAGCTTAGTGTTATGCTAGAAGCATTATTATACTCATACCTTTTGTTGTTTTAATATTTTGAATAGTTTTTAGCTTATTTTTTGTTTTCATTTAAATGTTTAGTATTGAAATGTTGTTGTATGCATTTGTCAATTTTATTTAATTTCTTTATTTTCTTAAATGTGTGTATATATACTATTTAGTATAGAGTTTTGACTTAGTTTTAGTTACTTTTTCTTATTTGTAAGTCGCTTTGGATAAAAGCGTCTGCTAAATGACTAAAACTAAACTAAAAAGTAATTAACGGCACGCTTTTATTCAATACTTTCTGAAACCTCCATTTGCCAGTTTAAGAGCTCTTAATTTTCTCCTATAATGCCTGATGAGGTTAGAGAACACCTGACAAGAGATCAGAGACCATTCCTTCATCCAGAATCTCTCCAGATCCTTCAGATTCCCAGCTCCATGACGGTGCTTCTTCTCTTCAGTTCACCTCACTCATTTTCAGGTCAGAGGACTGGAATGGCCAGCAGAAGCTTGGTTTTGTGCTCAGTGACCCATTTTTGTGTTGTTTTTGAGGTTTGTGTTTGGATTATTGTCCGGTTGGAAGATCCAAACATGGCCCATTATAAGATTTCTAACAGAGTCAGTTACTTGTTAATTTTTTATCTGTTGGTATTTGATAGAATCCATGATGCCATGTGTCTGAACAAGATGTCCAGGACCTCCAGCAGAAATATAGGCCCACAACATCAAAAATACAGCAGTATATTTCATTGTACACATGGGGTACTATTTATCCCTGTGTTCACCAAACCCATCTTGAGTGTTTGCTGCTAAAAAGCTCATTTTTTAGTTTCATTTGACCATAGAAGCCAGTCCCATTTGAAGGTCCTGTCATGTCTGATAACTGAATATGCTGGAGTTTGTTTTTGGATGAGCTAGGATAATTTTTCTTGAAACCCTCCCAAACATGTGGTGATGTAGGGGCTGTTTGACAATTCTTTTTTTTAAGGTTTTCTGACTCCGAGACTCAACTATTTTCTGCAATTCTCCAGCTGTGGTCCTTGAAGAGTCTTTGGCCACTCAAATTCTCCTCCTCACCGTGCATTAGGACGATATAGACACACGTCCTCTTCCAGGCAGTTTCGTAACATTTTCTGTTGATTGGAAATTCTTAATTATTGCCCTGATGGTGGAAATGGGAATTTTCACTGCTCTAGCTCTTTTCTTAAAGCCACTTCACTAATTTGTGAAGCTCAATTATCTTTTGCTGCACATCAGAAATATATTCCTTTGTTTTTCTCATTGTGATGGATGATTAAGGGAATTTGAGCTTTGTTTTCCCTCCTATTTATATTTCTGTGAAACAGGAAGCCATAATTTCATGTTCATAATCACCCTGGAGTGCTCAAAATTGTGAATATGAAAGGGAATATACTTCAGAGATATTTTACTCATAAGAATTTCTAGGGGTGCCAATAATTGTGGCCAATGTGTATTAGAGAAAAACATTTTTCATAATGATATATCCCCCCCATTTTAAATTATTTTTATCCAATGAAAGGTTAGATGTTTGTGAATTTTTTTAATAAAAGGTCAAAAGGATTAACAATGCATATTAATTTTCACAGCCTTCTTTGATCATATTTACCAAGGGTGCCGATATTTTTGGCCATGGCTGTATATCTCAGTCATGTATATATCATGTATATATCAGTCGTGGTATATATCAGTCATATATATTAGGGATGCACAATATTGGATTTTTGCCGAGATCCGATATGCCGATATTTTTCAACTCATTTTGGCCGATACAGATATATTTCCTTTTGTTTGGAAACAACACTAAATCTCCCCTGTGCAGAAATTATAAGCAAAATATTTTTCATTTTTGTTGACAAGAACTTATTTGTTAGAATTAAATCAACAAAAATAAAAGTTTTTTGACATTACATTGAAGCTTTGAAAATAACTATAAAAAACTATATATCAATTGCTGCATTCCCCCCGCCAGAAAGATGCAGTGATGCAGTGTTAACCCTAATATTTTATTTTGAGATTTAACATTTGTAGATGGTCTAAAGCAAGAGTTGTAAAAATTCTGAAAATCAAAACACTCATTATTTTATGACATTAATAACTGCTTTATTTAATATATATATACACATACATATATACACATACTATCTATATATATATATATATATATATGTGTGTGTGTGTGTGTATGCATATATATATATATATATATATATATATATATATATATATATATATATATATATATATATACACACACACACATATACACATATATATATATATATATATATATATATATATATATATATCTCATATAGTATTTTTAAAATCCACCCCCACTCTATGCAGTAAAAAACAGAGACAGAAAAATCTTGTTTTATTCTTTTTCCCCCTCTTGTCATCTTGGTGAATAGAAAGCAATATGAGTTTTAGGAAATCTCTATGTGGGCGCAGTGAAGAATTTGCATATGCAAAATTTGCCCCAATTTTGTGTCTTTCCAGTAAAACCCCTCTCAGTGGTTGGATGAAAACTGGTATCAAACATAAAACACAGAATCAGAGCTTTGTTCAAGGAGAAAATTAACAGAGCAGATAGATACCTGAATATGATGCCAAAACCAAGCCCAAATTCTAAACATAGTTTTGTGATTCAGAGATCTCAGCTGGCCCCAATCCACAACCACTAAATCCCAATTCAGAGGAAATCATACTAGCAGCAGCCTGCTTGCCCGCAGCAAAGCACTGTTGCTAGGCAGAAAGCACACAGCAACAGAAAGAAAGTGGGAACGAGGTTCAAATCGTAGCAAAATGCTGAAACACTTTATATAATGATGGCACATTTGTAGGGTGGCCATTAGGGCTGGGTATTGTGACCAATTCTGCGATTCGATTCGATTCTTATTTTTATGGTTTCGATTCGATTTGATATAGATTAGCTATCAATATTTCATTTAAAATGTTAGTTTTGCAGACATGGGATCCATATTTTGATATAAATGCTGGTAACTGAAACTCTCCTACTTAAGTTTATTACTGAAATACACATCTACATTAATAATAGGGTGCACACAGTTGTTTTTTTAGTGGAGCAATTCGAAAGATGGTGACACCTTCAGGGCGAGAGGTGAATATTCATATCCTCTTACGTGAAGCACGCGCATTAAGAATCGATTCGGGGATTTCCCGAATCGATATCGTTGCGTTAAACTGAAGATCGATTAAAATCGGAGAATCAATATTTTTTACCCAGCCCTAGTGGCCATACGTGGCATTTTTCCCAGACGCGTCCTGGCCAGGATTTCTATTGCTTTGATTCAAAGTACCTCGAGAGCGTTTCGAAAACATAAGCAACCGATGTCATACGCAAATCATTCTTCACACGCAAACAAAGCCAAATCCTAGATATTTTAGGCAATATAGTAGGGCTGTAATCAACCAAAGAAAATCTTGGTCGACTGAAGTCCTGAAACTTTCGACTAAAAATCGACTAAAAATGACGTTGTGGAGAGAAAAAAAACGTACGTTACATTAATTAGATACGCACTGTGCTCAGTACTTGGTAGCCTTGTTGTCTGCCTAAATTAATTATAAATAAACATAAAAAACTAATAGGCTATTTGCAGTATATTAAATCGTTTTTGACCTAATTATTTTGCACTGAAATGAGTCTGACACACGAGTCTGTCGTCTCTGACAGCGGTGCATCACGTGCACCTGCGCAATATCATAGCCTGTGATTTCTGAAAACAGTACTATGTTGTCAACTAGTGATATCACAAGAACTTTTGAGGAATGTGCAACATAATTTAGAAAATTATTTTTGTCATATGTTATAAGTATAACTGTCAGACACTATCATTTCAGCCGCTCTGCGCAGCTCGCACAGAGCGAGGCTGAACATAAGAGCTCAGCTTCGCGGCTGAGACACGAATAGACTTAAAGCTTTTACTCTTAATAAACACAAAAGGCGCGTCCACTTTAATAAAAAAATAATATTTATTAAACAAACAAGAGCAGAAACCAAATAAAGTGCATAACTGAAAAATAAAGCATCTTAGGCTCAAAACTAACACAAACAGTGGGCACAGCGCAATTGCGCAATATTGTGAGAACTGATCGCGCGCTGTGTGAGAACTGAGAAAGTGGAGCACTTCTATCCTATTCCGCCTATCGCGCCTTCACTAACTTTAAGTTAATCAACAACGAATTGTGACTCCTGGGAAAAACGGGATGTCTGGTCACCCTATCCCTATAACCATTCAGTTGCTGAGGCCATTGTTTCAGATCGCTAGTTTGCGTTTTGGTAGCGTATCCGCCCACTGCGGCTGCCATACTGTGAGATATACAAACGCCCCTCATCTGATTGCGATCCAGTGACAGGGACGCACATTTTAAAAGACAAGACAGTCAACTTAGCCTATAGGATGCATTTTGAATGTCCGGTAGTCCTCAAATAACATTTTAGTCCCGTCTCGTCTCGTTAACGAAGACGCGCATACATTTCGTCATAGTTTTTATCATCAGATATTAATTTTATCTCGTCAACTTCTCGTCTTAGTCACAGAAAAAAGGTTCGTTAACGAATATTTTTCGTCGTCCTCTTCGTTAACGAAATTAACACTGGTTCTTTGGAAGGAGACAGCTTCTTGTTTTTACACTAGCTTATTATTAAATAAATAATATTCAGCATCAAACCTTCTAAAGCCTACTTATCTGTCTCTCTTCTCCAGTGGGTTGGGCTAATCCAAAAAAAGTGAAAACAATGGGGGTGTTCTGAAAACAGACTGTTACCTGTGAAACAGGGGTGCTCTGAAAACACCCCCATTAGCAATTAGTGCTTTCCACCTGATGAAATGAGCGCGGCCAAACTGATGAAATGAGCGCGGCAAAAAATCGACCAATCAGATTTTTGGTCGAACCAGACCATATCGACCAATTAATCGACTAATCGACTGGGACGTTACAGCCCTACAATATAGAAATCCTGGCCAGGATGCGCCCGGGAAAAATGGCATGTATGGTCACCGTATAATTAGGTCCAACACGCTAAAGTAACAAAAAATAAATAATATTTCTGCCATGTTACAGGCAAAAATTTTTGGTTAACATTGACATCTGGGTCATACCATGCCAAATCAACCAAATTTCAGAAACTTCCCCTGCTCATTTCTTTTTTTTTTTTTGTTAAGAACCAGAATCTAAAAGTTATTAAGAGATCTCTAATATTTCTTAAGTTACAGGCAGAGATGTTCACAAGCCTTTTATTTGGAGTCTGAGTCAAGTCACGAGTCCGAGTGAAGTCATTTAATGGCTCACTAAAAAAAATCCCATTCATAATCCTCATGTACTGAAATCTTCCAATTCACAAAGCTGTTTTATAGGCAAAATATATGATCTATATGCTTTGACAAAAAAAAAGATGTAAGGTTAATGTGCATCCAGCCTGTTATGTTTTAATCCATTACCATGTCCAAAACAGTTTTTCTGTAATCAAATTCTATAACAAGAGTCCAATCTACCGTGACACATAAGGAAATATGTGAGACAGATATTAAAAAAACCATACAAATAAAGTATTTCTTTATGATGTCAGGGATATTCAATTAAAGCTCCAAGAGGCGCGGCCAAAAAAAAAAAAGTTTTACATGTATTGTATTTTTAATTTAGATACATCATGCAAGGCCATGTGACAGAATAAAATATTGTTTTTTTTCAGGGTTTTTAGCCAAAGCTTAAAACATTAATTATGACTAAAGGCTGTATAGGAGGATTAAATTAAAGGTTTAGGGCAAACTTGTTGTATTAAACATAATGCTCTCATTTATTCACGCGCTGACTTTATGATGCAATCCTCTATAATTGCATCAAATTGAAGGTGTTTAAATAAATATATCCAGCCCATAGACGATAATTAAAAATAAGTTTGATCATATTAATCGAGTTATTCTCTGTGATTGCGTGCAATGATTGAATATCATTATACTGTGAACAAGAGCGGGAGGTTAATCTGATCACAATAAATATAATTAAAAAATAAACAATAATATTAAAAATAAAATTAAATCATTCCGAGCATTCCTCTGGCAGTAATTTGAGCTGCGTGCTCTTCATTAATCTGACTGGCAGCGCTGCGTCGCTCAGGCTAACGTTACACATTAAAACGAAGGATGTTTTACATGGTATGGAATCAGTATAAATACGCAGTTTTAACATTGACGTTATTGCGTCAATGTTCAACTAAACTAAATTTATTTTATTTTCTTCACAAAACTGGTGTCTGTCCATTGACAATAAAGCAGGCGGAAATTCCTTTACGCTAATCGGAGGTGGATGTGACGACACGCGGACTGTGATAAAGGCCTATTATGTCCGTTTCCATTGTCAGAAGTTGTGAATGGTGTCAAAATAGCGAACCGTACCACTTTTTTGGTACCTTTCCGTTGGGGTACCTAGCACAGCAAAGGGTACCAAAAGGGTGGTGCTAAACTTTTCTTCTAAAAGAATCGTTACTTTTGCGTGATACAAGGGGATAAAGCTTCTCCTTCTCTCGTTCTGCTCTGCTTTGTTCGGCTTATTACATCAGAGTTTATATTTTCACACAGACAATAGCTGTTTCTCAATATGTGTTCTTGTCTGTTCTTGTGGCCTTGTGAAACGTCATTGCCCAAAATCCCGCATAATTTTCAAAATATTACTGTTATTCTGTCATGAAATGTAGTTTTTCAAGCGAGAATGTAGTTGTTTAAAACTGAAATCTGCAGTTTATTTATAAAGATAGCGCCTATTTAAAAAATTTGCTATGCTGATTTCGGAGCTCCAGGCGATCACCGGGCGCTCAGTGCTCATGTATCTGCCTCGAGCAGCCTTACGCTCGGGTAGTCCTTCCGGCATTTGCCACTGGCTCTGATGTCTCTGTGGTGATTAAACATGAAATACAATTCGTTTTGTGTATATTTAACAGGCATTCGCGGTCTCATGAATCTATTATTTGTTCCTGGTCATATCGTTTTGACTGAACACAAAGTTTAACTTTATATTTATTTAGAACTTTACTGTAGTACAGCGCTGACTTTGTAGCAAACGTTTGACTGAATTGTTAGCTTTTGTCTTTATTTCCTCTTATATAAGCCTCTTATACTTTTATAATGGCTATTATTGTTTATTAAAACTGACATAAAAGAGGCAGGGTGGTGCTTATTTTCGCGCTTTATCGGCGATTGCTATTTTCTGGCATACACCATGCCTATCAATTAAAGGGTACTGTTGGCAGTGGAAACGCAAGCTGGATCAGGGTGTTCGGCCCCGAACTGTATCGTACCGTACTGTACTGACCCATACCGCTCAGTGGAAATGAGACATAACTCGAGTGCCTATCTCTGGTTACAGGTATGCAAACTTGAGGCAAAAAAAAAAAAAAAAAAAAAAAAAGTGCTTTTTGACATTTCTGAACTGTCACTGTTGGTTTATAATGAAACAAAGATTGCTTAAGTCAACAGATTTCACTATTAGACATAGCAATCTCTGTGTAAACATAAAATAATGATGCTGCCATCTTTCTAAAGTAAGTTTTACCCTCCTGTAATTTGGCTACAAATCTCAGGTGAAAATGGC